>NC_135576.1:102156764-102465164 GCF_965152235.1 Eretmochelys imbricata | reverse complement strand
GTAAATGATCAAGTGATCTCTCTCCTGCCATCCATCTCACCCTCTGACAAACAGAGGCTAGGGACACCATTCCTTACCCATCCTGGCTAATAGCCATTAATGGACTTAACCTCCATGAATTTATCCAGTTCTCTTTTAAACCCTGTTAGAGTCCTAGCCTTCACAACCTCCTCAGGCAAGGAGTTCCACAGGTTGACTGTGCACTGTGTGAAGAAGAACTTCCTTTTATTTGTTTTAAACCTGCTATCCATTAATTTCATTTGGTGGCCCCTAGTTCTTAAATTATGGGAAAAAGTAAATAACTTTTCCTTATTCACTTTCTCCATACCACTCATGATTTTATATACCTCTATCATATCCCCCCTTAGTCTCCTCTTTTCCAAGCTGAAAAGTCCTAGCCTCTTTAATCTCCCCTCATATGGAACCTGTTCCAACCCCCTAATCATTTTAGGTTTCAGAGTAGCAGCCGTGTTAGTCTGTATTCGCAAAAAGAAAAGGAGTACTTGTGGCACCTTAGAGACTAACCAATTTATTTGAGCATTAGCTTTCGTGAGCTACAGCTCACTTCATCGGATGCTACAGCTCACTTCATCACATCACTTCATTCATCAGAAACCCATCTATCTATGTTTCCAGTGATCTAATCTCCCATTACTAACACCTGCCTTTTCCTAATGACTGGAGTTCCCTCCCCTGGAGAGGTAACTTCAGTGTGACAGGGTACTCCCAACATCATCTGGAAGGAGGGTCCCAACTATGGGAAGGTTTCCCTCTGTTCCCGTTGACTGCTCTCCTTCTCTGGGCTTTTCATCCTCCTTAACAGCACAGGGGCTGTCCCACCGGAAATGGGACAAATCTACAGTGTCCCAGAAAGCCTCATCAGCATACCTCTCTGCCTCCCTTAGCTCCTCCAGTTCCGCCACCCTGGCTTCTAAAGCCCGTACACAGTCTCTGAGGGCCAGGAGCTCCTTGCACCGAATGCACACATACGCCACCCGCCCACAGGGCAGGTAATCATACATGTAACACTGAGTGCAATAAACAGGATAGCCCCCACTCTGCTGCTGGGCTTCTGCCTGCATTCTCTCCTACAGCTACCTAGGTTAATGATAGGGTTTTTGTTTAAATCAAGAAGTTTTTATTTAGTTTAGTTTAAAGGTTTTAAAGAATGGCAAGTGTACCTTGCCCCCTTTCCAAACTCCCTCTCAAAACTCTCTGTTAGCAGTCCCTGGTCGCAAAGCTCCCTGGTCACTTGCTCACTACTTTATAAAGCCCTGGCCTTCTTGATAGCCCCACCCCCGACTAAAGCTCAGCCAATGAACGAAGGCTTCTAGATTTCAAACCTTGTTTAGAAGCTCACAGCTTCCAACTGCCAGCCACAGCACACAGACCTTCAAACGAACAAAACAAACAAACAAACAAACACAAGCTCAGCACACAGCAAGTAACCCCCAAACACAAACACACACTACAGACAGCCACTTACCCCAAGGGTCCCGTATTTGCTCCTCCTTCACCTGGAGAACTCCCTCTCGAAACTCCCTGTTAGCAGTCTGTTTGCAAAAGCATACTTCCTGTGTGATCTTGTGCAAGTCACTTATCTTCTCTGAACCTCAGTTCACCATCGGTAAAATGGAGATAATAGTACTTCTTTACCTCACAGGGGTGTTGTGAAGATAAATGCCTTAAGGGTTGTGATGTGCTCAGGTACTGCAGTGATAGGAGATATACAAGTAGCTAAGATAGATGGCACTGGAGATTTAAATCCTCTGCTGAGCCATAGAACAGGTATCACAACCTTTCCCACCAGTGTGCCTCAAAACTGACCTGAAGGCATCATCTTTAGGGGAGAAAGAACAATGGAGTCTTCTTGCTAATTCAGTCCTTGTACTCTCTCTGCCAGGTTTGCCAGTCGTTACCAGCTGAGATCACTTTTGTGATGGAGACATGTCTTCTCAGAACTGGACAGAGACCACCAAAGTCATTTCACATACTGCAAGTCACCAAAGCACCATCAGATGGAATGGCGTTTAGTCATTACTGACCAGGGCTGGATATGAACAGCTGTCTCAGGGCAGTGCTGAATTCAAGGAGAATTCTTCCACTGTAAATATTAAATTTGTTGAAATACATTGATGCAACTAAAGCATTTGGAAAAAATTGCCAAAAATAGTTGCTAATATCCTACATGAGCCATTGACAGAATGATTTATTCTGCCTTTTTATTAATGGAAAGTCCGTTAAATGGGAATGTTGCATCAATTATTCTTATCACGAAGCCTGGCAACCTCTAGGAAATTTCAAATTATCAGGTAATTTCACTTCTGCCTAATATAGCAAATCTTCAGAAAATATAATTTAATAAAAATTATGGCATTTGTAAGTACTCAAAACATTTCCAGTTGTCATCGCTTGGCATGAGTCCAGCTTGCTGCACTGGTTACTCTTCTCACGAAAGTGACTGATGATATTTTTTGGCTATGGAGCATGGTAAGAGGAAAGCTGCAATCTTTTGTAGAATTATCTAAAAATGAGCCTATTAAACAATATTTTATTCTAAAAATTACAGAATTTAGCTTTCCTCAAAATAGCCTTGCATTTGCTCTACTCTTATCTTTCCAACAGAAAACAGGCAGTGGAAATAAAAGGCCTGATCCCGGCCCCATTTCAGGAATGCACATAAGCATTCCCTGAATTGGGACCCCGATAGATGCTGAGCACCTGCAGCTCTCAGATCTGACCCAATTGGTGTGGACCTGATCCTCTCATGACATGACCTCAAATTTGACAATCAGCATAATTAATGACATAATCCAGTTTAAACCCTCAAGATAACTTTAGTGTCACATTGCCTATATTTTTTAAAAAAATCTTGGGTAGAGTCTACCATTACCTCCAGGGGCAGAGATTACCCAAATGCTGATTATTACCTTTTGATGGGGGGGAAAAGACCCTAAAACTACAGCTTATCTGCATATTGAGTTCCCATTTAAATCAATATGAGTTGCATCTGCAGTATCCTGTGTATTTAATCTATATTCTTTTTTAATTTTATAGGATTGTCTATGTGTTTTCCTGTTGCTGCTTCTAAATTCACACAGAGATCCTTATTTGATTTTTGTGATCCCCTTTTAGGTACTTGTATACTGCAGTAAGATTCCCTGTAAGGACCTCTCCTCCAGATTGCAGAGCTTCATCTGCTGTTTTAGCAAAGACCATCCATACCCGTGTCAGCTTAATAACCCTTCTCTGTATCTTCCACAGCTGAGTTTGTTCAAAATAGATTGGCTGATCAGCATGTGTTTCAACATGAATCAAAACAGCAGGATTTGGCCTGCAATCAGCAGTGAAAGGCTAAATAATATTTTTATAAAAGTCATGCCAAATTAATAAGGCTATGATAAAACATTATGAGCCAAATCCATCCTCGTTCAACTCCACTGAAACCAATAGGGTTATAGCCGAGATACATTCGGCCCTATATATTAATGTATTCTAGGGTATTTATCTTTTAAGTTGCAAGTGTATCGCCTGGTGATGACAGCTTCTGCTGGATAGCTTTTCTCTACCAAACCCATGCCACTTCCGCGTAAACTAACTGGCCACATCATAACAGCTTCTTCCCTTTGAGAGCCATGTCACAAAAGTGCCAACTCCTTATCTCTTATTAAAAAAACCCAGAATAATTAATTTACATATTGTTTAAAAAAACCCTCATTACTAATGACTCTACTATATCTTAAAAATCACTCCAAATCTCTCATAACTTTTATTAAGGCCTGTTCCTGCTGGCATTGATGCTAACAGGAGTATTACCATAGATTTCAATGGGAACTAGAACAGGTCCTAGCTGTATAATAATTAAAATAATTTCCAACAGAGGAAATACGTTGAAATTTTTATTTCCTAATTTAAGTGGTAAAAAAATTGTACGTGCTGCTTGTGGGATTACCTGGATGCAGACTTTTTGCATTGGGCCTATCTAGTATGGTCCAACAGGGGTTTGTCCTGGGTCTGATATGATTCAATATTTTCATTAATGACTTGGATAACAGAGTGGAGGATATGCTTAGAAAATTTGTGGATGATGCCAAGCTGAGAGGGGTTGCAAGCCCTCTGGAGGACAGAATTAAAATTCAAAATGCCCTTGATAAATTGGAGAATTGGTCTGAAATCAACAAGATGAAATTCAGTAAAGACAAGTGCAAAGTACTCTACTTAGGAAAGAAAAATCAATTGCACAACTACAAAATGGGGTATAACTGGCTAGGTTGCAGTACTGCTGAAAAGGATCTGGGGGTTATAGTAGATCACAAGTTGAATATGAATCAGCTATGTGATGCAGTTGCAAAAAAGGCTAATATCATTCTGGAATGTATTAACAGGAGTGTCATATATAAGACACAGGAGGTAACTGTCCCACTCTACTAGAATTGGTGAGGCCTCAACTGGAGTACTGTGTTCAGCTCTGGGTGCCACACTTTAGGAAAGATGCAAACAAGTTGAAGAGAGTCCACAGGAGAGCAACAAAAGTGATAAATGGTTTAGAAACCTGGCCTGTGAGGAAATGTTAAAGAAACAGCTCAGCATGTTTAGTCTTGAAAAAAGAACACTGAAGAAGGACCCGATAATTGTCTTCAAATATGTTAAGGCCTGTTATAAAGAGGATGGTGGTCAATTGTTCTCCATGTCCACTGAAGGTAGAATAAGAAGTAATGGCTTTAATCTGCAGCAAGAAGATCCAGGTTAGATATTACAAAAATCTTTCCAACTATAAGGATAATTAAGCTCTGGAATAGGTTTCTGAGGGAGGTTGTGGAATCCACACTACTGGAGGTTTTTAAGAAGAGGTTGAAAAAACACCTATCAGAGATGGCCTAGTTATACTTGTTCCTGTCTGAGCGCAGGGAATGCTCTTCCAGCTCAGAGCAAGTCTTGTTTAATAATAGCAATGGTGTTTAAGCTCCAGGAACAAACAGAAAATTTGGTCCTGCTTACGCTTGCTCTAAATTCTTTCCTTCCAAGAAACTGAGAAATAATAATGTGTTAAGCAAATATTGTTTTGCTCATGGAATAGCAAATTGTTCCACTAAAAAGATTATGCTGTTACGTTGCCGAATCAGGTTGGCATTTTTTCTTTTCCATAGTGTGAAATGTGCATTAACAATAATGATAAATGAAGAGTGAAGGACAGTATAATATTTTATTGCCACTCCTGCACTTTTGCAAAATGACTCATTATATAATATTGATGTGTCATACATGTAGCTACTTTAATATAATTGTATTATTACTGATTTGTGCAGGCAATGGGCTCTTTGCCACTCTTTACAAATGGCGTAGATGGAACTGGAGGGCTTTGTTCACCCACATGCTATTTGAAGGTTTATTTTAATGAAGACATAATATAATGAAGCAGAATGCTTTTCCTGCAGAAGATAATGATAGCGAATGACAAGAGGGTTTTAAAGCTTAAATCACTCAGTAACACATAGAAATGGATGAGTGGGTGAACATTAATCTGTACTGTGCTGAGCAAGTTTGACAAAACAGGTTAACTCACACTCCCAAAAGATCTAGAGGCCAAAATGGGGAAAGCTTTCAAAAATTCTGGACTGCGAAGCATACTAAAGATAATTACAGCCATGTGGCCAAACTTTCAATTTATTTTCAGTACTGGCCAGTGCCCATAAAATTCATGCTGGGCATAGCTAAGCAATGATTTTGTAGCCAACTTTCATGATTTTTATCATAAGTCTCACAATATTTGGTGTTTTTCTTAAAGCCTGAGGTCTTGGAGTTGCATGAATACATGAGAATCTCAGCTTCCATTTTTTAAAAAAGTAAGTTTTAGCTCTTATGACTGTAGAGAAAAGTTTAAAAATGTAACCCCAGTGCACCTTAAAGACTGGAAAACCAGAAGGCCAATAAAAAGAACTCAAAATTTAGTATGTTTTAGAAATCTCATGGTTTTTAAGATAGCCTTATTGTTCTTTAGGGACTAACTCATGGTTTTGTTAACATTTGGCGTTGGCAATATTTTAATAAACACATCCTTACAGAGAAAGCTTTATTTTGTTGTTTGTAAGCTCTTTGGGGCAGGGCCCATCTCTTTTTTTTTGTGCTTTTACATTGGCTAGCACAATGGGGTCCTGGACCATAACTGGGACTCCAAGCCATTACCACAATATAGATAAATAAAGGGGAAATAAATTTGCACTGGTGTTGATGCCCAACATGACTAACTTTGAGTGGTGTCTGCAGCGAGGATTAAAAAAAGCATGCAACTCCATATTGTTTTGTGGGTAGCAGTGCCTTGTAATTCTCTGGGATGCTAACGGCTCAGCTATGTAAGAGATGTGAACATGACTCTTCCACTTTTTTCTTGACAAAGGCTGAGTATCTTAAAGAGGTGATGTACTCAGTCTCTGGCAGAGGGAGAAGGCTGAAGCATTGGCAGAAGTTGTGTGACTTTCTTTACTATTAAGAAGTAAAGGACTGTACAGATGAATGCTGACTAATAGCAGAGGTAGGGAAGTCTGGGAATAAAAATGGGGTGGGAGGAGAGAAATGGGGAGCAAGAGAAGAAAAATGATGCTGAATTGATTTGGGCGAGGGCCAGGTTTTCAGCTTGTGCTGCATAACCCATTTTAATTAATCACAGAGTGATTTTTCTGGTGAATATCTACAAGCATTTGAAATGGCTCGTTCTCAACTGACAGAAGCTGATACAATTTGGGAATGGTTGCACTGGTCATGTAATTAGGTTCTGACAATACCTGCTGCATACTGAATGCTCAATGCTGCCCGTGGCAGTGGAGATGGAATGCGTTTGTGAAAATTATGATTAGCAGAATATAGTAAGTGACTTGGGAGAGGTAGTTTTGAATCATATACTTGGTTGCCTACTTCTTAAAGAGATTGCAAAATGTGATATTTCCAAAAAGGATTAGTTAGACAATGAAAAAGATTAAAACCTTATCAGGCAGCTCAAGTCAGAGAAGAACTATTGACAGTCTCCTTCCCTTATCGAGATATGTATAAACAGAATTAAAAGGCTCTTTTGCTGCTGGAGGGAAATGTAGTAGGATGATCTGATTGGGATTTGTTTGCCTAATATTTCCTCATGGAAAACACTCTTGTTACCAGCTATTTTTAGATGATGTTTAGGCCAATATACATTAGATGTTACATTGTGCACTATGGAAGATAATGTTGACACAGACAGCAATTTGGATGTATATTCCCCTCTATGCTTTGAAATTGCTCTTAAGAATGGATTTCTGGGGGAGAGTCTGCAGCTTGGAGTTCATAGTTCATCAGCGGCCAGGCTGATGCTATGGGGAACACGATGTACTTGAGTACCCTATGGTTGCATTGGTCTTCTATGCAACTGCCTCTGCTTTCCACAGGTGTCCTGAGAACTGTGGGATTTCTCCAGACATCTCAGGACATCCATGAATTTAGTGGGTCTTGCCCCTGCCTGTTTAACTGCATGATGCTCTGGAAGAAACTCTGCAAATTGAAATTCTGTGATTTTCATTACCTCTATGCAGGTTTTCTACACAGATTTATCTTTGTCTGAAAGCACTGGCAATTGGAGAGAAAACTGGTTGTCAGTACTGGAGATGCCACAGCCTCAGCTGGTGGCAAATATTTAGGAGCAGTCCATTATGTGTTCCATAGTAAGAATCTCCTCATGAATTATATTGGAGCAAATCACAGATACAGTAGTTGGCTGTTCGAAGAAATGCCCCATAGGCAGAGGATACCCCTGCACAACTTTAAGAGGGATGAACATATAGGCCATGTCAAATTCCATCCTTAGTGCTGAGAAGCAGGGGCTGGTGAATCTGGAAGGATCACTGGCATTTGGAAAGTTTCCTATGGTAAAGGAGATGAGATAACAATGACGCTTGGCGCAAACCCTGGCAGTCAGAACATAGGGATTGGTTCCTACTGACCAGAAGCAAACGGCCAGGGCTAGTCACACTAGAATCACTGCGGTGGCTCAGCTGTACCAAGGTATCTGTGCTGCTGTAGCACGGCTCGTGCAGATGCTCTGTGCTGATGGGAGAGCGCTCTCCTGTCAGCACAATTACTCCAGCTTCCTGAGCGGCAGTAGCTATGTCAATGGGAGAACTTCTTCCGCCAGCATAGCACTGTCACTTAAGTCTGTGAAACTTACATCGCCCAGGGGTGTGACTTTTCCATGTCCCTGAGCGACATAAGTTATACTGAAGTAAGCGCTAGTGTGTACAAGCTCCAGATTCCCAGCCAGTGTAAACCAGTGCAGCTCCATTATCTTAATCTAGACGTGATAAATCGACTCCCGAGCACCCTCCTGTCGACTCCTGTACTCCAGCTCCACAGTGTAGACCAGGACTTAGGAGATAAAGACCGGCATAGCTGAGGAACCGTCCCAGTGCAATTGCTCCACAGAGTGTCTACTGGGGATAAGGGAAGGTACAGAAATAAATGTAGTGTAGTACGATGTAGCCTGGTGAATGCTCAGTCAGTGTGGTAAGTAAATCTTTCACACAGCTGTTAGTATACAAAAGACTATATATTAGTGGAAATTATACAAGTAGTTATCTCAGTGGGATTGTTTATATTCATTCACAAGAGACATAGGCATCACTAGTGTTCCCTCTCTAGCCAGTGATTCACTATATAATGTTGGGGAAATCACTTCACCTCTTTGCACCTCTGTTTCACTATCTGCAAAATGGGGATGATGGTACTTATTTACCTTGGTAAAGCTCTCTGAGATTTACAGATGAAAAGTGCTATACAAGTACTAAGTGTAACTACTTTATTATTTATTTATTAGTGGCCAGAGGATGGAAAATTTGAAGTCCCTTGGCTTTGCCTCAGGGCCTTAATCCATCTGATAATTAACTACTGAGAAGTCCCTGACCTGAAGGGCATTAAAATGTGAATCATAAAAATATAAAGACAATTAATGTAATTACCTTTGTATCTCTTGAAAGGTTAAAATTTGAGCTGTACAATAGCATGTTGTCATAGATTCACTGCTTGATTTATAGCAGTTATCTTTTCATAGCAGATAAAGACTGGCAGTTATCAATAGGAAACCAGGACTTCAACCTGAGCATTCTGATAGGTTTATAATTAACTTTATTGACTACAGGTTTATCATATTTTCACAGTCCTGACTTGAAATGCTTTGTGAGAATAAACAAACCTTTCTAAAACTCTGAACTGATAAAATAGTCTTTGTAAAAATAAAACACTGCAGATAACAGAAGAAAAAGCTAATGACAGGACTCCCTTCGGAGGCATAATACCTTGAGTGTGATCCCTGTTCCTAGTACAGTATTTGCTTTTGTCGCTTAGGAAAGTAACCAAAAGACTAAAATATGAACATCTGAGTCCATCCCTGTGCCAGTGCGGGAATTGAGTGCAGATGGCTTGCACCACTGTTCAGGGACTGTGAGGCCAGTTCAGCCCTGGCATAGGATATGAACAGACTCTGCATTGCCATTATCTCCCTGTGGCTTTTGGCAGCAGGGAATTTTCAGGGCACAGGACCACTCCAGCCACACCTCCAACTCCAGCTGACCTCCAATATGCCCATGGATGACTTTGGAATGCCCCCAGCAACAGAAGTTACTGAGGGAGCAGAGCAGAGCTGCCTCTGTATTTGGCACAGAGGCCCTCTGCTGGTGCTATTCACGGGGTGGGTGGGGTGCGGGGGAGGGCTTCTGCCTGCCCTGTGTCTCTTTCCACCAGCTGTGCTACCACAAAGGGGCTGAAGGGCAGTAATGAATCTGGCTCAAAATGTGCAGTAGAACTTCAAGTGCTGTGCCCATTTCAAACTAATAGAGACTGGTTAAACATTTTAGAAGGACAAATAGAGATGTCCTCAATGAGAAAACCAAACCCCGTTTCATAGATCTGTGACTGCATGAGGATATGTCCACTGTAGTTCTCGTCCACATTCTATGACCGTGTGATATGAACCCGCAGAGAAAGGCAAAACATGCCTTTTATCAGGGACAGGACTAGTATTATGGTGTTCCTCTTGAACATAATATGACATGCAGGAAGATCACTTTATTTTATAGCATGGGTGAGCCAGTTAAATTGTGACATATATCGTTACTAATTATGTAATCTGACTCCACCCTGATTAGGACTGAAGACCTACATTTAGGTCTCAGACCACTGAAGTGATTTAAATTAAAAATACATCCTGCATTACAAATGGAAATAGTTCAGGATATTGGTCTTTGCAGTATTGCATATGTCTAGATTTTCTGGGTGTGTTAGCAATGTGGTCGTGAATGACTTATTATCAGCTCTGCTGTGTGACACTATCTCAAGGACAAGTCAGTGAATCAGCTGTATTCATTTACGTGGTAGAGAAAGAGATATAATGTACATTAAGGATTGCCATAAAACAGTTCCTCCTTCTGTGATAAACGAATATGTGCATAATTCATTGCTGATAGTTTCCTTCTATTAGCTTGTTATGTCACCTCAAATATTACAGAGATGTAAAGAAGAAATTATAAGATATGTGGGGAGAGATTTGTTCTGTCAAATTACTTTCACCGAGGCCATGGTCACTTAGTTTATAGTTTGTAGCACTTCACAAAGATAAAAGGTGCAGGAAGCTGCAGAGAATTTAACTTGGAGGAAACTGCAGAAAAATCTCAGAACATGAGATTTCAAATGTATAAACTGCATTGAGCTAAGGGTATCATTTAAGTTCTGAAGATCTTCTATGTGCCAGTCTTACCAGGGAAATTACCCTATTAGGCACTTTGCAAGAACTCTCTCTTTTATGAAATCTTGACATTAACTTGAATAAAGTAAAGATCCATACTTAGGCTGTTTTCTGGTTGTAATGTTTTTCTTTGCCAGAAAAATGCAACAAGTAAATCACCAGCAGATGCTACTATTCAGTGAGAAAGCTTTGAAATGGAGTGGTTTAAAAAGTGCTTTGCAGATTACTGTGGCAGGTTACATTATCTATGAGTAAGATGTCCGGGAAGTTTGCTGCTGTATTTCTTCCAAATTCTGTAAGGGAAGGGGTAAGTGCAATGGCAGGTGGGTGTTGAGGCAGTAAATAGCAGCCTTGTGAGTCGTGCTGTTGCTGAAGTCAGGACCAGGGAGTGCATGGCTGCAAGTAAATGGTCCAAGATCCATGGGGACAAGACCTGCTGATCTTGGGCCACTGCACTTTGATTCACCCTGCTTGCTCTTTACTTTCCTCCCAGCTAGAGGGTAGATTTCACCATTCCCCAAAGGTATGGATTGTTTATGGTTAGGTCTCCATGTTTGGGACTTTTTACCAGGCAAGAAATATATTTTGTGCAGGGGGGGTGCAGAAAGGAAAGAAAGAAATAAAGGTGTGGGCCATCCTTCTGGATAAGGGTGAGAGAATGATAATCAGTGAATCATTGTTTCAAAACAGAAATAAATTGCAAGCTCCTACAGATGTTCAAACTAAAAATACAGTTACAAATAGGGAAAACATTCATGGAAAAATACCTTTTCATTAAATATGAGCTCAAACTAGAACATTTGGTCCAACTTACCTCACATTGTAGGGAAGTTTAGATCTGGATGACCACAGAACCATCATGGCATAGACCCATCTCTGTTTACAGTAGTCCTAGAAGACTAGTTCTATAGAAACCTGTTTAAGCCTGCCTTCTAGTAACTCTTCGCAGGAAGTAGATCACTTTTCAGGTTTTCTTCAAAAACCATTAATGAGAAATATCTGGAAGAATACATCTTCCCACCTTCAACCCAAGCCACTCCAACCCACTAGTTACTAATGTTACTAATTGACAAGTGAAGCAAGCGTATAATGATACACAGATCGCTGTATTAACAGATGTGTCCCAAGTTTTGTTGAGGCCACTCAGTCACAGATTGACATGTGAGTTCCATAACCATATCACTAACTTTCCTGACAAGCTTAGCAACTTTTCTGTTCAATCAGGCAAAGCTTGCAGCTGGCACCCTACCATTGCATAGATTACCATCTCAGACCATTTCCTGCACTCGCACCTTCTACTTGCCTAATGCCATAAACCAGAGCAGTCCTGAGCCAGGAGGTAGCAGAGCCTGACACAGGGGCTCCGTAGGAAGAGTAGAGTTAAAGGGCAATAAAAGATGGAAAACAGGAAGATTAAAGATCTCACACAAAATGAGACAGAAGGGGACTTACCTCTGAGCCCTCCTGGCTGCTGACAGACTGTCTTAGCTACTTTTCCTTTGTTGGTTTCTTAGCGAGAGAAAAGACCCACTGAGCAGGTGTCCAGTTAAAAATATTAACCCTCCTGTTATAATTATAGAGTATTATTACAGGACATATATTAATATAAATTTTGTTCTACTTTATTATAATACCTTAATTAATGCTATGGGCCTAATTCTTGTAATCCTTATTACTCTGAATACTACTTTCTCACATGCTGCGTAGTCTCATTCCTTTCAGTGGGCTAGTAAATTCTACTCAATGTGAATAGGGTTTGCAAAATCAGTCCCAGTGTGGTTTACAGCTTGATACAAGAGGTATTTCTCAGCCAGTTGTTCCCCCATGCCATTTATATACAAGTGTTTATGTAATATTATTATGACTTTTTCTGTGTTGCCCATACACTTTATAATTGTAATATTTTATGAATGAATAGGATTAGCATTGTGCTGTTCCTCATGAATATAAGACATCTTTAAAGAAAGTGACTACTTCTAATAGTGTGTGTGATACTGTAGTATTTATAGTTTTGGTATCACTGCATGCAAAATGAGCTAATCAAATAATTCACAAAAAGAAAAGGAGTACTTGTGGCACCTTAGAGACTAACCAATTTATTTGAGCATGAGCTTTCGTGAGCTACAGCTCACTTCATCAGATGCATACTGGAAACTGGCAGTATGCATCCGATGAAGTGAGCTGTAGCTCACGAAAGCTCATGCTCAAATAAATTGGTTAGTCTCTAAGGTGCCACAAGTACTCCTTTTCTTTTTGCGAATACAGACTAACATGGCTGTTACTCTGAAACCTGTCAAATAATTCAGTTCTTGAGATTCTACAAGGCTAAGGGTCAAATATTAAAAATGTTAAATCTGCTCCACTTTTTGGCTCCCTAACATCAGACGCCTTGGGCCTGATTTGTCAGACATCTTGCACCTGCAGCTCCCTACAGTTGTTGATGTTCAGCACTTTGAAAATCAGGCCTAAGGTGTCTCAGGCTGAGCACCCAAAATCACTGGTTCCTTTTGAAAATGTTGGCCTGCATCTGTTAGGTAGCAGGGGCTCCAGGGGCTATTTAAAGGGCCCTTGGCTTCAGCTGCCTCTGCTGCCCCGGTCCTTTCAATAGCCACCGCTTCCCCAGGACTCCGACAGCTATTTAAAGGGCCGGGGCAGTAGAAGCTGGGGAACCCTGGGCCCTTTAAATAGCCCCCGGAGCCCTGGACTGCTGCTGCTACCCTGGTGTGGGAGGAGTGGAGGGGGCACTTACCTTACAGGGTGGGCTGGGGCTGGCTCTGACCCCCTCAGCCCCACCCCTTCCAGGGGCCAGAGCTGGCCCCAGCGTACTGGTAAGTCACTCTACTTACTTTCACCCGGGTAGTGTGGACGCAATTCGACGGTATTGGCCTCCAGGAGCTATCCCAGAGTGCTCCATTGTGATCGCTCTGGATAGCACTTTGAACTCAGATGCACTAGCCAGGTACACAGGAAAAGCCCCGGGAACTTTTGAATTTCATTTCCTGTTTGGCCAGTGTGGTGAACTCAGCAGCACTCGGCAGCACGGGTGACCATGCAGTCTCCTCAGAATCGTACAGCATAGAATGTTTCTACGCTCCCCCATCATCTCCGTCCCTGAGGTTATCGCAGATTAGAAGGTGAAAAAAATGCACTCGTGTTGACATATTTTCCAAGCTCATGCAGTCCTCCCGCACTGATAGGGCACAGCTTAATGCATGGAGGCATTCAGTGGCAGAGGCCAGGAAAGAATTGCTGTGTTTGCTTAACAGCAAAAGTATCATGCCTCACTAGCAATCCTGCCCAAGCCAGATTGCTGTGTCACATGCACTCCGCGCTGTGTCAGCCTTGGGCGGAGGCATGACCGCATTGTGAGCAGGAAGGCCATAGATATAGACATTGCATTAAGTAGCTTCTGTAGCTAGAGAAAACAATCCTGTACATTTGGCAAAGTCTGTGGCAAAAAAAGAGAAGCCCCAAGACACACCAAACTATTAATAATACACAACCACACGTTACATAAACCCGATCATCCAGGCAGGCAGTGGGCTGAGCAGGGCTGGCAGACAGGACCCCAGAAAAAAGGCGCGAAACGATTGTCTGCCACTGCTTTCACGGAGGGAAGGAGGGAGGGGGGCCTGGTGACATTTACCCAAAGCCACCCGCGACACAGTTTTTACCCCATCAGGCATTGGGAGCTTAACCCAGAATTCCAGTGGGCAGCGGAGACTGCGGGAACTGTGGGATAGCTACCCACAGTGCACCGCTCTGTAAGTCGATGCTAGCCATGGTAGTGAGAACACAGTCCACTGACTTAATGCGCGTAGTGTGGACATACGCAATCAACTGTATAAAATCGAATTCTAAAAATCGACTTCTATAAAATTGACCAAATTTCGTAGTGTAGACATATGATTACAGTGCATGCCACCAAAGTTTATCCTGGCTATCACAGTTACAAAGCTGTTCTAAGAAATAAGTGGATAGACATTTAGCTTAAAAAAATGAGAGTGAAAGAGAGATAGAGAGAGAGGAGTTATTGGTATTTCTTCTGAATTCCTCTAAGAAAAGATTGTCCTATAATGACTCTGATCATGCTTTCTTTGAAATGAGTGGCAAAACTCCCATTGACTTCAGTGAGCTGGATTGAGCTCTGATATTATTGGTACTCTGTCTTTACCTATGTATTTAGCAGCTCAAGACAGCTAGAGGGATGTTATGCTTCTAATTTCCAGAAGACCTTCAGAGTCTTGTGGAACTCTTTCTCTTTATCTTGGAAGATATGGTACATGCCTCTAATGTTCCATCTGCAGTGTAAGCCATATGCCAGTTTTGTTACTTAAGGAAATGCAGGAGGTGTTGGTTGCGGCAGAAATAAACTAAAATATAGTACCAAATTAGGAAACTATTCTCACAGATCAATGAATACTTTAATGTTTCTGCTTGTTTATTTTCCATACCAAGATAACTGTGAAACAGGGAGGAGAATCTGATGGTGTATGAGCTCCCAGATAATAACTCGTAACGTTTGTAAAAGAGGGGCATTTGATTTTGGTAGAAAAGGGGTATGTGGGGGGCAGAGTGTCCTATCAGGGAAGGAGAAGAAAGACTTGGAAGGAATTGTGATTGTGACTAGAGTACCTTTCATGTTGCTATCATCACTGATACATGAAGCATGACATTTATAGGTTCATTACAGCACACTGGTAATCTGATAGTCTATTCGCTGCAGGGACATTACCATATTTATAGAAGTATGTGTTCCAATGCGACTGCTGCTGCTTCTCCCTGCATTATATGCCATGTATCAGTTACTTAAAAGGTTATGTGATAGGACAACATGCAGTACACAGTTACAAATATATATATTTCTTCTTTCTCTCCTCTAGTTTTTTCTTCCTGTGATCAGTGTGCTGTTTATTCATGAGGAAATATTTGGTCTAGTCCAACAAAGTCATTTTTCAAGAGATTTCACTAAGTAGACCCAACACATGTTTTAGGTGCCAGGTAATGATGGGCATTATTTAATGATACTTAGATTGTTGTGGTGTTCAAAGGGCCAAGCCTGGGGCCCCATTGTGAGCTAAGTGCTATACAAATACATGTCAAAACATGGTCCCTTTCCTGGACAGAAGACAAGTGACATATGAAGAATGAGGGGAGAGAGATAGAATTAAATACATGACACTTTAAAAAAACCTATAAAGATGAAGGTATCCCCGCCTGTTCCTCAAGCCATCTTTAACAGGCATTTTTCTTACAGGCATTTCAGCAGATGTGGGTCTTGAGAAGAGAATAGTGGTTATACAGATCAGTTCATGGTGGGTGGTCAATGCACAAGAAATAGCGTGGAACATGTTGTGAAGATGTTTGTGTCCACAGATATCTGGATTTCCTAAGAATCTAGGCAATTTTATTGAAAAAGAAAATAATGAATTTATTATACAAATAGCATAAAGTGGCAAACCCTTTGAAGAATAGAAATGAAGATGACTTGTCATACATACAAAGACCAAACCCTTGGTTTTGCTGAAATATATTGCATCAGTACTCGTGTAAGGGTACTAATCTATTTGTTGAAGTCAGGATGCAAAGGTAGAAACAACATCCTCTGTAGCTGGATTTCTTTTTAGTAACTAGCCATATGTTTTTCCAAATAATACTGAATAGTGCAAATCATTCCTTATGAAGATAACAGCTATTCTCCAAACAAATCCGAAAGAGCTATAGTGAAAGGTAGGATACAATTATCTGAATTAAAACAGTCATCTTTGTTCAGTGCATCTTCATGTTCCCTTAGGTGAGGAGCGGGAAAATATACAGAAAGGTGTCAGGGCAACTGGACTAGAGAAACTGGTAGTGATGGAGGAGAAGGGGATGACCCTTAAAGGGTCTGTCTTCATGGCACAGTTAACTCAGGCTCTTAGCTCAATCCCCCCAACCATCCAAACAGGAAAAACCTCTGACTTCAGTCTGGAGGTGCTTTAAGCCTAGGCTAGTTTACCCAGATGGGGGTGAAGGTTAGAACCTGGGCTTCAGTTTAATTCAGGCTAGAATCCACCACCTGTGCCGTGAGGACACAGGCAACATCACCTGAGTGCTGATAGTCCTCCAGTTTCTTTCCCACAATTCCCCCTGGTGGATAAACAAGTTCTCCTGCAATTGGCACCACTGACTGGGAAAGAAAGTTTGAGTGTCTCAACATAACAAACGATGGGACGTGCCCCCAGACAAACATGGGTGAGTGGAGAAACAGCAAGTACGCTGTAACATGGGTAAAACTTTGCAGTGGGGATGCTCTCAGCTGCTCAAGGCTACCTGGGGTGCTCATACCCAGGTATTAATCCCTTGGGTGATCTGTGTAGTGAAGACTTAGTCAAGGAAACTGCTGGCTGAATGGCCTCCAAGATGTCTAGTAATTTGTAATAAGCAACTGTAATCTGAGAATCTTCAGAGTGCATCATGTGGTTATTGTAGAGGGAGGGAATAATTTGTTTTGCATTAATTTGAAGTTAACAGCAATCTGCGTAGCTTTGTGTTGAGAAAAGCACTTTAAGAAGACAACTTAATAAAGGGGAAAATGAAAATATGTAAGCAGAAGTTAAAGGAAATGAGGAGGAGCAGAGCAAATTGGGTAACAAATTGGGTAGTTTTCATTCTACTTCACTAGAATTAATTGTTATGCAACCCTAACAACTGCCACAGAGTATGAACACTTGATTATCTGGGGGTGAATTATAACCTGAGGCATGAATCAAGGATTCTTCATTCTAGTAAATATTTGACTTCAGAGGAATATGCCCATTGTCATGCCAAGAAACCAAAGCTGTAACTATAGGCAATGTTCAACATGTAATTAGGATACAGTCAGGAATGGATGCATCCCAATCCTCTTAAAGAAGAACCATTAAAGAGCTCGCCACACAGATGGGATTCCTCTCAAACAAGATTTAGTATAACAAGATAATCCACTGCTGACTTCAGGCTGTGATTAGATAATCCAGAGGGATGATAAATAATTGAAAAACAGTTGTGGCATGAAGAGTGTGAGTTTACAGGGTGGATCAGGGACAGGGGATCATTTTTTGATTCCTATAACAGTCTGTAAATGATGGCAAGGTCAGGTGTACATGTGAGACCAACAAGAAAAATTATAGTTTCTGTAAATTTGATTTGAAAAACCAACACTGTCCAAATATTTAAAATATAAATCCTGATATATTTATTCCCAAGATGTCTATTACAGTGTACAGAAATTATTGCACACAAAAACTGCATTTAGAAACATTATTAAGGTTGCTAAATTAAGCACTAAAAAGTAAGGAAATGCCAGTATTAATATTGCCTGTGAAACCTTAAATCAGCTCCCTTGTGTGTATACGTTATGCCATAGTTTTTAACTACATGGTCACATGCAATTTTTTCCACAAACTCCTGCCTCATTCAGTGCACAGCCTGGACAGCGCTCACTTAATGAGCAGCTATTCAATATTTTGTTTTTAACTCATTGTTTAATGAGTGGCCCTATGCCTTATTTATCACACACTATTCAAAGCCTTCTCTGAAGAGAGAACTACTATTTTTTTCATGGGCTTTTCTGTAATGCTCATCACTGTAGTATCCAAGTGGTTCACCAATATTAATTAATTAATTTTCACAGCACCCCCGTGTGATGGGGTGTCTACCGAACAGAACATGGGAACAAGGAGTCTGAGAGATCAGCCCACCTTGCTTCACCTGGAGGGTGCTTCAGGTTTGATTTTTTATTAGACTCAGTGGGGAAGGAGCTGGGTCTTCATAAAAGAAGGAAGTGAAGGAGGAGGTCCAGGAGAGAAGAGGAAGGGAGTTCCTGCTTTCTGGGAAGGTAGACTGAAGAAGGGAAGGGTGTAGGGCACAGTTGCCAACTTTCATGTGGTAAATGAGCATCCTGACTTCCACAATAAGCCAAAAATCAAGCTAATTCCATTTCAAAACAAGGCCAAAACAAGCCAATCCCTCAGAACCCCAACACTCTATGTGACTAGATCCCTTCGGCATGCATTCTGGGACTGTGGTGGGCCCACTGTGCACCGCTGACTCTCTCCCCCCTTGCCCCTGCTTACCCCTTGCCCCTGTTTGCCGGGAGCTGATCAAAAAAAAGAAGCAACAAGCTACAAGCCAAACAAGCACCAAGCTACAAGCCAAAAAACAACTCACAAGCCAACTAAGCCAAAACCACGCCCAATTTCTGTTTGTTTGTTTGTTTGTTTTTTTGCAGGTTTGGCATGTCTGGTGTAAGGCACAAAGGGGCTGTCCTGATGGGTTGGAGTTCCAGCAAGAGAAAGAAGGAGCTGGGAGGACCTAGGGAGAAGCCAGAGCCCTGGGAACCATAGTAGACCTATGTTATGTACATGCAGGAAAGTAGCAAAAGTGGCTAATAGATAGGAAGTAGCCCAGGGAAACAGCAGTGTATCTGAAATGCAACCCAGATGGAGCTACTATAAGGTGGGTGCATAACTGGTTGAAAAACTGTTCCCAGAGAGTAGTTATCAGTGGTTCACAGTTATGCAGGAAGGGCAAAATGAGTGGGGTCCCACAGGGATCAGTTCTGGGTTCTGTTCTGTTCAGTATCTTCATCATAGCATAGACAGTACACTTATAAAGTTTGTGGATGATACCAAGCTGGAGGGGTTGCAAGTGCTTTGGAGGACAGGATTAAAATTCAAAATGATCTGGACAAATTGGAGAAAGGGTCTGAAGTTTATAGGATGATATTCAATGAGGACAAATGCAAAGTACTCCATTTAGGAAGGAACAATCAGTTGCACACATACAAAATGGGAAAGGAGTACTGCAGAAAAGGGATCTGGGAGTCATAGTAGACCACAAGCTAAATATGAGTCAATGGTGTAACGCTGTTTCAAACAGAGGCAACATCATTCTGGGATGTATCAGCAGGAGAGTTATAAGCAAGACATGAGAAGTAATTCTTCTGCTCTACTCTGTGCTGATTAGGGCTCAACTGGAGTATTGTGTCCAGTTCTGGGCACCACATTTCTGGAAAGATGTGGACAAATTGGAGAAAGTCCAGAGAAGAGCAACAAAAATGATTAAAGATGTAGAAAACATTACCTATGAGGGAAGATTGAAAAAAATTGGGTTTGCTTCGTCTGGAAAACAGGAGACTGAGAGGGGACATGATAGTTTTCAAATACATAAAAGGTTGTTACAAGGAGGAGGGAGAAGAATTGTTCTTCTTAACTTCTGAGGATAGGACAAGAAGCAATGGACTTAAAGTGCAGCAAGGGAGGTTTAGGTTAGACATTAGGAAAAACTTCCTAACTGTCAGGGTGGTTAAGCACTGGAATAAATTTCCTGTAGAATCTCCATCATTGGACATTTTTAAGGGAAGGTTAGACAAATAGCTGTCAGGGATGGTCTAGATAATAGCTAGTCCTGCCATGAGTGCAGGGGACTGGACTAGATGACTTCTCGAGGTCCCTTCCAGTCCTATGATTCTATGAAAGTAGTATAACCTCAATAGTATTCATCATCATATAGATTTTGACAGGTTTCCATGCCCCATTTAGGGCTTATGTCCCACCCTCTGTTCCCATTTCCAGTCGTGTACGTTTTTGGATCATCCAGTACACTGAGCAAGGCAGAGGTCCTGTGGGAAAAAATAGTATGTAAACATGTAATTAAAGAGTCTTATGAAGCATATACACAAAGGAACCAGTTAAGGTTGCACAGGCAACCTTAATTCTGGCATTTCCCAACTTTAAGTGCTTGACTTTACAACCCTAACAATATAGTTTAACATGTGTTTTAAGTGTGCATATTTCCACGTGAGCTAATGGAGTAACTGATAACTGTTAGTTATAATATATCAGTTATTATAACTGATAATGGAGTAACTGATAGCAGTAATTGTCATCCTCTGTGTGGACCAGCACTAGAGCAAGAGGGGGAACACATGCTTTGCTTGTGGGTTTCACAAATATTTGCTGACAGCAAAGGAATGGTGAGATTCAGGAATCTTGGGTTCCATTCCAGGCTTGGAAAGGGAGTGTTCTCTAGTGTGTACAGACTCTTCTGCCCTTTCCCCCATCAAGCTTGACTCTTTCTGCCCTCATCCTCTCCATTATGAGAGAGGATATCCTTAATCATATTTCCAATCCTAACAGAAGCAAGGGAGCTTGGAAAATTAATCATAACTCTTGCATCTTTGAGATTTCCAGCTTTTCTTGGCCACAGATATTTGGAATAACATGACAACTTTTAGGTGCTGATACGTACCAAACTGTGAGCCTGATTCTTCTCTCTCAAACCATAATTCCATTGATTGACCTCAGTGAAATTATTTCTGTTTTTCAGTGGAAAATCAGGCTTGCAATGAGATCTAGTCGGGAATTTTCTGTTAGAAATTTTTTTCAACAGAAAATGTCGTTTCCACAACAAAATTGAGAACTTCCATGGGAAAACTTCAATTTTGCCAAAATGTTTGAATTTTCTCATGGGAAAAATGTAACAAAATATTCCATTTCAGGTCAGTTCAGTGTTTAACTGAATTTTCCTGTTTTGATACATTGCTTCATGGGACCTGTAGTTTGGAGGCCTGATCTACATCTCCCATGATGCAATAAGGCTTACTGCTGACAGAGAAACATTGTGCATCATGGGAGTCATATGGCTGCAGATGCATTGTGGAAGAAGTATTCCAGCTAGGGTGCCTGGCCCATAGGGAAGAATAGGGGCATTGAACCCATACTACAGCTCCCATGAGGCAATGAGCCACCATAGGTAAATATAGTTTCTTTACTACTGAACTGACTAAAAATGGAACGTTTTGGCATTTCTGAATCAAATTTTTTTGGAACATGTCATTCCATGAAAAATCCATGCTTCAATTTGTACTGATTCAGGACAAAAACATTGTGAAAATCTGATATTTCCATCCCAATTTTGCTCAGCTTTATCTGGAACAAATGTTTGTGCAGTGTCTATGCTAGAATTTAGAATTATGTTAATTAACACATGTTAATACACAGCTAAAATTGTAAACCATCTATAGGTCCATCAAGTGTAAGCCATCTATAGGGCCCCATTCTGCACTTCGTTAGGGTCACACAAATCCCATTTAAGTCAATGGGGATTGGGAACACAACTGAGAGCAGAATCTGGTCCATAATTATTACACTGCACATTGAATTTTGCCCTAACAACTTGTGGAAGTCAATAAAGCTGCATGTGGGAACAATCCTGCAATCCTGGCACACTCAACTCAGAGTGAAGACATCTAGAGTTTTAGGTGCACAATGAATGCAGGGTTGAGACTAGGATATAACTCAGGCGGAATTTAGCCCAGTATATAAAAGCCTGAGTAAGGAAAATAAAACTCAGTGAGAATGAAGCTAAGCACTTTGCTTTAATGGGAGGCACACTGGCACTGATCTTGGGGTCTGGTATGGCTGCTTTACACTACATCACAAGATCATTCTGTCCATACAGCCAACATAACTAGCTGCGAGAGGCTCACTCCAGTGGACAGAGAGCCCTTAGTGGCGTATAGTTGGCTTAGAGGCTTGTATGCCTCCCTCTCTGCTGCCCATGTTGGGAATATGGCCAGCAAAAAGGGGTTGTAGTCAGAGGATCCTAGCACCCTCCTGTCCCCCAGATGCTATATTGGTCCATTGGGACTGTTCATTGCTGGCAGTAACTTAGATCAATTATTGGGGTGCACTAATTTATGTCACGGGGATGGACTGGCATACAGTAGGTCCAGGACTGGATGAGCACAAAAGCCACCTTTGCACCCCTCCTGCCATGACCTCCACTGTGTTCCCCTGTGCTGGAGATCAGGATCTGAGCCACTGTGCTTGAGATTCCTTTAGTAAGGAAAATGCCTGGGAATGACATCTGTAAAACAAAACACATTTTTCTCCTAAATATGTAATACAACCAATAAATGACCAAAACATTCCAGCCTATAACCAATTACAGTAAGCAAACTGATCCAACATAGCCAATTAAAAAGTAAGGTAACTGAACCATCATGTGTCATCTCACAGCCCAATACTGATCTCCCTGAAGTCCCTGGCAAACTTCTCATAGACTTCAGTGGGAATAGGAACTGACACTTAATATATATAGCTGAAATTGCAGTGTTGAAGTTCCTGCTGAACATGTAAGTTACTGGTTAGCTATGGCTGTGTCCCAAAAGATACACATTATTTTTCTCTTACCTTGAGAAAAGACTTGAAGCTTGTATGGCTAATCTATCTTCTAATCAGTAGCTGTCTTTCAGTAACAGGGCTCAGATTTGGAAAAATAGACATTCCGTTCTCAGTATAGTAGCTGAGCATCTGTGTCTGTCTCTCGTGTTCTTGTAAATCTTCCATTATGATTGCCTTCACAGCCCTGATTTATGGACAAGCATGCCAAGCATCCTTTAACTATTTTCTATATATACAGAGTCCTCCTTAGTATTGATTCCCAGTAGCTTTGCTAGCAGTTCTTCCATAAAAGCCAAGATAGTTCTGACTTTGGTACCATGGGAAGACAGGGATTTCCAGACTAGATCAGACCCAAGTTCCATCTCGTCCAGTATCTTGTCTCTGACAGTGGTCTGTACCACATGCTTCAGGAAAGGTACAAGAAAACCTGCAGTAGGCAGTTATGGGATAACCTGTCTCAAGGGAAAGTTTCAGCCTCATACCCATTATTTAGAGCAGTGGATCCCAACCCACCAGTGGATTATGGGAAATTTCTGTATGGGTTGCCACATCCAGGGTTATATTAACCTGTCACTGGGCCCTAGGCAAATATATGCTTCTCCCTGCCCAGGGCAGAGGCAAGGCCCAGGCTGCGGGGGGTTGGAGAATGAGCCCTTCCATACTCAGTCTGTCCCACAGGGCTGGGGCAACTTTGGGTGTTCCAACCTGGCGGATGGGTTTGCAGAGCCACTCACTCAAATTTGGTCTTACTGCACCTTCATCAAGATGAAAAGGCATCCAGACCAAATCTGCGTGATGCTGCAGCCCTGTGCATCAGCTCACAAAGCGTGAAGCAGGACTCTGGGACAGGAGCTGCTGCTGCAAGGTGTCTGTGGGATGGGCTCGCTCTCCAGTCCCAACCCCCTGAAGCCTCCCCTCTGCATGTGGCCAGGACTAAGGTTGCAGCATCGGGGCAGAGAGCAGTTGATGGGTTGTCTTAGTAAAAAGTTTGGGAACCACTGATTTAAAAGTTGGCTTATATCCTGCAGCATGAGAGTTTATATCCCTTTCAAAACACACCCTTCTTTCTCTCTTTTTTTAAAAAATCCTTTATTACTACTCTGGAAGTTCTTGTTATACTGACTAATATCCAATCCTTCTTTGAATCCTGCTGAGCTGTGGGACACAATATTTTTTGACCATGAACCTGTATCTCAATATCTAGCAAGTTCTGAGAACAGGCCTGGTTTTTTGGCAACTGAGTTTGTCTTTGGGAGTAGGTGTGTTTTGTAATTGCTGCTCTTAATATAATTACCTCCTCCACTTGAGTATCTTTGAGTTTCATTTTCCACACCTTCAAGGTTCCTGTTCAGTGTCAATCCGCCATTCAGCAGTTGTCATTCAAGTGGTGAGCAATTCAGTTTTGCCCTTCACTCAGGCAAGTTTTAATTCTTTTCAACTAAATGTAGTGCTCATGAAGTATGTCTGACTGACAGCTCTGGAGTGTGAAGCTC
Source organism: Eretmochelys imbricata (assembly GCF_965152235.1). Lineage (NCBI taxonomy): Eukaryota > Metazoa > Chordata > Testudines > Cheloniidae > Eretmochelys > Eretmochelys imbricata. The sequence goes on along the minus strand of NC_135576.1, from coordinate 102,440,706 downwards.
TCTTTATCCACATTAAAACTCCAGAACAAATAGAAGGAGTGCAAGCATCTCTGTAATACCCTGACAATGTTGCTGAGCCCTAACCTGTTGTGGGTGAGAGGGGAGTTCAGTTTCCAGGTCCTTGTCCTCCTTGCTGTGACTTGCTAACAAGAGTGCTTGTTGTGAGGTTTGTGATGTGGACCCTCTTTCACTAGCAGTTGGTGTGAGACCACCAAACAGGTACCAAAGGGCAACAACTCTTTTTTAGAACTAACCTGGGCTGGATTTGAGCCAAACATCTATAAATAAAAGCTTATTTTGTTAAGTACCAGAGAATTGCCTATAAATAAACTAATCTTTTTTTTTTATTGTGGGATATTCCATTATCAGCCCTATCCCCTTGTTGATGGGGCATACGGGCCGCATATTAGCAAGAAGGGGGTTAATGAGAGCCTGTGGATCCAATTAGCCCTGCTCTGTTACACCTGTAACAGATTGTACGTGGGGAGAGAGGATTTAAAGAAGAAAACTAGTCAGTGGATGTCTGACTAGGAAGAAAAGTATAACTCTGCTTCCCCTTCTGTGAAAGAAGCCAGGTTGCAGCCAGGAGTCTGAGACAGTTCGCTGGTTGGATGATTCCTGGTGGATTGGATGACTGGGTCCTCAAGATAACCAAATGAGTGGTTGTTTGAAGATAGGCCTGGAGTGCTGCTGTGGACTTATGGGACAACATTTTGAGTTCCTGGTTTCTCTTATTTTCGGACTTTAATATCTCAGCACTGGTGGAAATGAAGAGTGCATTAGTTGGAGAGCTATAGCACCACTGCATTGAACCTCATGGGAGGTGAGGGCTGACCCCTGAAGACCATGAGGCAGGGTAAGTGGCTGGCCATGGAGGCATGTTGCAGAGGCCTAACCTATCACACACCCCATTGTCCACTTTCTGATATTGTCCACTGTCTAAGAGTTCTCACAGAGATTTATTGAATCAGTAGATTGATAAGTGAGGTGTCTATAGAGCCATGCCTCCAGCCTACCACCAAATGTGGAGAACTCTGCGCTCTTATGGGGTGATGTGACATTTTTTTCCAAGTTCTGTTTTTGTGGGCAGGCTCTTGCTTTAGACATTTTTTAGTACAATTCTGGCTCTTGTTCACTTTCACCAAAATAAATGTAGTTGCCCAAACAAAAAAAAAATGTATTGGGCCATTCTGCAGTATCAACTTGTAAAGCCCTTATTCTTCTGTCATTTACACAGGTGCAAACGTGAAGTAACTCCACTGAACCCGAGAGAGTTGCTCCATGTGCTTGTGTATCTGAGAGCAGAATTTGGTTCGCAGAATTCTCCAAAAGCATGTTTGCCTCATGGCATGTTGGCCCTGCTACAGTTTGTATTTCATTTTGTGTTCAACCTTCTTTCCATTTATGTATGAAAGAAAATGTTCATTGCTGATTACTTACTGTTACCATGGAAATAAGCTTGAGGCTGTCAATATTTCTAAATAGACACTTCAGCTGTGAGACATTTTATTTGAAATTAAAATCATTCTGTAATCTGCCTTTCCAAGAATGCAGTGTTCTCTGCAAAATTTGTCATATCAGCCACATTTTTCCAAGTTGGGCATGACATTTTCCCCCCTGCTATTTGGAAGTCAGTGAAAATTTTGATAGTCTTTTATAGTGTCTTTTTGAGCTGGGTTAGTTGGATTTCGTCACATTATATTTTTTCTTTCTTTCTTTCACTGGGTGAGCCTATTCCACGTGCTCTGGAGGATAAGAACTGAATTAGACTGTTTATGTACAGATCACCATTGGAATGTAGAATAGAAATGTAATAGCCATTCTGTACCGGGAGCATAAGAGAGCAGTGCCTCCTATGCTGCAATTCTTATTCAGGCAAAATTCCTACACACTTAAACAGGATTTTTGCTTTATAAGAACTTCTGGATTTGGCCTAGTGTTTTAGAGATGAAGGTACTTACTAACTCTATCTAATAGACACTATGGGGGCATTTAGTAGAGGCCAAATCTTACTTACTTACTCAGTCTCTGACTTAAATGGGAATTTTGCCTAAATGAAGATTACAGAATCGGGCCCTTATTTAGGCATAATATAGGTATCTGATCAGGAATTTGATCAGATGCTAGTGATCTGCCACTTTTCCCACAGTATGTGGTGATCTATCATCTTAATTCAGAAGAAAGCGTGGCCTCTATTGAGTTAACAACATTTCCTATAACACCTAGGTTTTCCTTTCGGGATGGGGATGCTGGAACAACTTTTATAGGGCTGGTGCTGAAAGCCGTTGAACAAAACTGTAAACCCTATGTATGATGGAAGCCATGCATGCTATTATTACTTCAAGCCAGGAGGTGCCCAGCACCCCTGCTTAGGGGTGTCCCATCCCATTACAAACTGAGGCCAAAATGCTTAGTTGATGATTCTGATGAAGTTACAACCCAAGAAAGATGATATGATTGCAGGATCAAGAGAGTATAATCTAAACAGAGTTGACATATCTGCCCATTACATGGGTTGAAATGAAAGTACCCCAAGAACTAAATAGTGACACACAATGGAAAATCAGTCATATTGTAGACTTATTGTCCAGTTAGAGGTGAATGAGCATTGTATTTCCAGACTTCCTTTTTGCTTAGTTGTTAACATTATTTTAACTCATGTGCATTTTGTCAGATTCTTATTATTCACAGAGTTTGTCTGTGAATTTAAACCAGGCCATTAAGAAAATGTAAACGTTACCTGAACTGAATACATTTTTCTGTTTTCTCCAATGGACATCCAAGAACATGTAGCACTGTAGTAAAAATGTAGGAAAGGTATGTGCCAGAATTTTTAAAATCATGATTAGCTGTTTGTTGAATATTTAGTGCAGGCACAGAACTAAATGTTTTGCATTCAGAGCTGGCACTAGGCATAAGCAGACTAAGCAATGCCCAGGGCCCTGCCTATTTGCTTTTTATTATTATTGGGGGGGGGAACAAAAATATTACTGCTGAGGGCCCCCAGTGGGCTAGCACCACCTCTGTTTGCACTCATGAAAATAATTAATCTGCTTAATGAGAGCCTTCTATAGCAACCAATGCCTGATATGTGCATCTCATGAATCCCATCCAGAAACCTGGGAAAACTAAATACACCCTCCCTGGAGGCCTTTAACAGGCAGAATGTTCTCGCTCACAAGCAAGCCAAGGCTGTACAAACAAGGAATATTGATTGGGGAAAGGGAATGCAGTTATAAACTTGGGAAAACACAGCAACAGAAAATGTATGCGAATAAAGAGTAAAATACCCTCCTTCCAGTAATTTTGGCAGAATCTAACTCCATTCCTGTGCCCTGGTGAGACTGTCCCACAGGTGACAGTCTCTTGGCCATATCATCTCACTCACCCACCAAACACCACTCTGATTGGGATCAGTGAGTAGCAATAGCCCTTGTGTCTCTGTGCAGGTCTGTCCCTAGTTCAAAGGGAGCTGCTTGCCGGGAGGCACCCTCCCTAGCCCAGCTTAGTGATTCAGCTTTGTTAGAGTACTGGGTAGATAGGATGTCACTGGAGTCCACTTGGCTCCCTTGTTGTTGTTCTCTGTGATTGCTCTTGCAGCAGACTCCTCATTCCACATTCCCTGTGAGAGGTAAGCAAGAGCATTAGGACCCCGAACAGTGGCCTGGCTGCACAGAAGGGAGCTCTTTGTCACAAGGTAAGAGTGCTTTCCCCTTGATGGGAGCCCACTACCCACCCCAATCCAAGATCATGTAAATTATGGTGTGTCCCCAAGAGTGTTGCTAGAGAAACAGAGGGTAGGTAACTTAAGCAAATGAAGCTCTACTATGGCAGAATTTTTCCCTTTTCACCCATAGAGGCAGTGGAGAGTCTTTTCTCCTCTGGAGCACCTGGCCATAGGGCTTGTAAGGACGTTGTAACAAAGTTATAGTTATTTGAATGTGACCTCTTTTGCTTCACTTGCATGAGAGATGCTGCAAGGGAACATACAGCCCTGGCTGTATTTTTTACATACCTTTTTAATGAGATGCTTGTACTTTTTGTCAGTGGCGGATTAACCCCATTTGTTACTCTGGCCGTAGGCTAAAATGTCATCCCCTTCTGACTAGCTCGTTCTAATGAGTGGGAAGTAAAAACTTGCTCCCAAGCCATGTAAGCTGCCTAGGCTAGTGGCACTACCCTCAGCTGATAGACAAAACCACAGATATGCGTGAGAAGGCATTGGATGCTGTTTCTGAGTGATTAGAGACCCATCATAGGAAATCAAAAAGAAAATGGAAACATTATGAAAAATCACTTGTCCTTTATCTCTCTGCCTTTTGACCATAGGAAGTTGTCCCACATTTATTGTTGCTTCTGGCTGTGGCCCAGGCACCCCAAATGACAGTGCTTATGAAAGTACAAGTATGATACCACTTGTTCCCAGAGAAATTGATGGCTCCTTCTATGCCTAGATCTTTCTTCCATGTCTTTCTGCACTAGCTAAAATGTTCTTTTGTATCACTGCTCCTAGAAGAGCTAAGAGGGGCTGAATTTCAGACAAGGAAGGCTGTGCAATTTTGTACAGTGTTCCTAGAAGTGACTGGATATGCTTAGCCAGCAGTTTAAATATTGTAACACATTGGAGGGGAAAAAAAGATAAGGCTACATCTATAATCACAATAGGCCAGTGAAACTAGTTCACAGTGTAAGTATTGCCCTTCTCCCAGCATGTCACTCAACTCTCTCTGCTAGTGACAGATGCGGGGCAGTGCTTTTGAGCCAGCATTTGCTCCCAATCCTATTCCTGGATCTGGCTTAATGTACTGGGAGGGGGGGATTCCTCAACCCCCAAACTGGCCTCTTTTCCAAGAACTGACACCATTCTATGCCATGCATAGGAGAACCCTCCCTCCAGCCCTGAACTGGCTTCTTTTTCCAAGCCTCCTCCCACTTTGAGAAGTGGCTCCATGCATTGATGATGGAGGGGGAGAGAATTGTGTGTGGACTCCTGTGTGCCAGTCAAGGTGTATTCTCCTGCACCAGCAACAAACAGTGTAAATGTTTTGTTAATGTCAACTTTGAAAACAGTGAGAGGTCTGTCTCCTAACCTGGTGATATATAGCCTAGCCACTGGTCCCTGCTTGTCACCACAGGTACTGGATAAATGGGCTTTCATTGGAACACAGCAGGGCAAAGGAATAACAGCTGGCATCAAAATCCTTCTGTGATGCTTAATTTCAAAGGGAAAAAGCAAATTGTAAATGGACTGTCAGGACATATAGGATATTGGGGTCATGCCATATTGACCTTTTGAAAGCACAATTGACCGCTTCTGTCATTCTCTTCTCCTTTACTGAAGTACAAGACAAAGTATTTGTGAACAGCAATTTTTTTTTAACGATAGATTGTTCCAAATACTGCCCAGTACGAGACATGGCAAAGAAAGAGGAATGCTAAGTGTAATGTTTTGGGATGTAATCCAGACCAGTAAGGAGTTACGTCACTGCCTACCCTGCAACCCTGGCATGCTTTAAATGCTCTGCTGCTGTAGTTCCCATACTGAACACTCGCAGCCAGCATGCACCGAGTGTCTGTGTTTAAACAGCCCTAGTCCAGCAACTCTGACTCGAACAGCCAGCTTGTTACACCACAGCCTGGTCTCCACCAGCTTTGGTTACTACTAGCCAAGTGATCAACACACTCTCAGTCCTAAATTTTCCCCAAATCCTCTACCCTGGAGGATCCAGCCCTCTCTTGAGCTACTCAGAGAAGTAATAAGGTTTGTTTGCTAATTTTAAAGAGACAATACCCAGCAGTTTGCCACATTAACTGGAGTCAACAATCACTTTAATTCAAATGCAGCATTGGGTTGCTTTAGATTAAAAGTAAAACAACTGGAGAACACAGGAGAACCCCAACTGGAGAACACCGGACTAATGTCCTATCTCCGTTTCACTTCCTTAAGAGTTCCTCATATAACTGATTCTCTTTCCCACTGGGGTAATTCAGAAGTAACTCCACTGAAGTTTTACACTACAGCTCTATTGACTAGTATAAGTGAGAGGAGAATAAAGCATAGACAATCTTTGCACTAACTTGTGAGCCCATTTGCATGCCTATGGGGGGGGGGATGTAAGATGTCCCCTTACTCCTTTGTGTGGGCATTTCCGGTAGCAGTGAGAGTAGCCTCTGTAGGGCTGCTCCTCTACATTTCTGTCCATGTATAGGAAGTAAGTGGGTGGCGCCTTGGCTTCCTTCCCACCCTGAAATATTTCGGCCACCACAGCGGGAAGTGATGTGTGCCAAGCATAGGGCTAATTCCAATGACTTCTCCCCTGAAGCAAGTGTAAGAAACCAGGAACCAAATTGTGATTGTGGAGCCACAGTCTGACTCCTGGACTGCTCCTGGGGCAACACATCTATAAGTATGCACTGTCCTAAGTAAGGGGCTTGTGGCAAAGTCACAACTGAGCCTGAATCAAACCCATGAGAGGCCTGATCCAACTGCTGCTGAAGTCAATGCGAGTTGTTCTATTGACTTCAGGGGGACTTGGGTTAGGCCATTGCCCTGTTTTTGAAAGGGGTAATGAAGAAGTGGTGTTTATCAAAAGAAGCCTTAAGATTTTTTCATAGACAGCATCCTATGGTATTAGCCTCCTAAGTGTACACTAAGGCTTTCTTCCTCCAGTCAAACTTTCTTATTCCTTATCAGAAAATTGTAACTTAGCCAATCTCAGCCAAAACGTTGTCCAGCAGTTCTTGCAGTCAATGGGAGTTTTGCCCAAGGACTGAAGGATTGAGCTCATGCTAGTTAAATTTTTGATCTAATTGGAAATCACAAGACCTATTATGCCATCAGACATAGTGAAATAACCAGGTGAAAGTTCTATATTTAATGATGAAACTATTAATTTTCTTATGCTTTTAATCAGTTCTTTCATAACTGGCCATTTCTACCATTTCTTTCAAATTCCAAAGTGTAAAAAATTAAAGACAAGATTCTAAACTCTGGAGTAACTGTATTGGAGTTACTCCAGATATATATATGTGTGTGTACCTGGGAGTGAAATTTGGCCCTCTGGTAGCAAATCATTTAGGAAGTAGACTTTTAAAAAAAGAGCTTCCTGTGGTGTTTTATTAGACTGGGACAACTATTCCACTTGAAAATGACTGCATGTAGTCCATGAACCTAATCTGTGATTGCCATGTAAACACAACCCATGAATTAATGTATTGGCTGGTGTAGATCTGTAGCTCAACTAAGAGGGGAAAGTGTCAGTTTTAAATAGAAGGATTAAATGCTGGAAAATTTTCTTGTGGAAATTCAGCTAGAGTTACAATAAATATTGCACAAGCATACTTCCTGTTCGCTAAGCAATACCATCTTTCACATTAACGATATAAAGCATGCTCTGTAGTGTATTAGAATGCTCATCACCCTTACTATCTGCCCTCAAGTTCAGTGGAATGCTCATAATTAGGAAGGTGATTAATATAAGAGAATATGCCAGTAGCTTTCTCATCTGTTTGGGGCAAATGTACTATCTTAGTAGACTCAGGGCCAAATTCTACTCAGTTACATTTATTTCGACAGGGATGAGATAGTGTGTGTGGGAATGGAGGCTTGGAGCCTTTGCCAGTCCTTCTAGCTGATGCTGTATGGTTCTTACAGTTGGCTCACTGAAAGCACATAATGGTCCATGCTAGCAGCAGGCAGGGCTTCTAACATGGAGTTACAACATAGATTTAAAATAATAATAAGCATACCATCATTAATAGTCATGGGATACAGCTACACTTGGAGGTAGGAGTGTGATTCCCAGCTTGTGTAGACATACTTGTTAGCTCTCATCTAGCTAGCATGCTAAAAATAGTCCTATAACCATGGTAGCATGGGCAGTGTTGAATGGTAGCACAGGCTAGCCACTCAGAGTACAAACCCACCTGGGCCCCATGGGTATGTATTGGGGCAGTTAGTCTGTGTTGCCACGGACTGTGCTACCTCAGCTATGCTAGCTCAATGACAGCTAGTGTGAGTGTGTCTGTGAGCTGGGAATTGCACCCCTAGCTCCAAGATTAGACATAGCCAGGGTGTGGCTGTCTCTTGGGAGGCTCTAGTGCTAGCCCCTGGCCCCTCCCCCGCGCTTCCCCTTCCCCCGCAGCCTCTGCTCGCTGTGCCACCAGCGCTCTGGGCGGTGAGCTCCTGCCGGGCAACATGGCTGCCAGTCCTGGTGCTCTGAGCAGCATGGTAAGGGGGTGGGGAGCAGGGGGGTTGGATAGTGGAGTAGAGCATTGGCTGTGGCCTTCCTAAATTTCTGGCAAGTAAGACCTCCCAGTGCTCTCCTTAAGGCAGTGGGGGCCCTTCCCTCTGCCCAATATGAGACTGTCACTGAAGGCTTGAAACTTCCATTTGAAATGTGTAATTTCTGTAGTGCACTTTTTAATTGCATGGTGGCAAGGCTCATATGGCCCGTTAGTGCAAAGCACTGTATGTTCACATTCCTGCTGGCTGCGCGCTAACTAGGTCCATAGACAAACCCTGAGACTATCCATCTTGGCTTCAATCAGCAATGTATGCAAGAAATTGGAGCTAGAGTGGTGATGAGGACTGATCCTTAATGCTGACTTTGATGATATGGTCACTAATTGTATGCTAAGAGGACTGTTTTAGCCAGCCACTCACAATATGGTATTCCTGAATCCAATTTTAATAGTGCTAGTTAAACAGATGAATTACAATGGGTTAAACATTCACTAATACCCAGGGGGTTTGGATTGAGAAACTCCTGCTCTAGTGGCATGATACTTTCCTTTTTAAGAGAATTAACGTAGTGATTCAGCTCTAATAACTTATTCAGAACCTAACTTGAAAAACATGACTGCTGAAAGAAGGCAGAGCAAATAGAGGGCCATATTTTATCATTCTTACTCCCCTAAAGTAGTACCTTACTCTTCAAGGAATGCCATTTAAAATCAGCGTGACTACTTGCTGAGTAAGATTCTACTCAATGTCAGTAAGGGAGTGTGATGGGGTGTTTACCCCAGATAGGTGAACAAAGAGTTAACAGGAGTCTTAGAGCTCAGTTTGCCCACTTGGTTGCACCTGTAAATGAAACCTAGCTGGGTAGGGACTGCATGGTTCTATGAACAGGAAGTCTGGAGTAGAAGGGGCTGTAGGGAATAACTCTGTCCTTGCTACTGGGAGACTGAGTGAAGAGATGTGGGAAACAGGAAGGCACTTCTAGGGTGAGGAGAGCGTCTAGGAAAGAGATAACAGCAAGAAATCCACGGTGGCAGCAAGGAATCTGTGGAGTAAACCTTGACTGCCTTTCCGGGGGTCCCTGGACTAGAACCCAGTGGAGAGGGAAGCCTAGATTTCCCCCTACCACCCATTGGTAAGGTGGTATGAAGCTGCTGAGAAGGGGACATGGGCTATGGGAAGCTCTGAGAAAAGGGCATACAGACCAGTGGGTATAGAATTGAGAGTGGCAGACCAGATGGTAGGATTGTTGGATTTGCTGTTACCCCAGGAGGGGTGGGACTAAACATGATCTGGCTGGAAAGCTGAGTCATGAGAAGACACAGGCCATGGCAGGGCTGGAACTGCTGTCCATAGGGGGGCACTATAGGAGAAAAGGTTGCTGTGTCATGCCTAGCTGTGAGAAGACATTCCAGCGGTGAGTTGATTCATCTACCTGAAGGTAGAATCAGGCCTAGAATGAATATGAATATTATGCTGGGGGAGAAGTTCTATGCTTGATGTGGAGGGAAACAAGAGGGACATTCTTTACAGCATAGATGCAAGGAGAGGAGCAGAGAAGGGGAAAGCCTCTGTTAGGCTTAAAAAACAAAAATAAAAATACAAAAACCGAAGTAATGGGGAAACAAGCAAGTATGGGTTTTGTTTTTTTCCAAATATTGAGAAGTTAATGTTGGAGTACAAAAAAAACTACCAGAACAAATACAACAGAAAGGATTAATTTATAAAAGGATTACAAGCTTGTTAATGAGAAACTTTTGAGGTTTGTGTTTTAAAGAGTGACAGGCAGCAGCAGTACTTGTCACTTGTACAGCTTTCTGTTTGCTAAACACTCTTCTATATACAGCACACGTGCGATACTGTGAGTTAACAGCTGTCACAGTTGAATGCCTTTCTTTCCACTTCTGCAACACATTAACAGTGTTAATTTAAAATTGCCCAAAGGACAGTGCTGCTCCATCTATCATTAACATGGTACGGTAGCTAACTAATACTTATCTGGTGTCTCCAAATTGACTGTACTGGTCTGTGTCCCATAGTTAACACACTGGAGTGATAAAGCTTCAAGAAACTGGCTCCATGCTCAAAGCATGAGGGGGACACACAGCTGCAGAAAATCATTGAAATGCCTTCACATAAATGGATGGTGCAGCTTCATCTGAAATACTGTGTGGAGTTCGTGGTTACCCCACCTCAAAATAGATATTGCAGAACTGGAGAGGGTTCAGAGAAAGATGACAAGCATGATCAAGGGGATAGAAAAAAATCACAGATGAACAGTGATTGAAAAGAATGGGATTGTTAACTTTGAAAGATGACAAGAGGAGGAACAATAAAAGTCTAAAATTAAATGTTTAAAAAAAAAAGCAATCTGCGACTTCTATTGTCCCTGTGCCATAACACAAAAGTAAGGCAACATTCAATGAAATTAAAAGGTGGTCAATTTAAAACTGACACAAGAAAATGCTTTTTCAAACAATTAGACTGCAATTAGCTGTTCAAATTACTTCCACAAAATGTTGAGGTCAAGAGTTTAGCAAGATTCAAACAGGGATTGGACAGTCATACAGATAACCGTGGATAGTCTTGTAACCGTAATTCGTGCTAACATATTTTGGGAGGGATGTTAAATCTCATGCATCAGGGTTTAAACTAATTTCTAACTACTAGAGTCTGAGACCGAAGGTAGCATAATCTGCTCTCACATTTGCCTACTGAGGAAGGTTTCTTACACCTTCTTCTGAAGCATCTGGTACTGGGCACTGTTGGGAACAGGCTACTGGACTAGATGGGCCTTGGTTCTGATTCGTAGGGCAGTTCCTAATAAAAGCCTGCCATTCCCCCGTCCCCCCGTCCCCCTTCCACTTGTAACTAGCTGACCTGAGGAAGTGATACTTCCCTCAGTGACGTATCGGGGCCAACAACTCTGCATTTCCAGAACTGAAATACAGGGGCATGATTTGCTTCTGAGTGGCTTTATATCACCCTTACTCAGTTGACTTCACTGGAGTTCTGATTCTCGCCAGTCTGAGAGGAGAATTAGTCCCATAAATTCCAAAAATGATGGATCTGATTCTTCACTGTCTTGCACTGTGTGAAGTCACTAATACCGATACTAAGTAGGTGTAAAAAGCTACCAGCTCAGCATGGAAACACTTTACATTTAGTTTGCATAGGGACATATGGACAAGGCAGTGGAGAGCCAGGCACATATCTAAGGAGATGACATATATCATATTTTGTTAAAAAAATAAAAAAAAAGCAAGAAGGCAATTTTCCATGCTCTGAAATGGCTTTGGAAGTCATCCTACATGATCTAAGAACCTCTCCCCCAGTGCCAAAAACAAAGTCACTGATAAAAGTCACAATGCTGGAAAATAAAGTCTGCATTGGAGCCAAAATGTAAATGACAATAAGAGAACTGGATTAGACAGACATCAAAATGGTAGAACAACTCATTTTTGAAATCAAGCAAAGAGTACCAGTATATCAAATGAGACGAATGTAATCACCTTCTTACATGAAGGTTATACTGCAACACAACATTTTGAAAGATTGTGCAATTTATTCTAAGCAATATCTCCAGTCTGGCTGCTATAAACTGGACTATGTGGCTCCAAAGCTATATTTCCTGTGGAAAAGGAAAACTTATAGCAACCAGTAAAGTGAACACAATAACTATGGGGAGGTTGGCACTGCTGTCTCCTCTCCTGAATCAGAGAAAACGGGCAATAGCCTCACGCACATGCTTTCACTTCAGCCCAGCAAGCTAGGACTGCTGAGCCAATAGTATCAAAGTCTTGTCTTGACATCAGACCAGCCGGCTAGAGCTGCTGAGCCAGTAACCTCACATAGGCCAATCCCTCAACATCATGCTGGTAAGCTAATAGTGCTCAGCCCATGAACTAATAAAGATCTGGGCCTTGGCATCATCCCCTCAAGCTAGAAGTGCTGAGCAAGTAACCTCACAAAGACGTGTCCCTTGACATCAGACCAGCAAATCAGAGTTGCTGAGTCACTGAACTTACAAAGACCTCCAACCTGACATCATACCAGAGAACTAGAAGGGCTGAGACAGTGACCTCTGAGAGGCCGGTCCCTTGCCATAAGCCCAGGAAACTAGATCTGAGGAGCCAGTAACCCCACAAAAACCTGTTCCTTGACATAAACCCAGCAAGTTTAGAGGTACTAATCCAGTGACCTCAGAGGCTTGTAAACTGGCCAGCAACCTAGAAGTGCTGAATCAACAAGCTCACAGGGGGGGTTATCAGCCCAACAAATTCGTGATGCTGAGCAGTGGCTATATGAGTGCAGCTCCACTCCTCTGCCTAAAGCAGGATAGTCCCTGTTCCTCTTACTTGTGTGTGCTTGGAGAGCTTAGCTCTCCTCGAATGCTCCTTCTTTTTGCATCTTCACTAAGTGGGGAAATTTGGACTCAGCAGTTGGGAGAGTGTGAAGTAGGAAGAGCTGGTGCCTGGCTGGGGATTTCCTTGAGCTCCAACTTCCTTGAGTTTCAAGCCTTTGCACCAGTAGGTGAAACAGCTCCCTCATCTCAGGGGAGGGGGAGAGAGAGAAGAAGAAGAATTCAATATAATTGTTCCCTATCTTCCTGGAGAAGAAAGGAGGAAGATGGACAGAGCATCTGCTGGTTCCCCTCCCCCCCTCCAGGGGTCAGAGAGGGATAGCCTGCCCCCTCTAGCCATCACTCCTTTTTCCAGGGGAAAAGGAAGACCATGCCCCTGGCTTCCCCTCCCTTATCAGATACCAGGGGAAACAGCATGGCTCTGTCAGTTCCCTCTCTCTTCTTGGCAATCCCTAGTGGGGTGTGTGGATGGGATGTTCCCCTATCACAGTTCCATATTCACCTTTTGAATGCACTCCCCAATACACTTACTAGGCTGAGTGTGGACCTGGCTGGGGACATGGACTCTCCTATCAGGTACATTTATTTTCTTTTTCCTGTGACATAACCCATCCCAAATGATGCATTGACACTTTTTTCTTCACAATATCAACAACCATGATGAGAACTGAATTGCCCCCTCTGTTTTGGTCTATTTTAACCATTGAGGGAAATGCCGCATGTGAAGGCAGACTTACCTCTTAATACACCAGAGCCACCATAACCTGTATAAATCAGCAATCAGAAACAGATTCCCTCAATTAGCCTCCATCATTCTCAGGTATAAACTAAGGAAAATGCGACTGCTGCAGCCCTGACATGCTGATTTAATAGTTTTAGCGATTGACATAAAACTCTTAGGCAAGATCTTGGCAACTAGTGCAGAAACCACTATAATACAAATAAGGGGGGTAAACCCATCTTGTGTCACTGAGCTTATTTAATACAGTATTTTACCCACAAAGTAATGGAAAGAAGGTCCAGGCTCAGGGCATGTGTGCAACTAAGACCTATTCAACTTACAGTATTTTCAGGTAGTTCATTTTGTAAACAAGTTCCCTGTTAAGAGTGAGCAGGAAGGAGACAGAGAGGTTGGTGACCCACAGGGTCTTGCAGACATCTAAGGGAGGGCATGGTTTGTTGAGGCAGGGGAGCAGGAGATGTAGGGTCCTGGTTCTCTTCCTGACTCCATCACTGAGCTTGGCAGATATCCCCCCTTCCCCTCCCCTCCCTTATGAAGGGGAAACAGGCTTTACAATGGGAATAATATTACTTACCTGTTTACCTTACAGCAGTGTTGTGAGGCTTGTGCTAACTTGCCTTGCTGGACCGGGGCCTAAGGGTGGAGGCAACCCAGTTGCAAAACACCCAGAATGGCATGGTGGAAGCTATATGAAAGTAGGGATTCTTACTGACAGAACACACATGTACTTACAAAAGGACTTGATTTAGGCTACGGCTACTTTAGTGTTTACAGCGGCGGAGTTGCAGCAATGCAGCCGAGCCACTGTAAGCTCTCTAATGGGAGAGAGCTCTCTCGTCAGCTTAACAGTTACTGCCACTCACAGGTCTGGAGTAATGTCGGTGGGAGAGTTTCTGTTCACACCAGCGCTTAAGTCAGCATAACTTGCATCACTTGGGCGGGTTTCACACCCTTGAGCAACATAAATTATACCACAGCAAGTGCTGGTGTAGACATAGCCTACAGGTGGTTGGGCTGGGGTCTTGTCCGAGAGCTATAGCAGTTGGAAGCCAACTGAAATGCAGTGGGCTGGGGGAATGGAAAACTTAGCTTCCATGTCAGAGAGCTTAGATGAATAGTTTGATCTCTGGGGGGTTTAAGTGATGCATAGGCTTTGTGCTGGCTCTCTTCCTGGGATGAATTTTACCCAGTATAGTTTAGAGGTGAGCCCAAGACAGCAATCTGGGCCTGGATCTTGAAAAGACAGGGTTTGACCCCTTTTCACAACTATGTGGCTCAGACCCATCTCTAATGTGGATGTTTAGTTAGTACTATTTTTAAGTAAAGCTGGCATTTTGTATCTTTACCTCCTTCACTGCATATATAGCTCTACTAACTTCAAGCTGTTGAGCCATGTGTAAGAGTTTGCTCCCACAACCCTTATACAAACACCCTCACTGGCTTCAAGAAAAATTTCACCCAAATAAGAACTGCAGGACTGAACAACCAGATTTGGTGTATTTCTTATTGGCACAGAGTAGCAACTGTTGGATTTATTCAAAAATCTTTTGGTAAAAACATTTTAACTTAAACTGGGCATCCTCTCTTTTCATCCCTTAATCCACTAGTACCACGTGGAATAACTCTCTTTTCTAATGTCAGTGGGCTGCAGAAGTGCACACAAGTTTTGTTAACTTATTTTCTACTAGGGTTTGGTGCAAATGACCTGGTCCTACTCTCTGTAATCATGTATCCGTCTGGACCCTGCTATCTGTTACCTAAGCAACAAGATGCCATAAGGCCTGTGTTATTGTACAATAATGGCATGCTGGAGGTAGGACATGATGAAACAATAGCCAAGAATACATTATTACACAATAATCAGCCTCCATGGGGCGTTGAGATTTTTCTCCTATCTCACCCCCCACCTTGTTTTTAAATGATGTAAGTGTAATGGGTCAGAATCTGGTGTGTGGTATACTCATTTTACGCCACTCTGCCTAGGCAATCTGTCACTAAAGATAGTTTAATCAGCTCAGGGAAGATCACTACACCACCACCAGACATCATTCTTACACTGTAAAGTGACCCTCACCCCTTGATGCCACTGTAACAGAGGGGAAAAGGGTGCTGTGATACTCCTGGTTATGCTGATGTTCAGATGTGTGTTTTTCCCCCCTGTAACTGCTAGAGTTAATGTTGGGGACAACTGCTGTAACACAGTGGAGGGGAACTGACCCTTCACAGAGCAGCAGTCCAGGGAGTAAAACTGTGGTGATGAGTTTAATCCCCCTTTGAACTATCTGGCCTGTGCTCTCCACAGCTCAGCTAACCCCAGCATCTGCTTAGTGATTTTAGTTGTTCTATTTTAAACAACAAAAAATATCCTAGGATCGATGAGGCAGAGATCAAAGGAGGTACCTATGTGTTCCCTCTGCTGTATGACATTTGAATGCCCCAGCTAATCCAGTCCCGAAAGAGTCCGAGGTGGCATTTGATTGTGGGCATCTTAATTTTTAGGTGCCCGACTCCAGACTTCTTGTGCCTAGTCTACAGAAGTGCTGAGCACCAGGAACTGGTCGAGTCACTTCACCTCTCTTTGATTCCAGATATCTTTTACCGACTGTACTGAGCAGCTGTAAACATCTGAGTAAAATAATGCACAGCCAGGGCTGGAAACTTCTACACAATAGCCTGTGTTAAAAAGAGTAGGGTCAGTGAACAGAGTCTTAAGGGCATGCCCCAAAGTGTACTTTTTGAAGGAAAACAAATCAGATGCATCAACCTTTTGTGAAAACTTTTTCTTAACAAAATTAATGTTAACAAACAGCCCTTTATTTCAGCCCTTGGAACCTGGTGTGTGTGGTTCCTTCTCTTTCCCCCTCACACCCCACTCCAGGCACAAAGGGGAGTTAGGTTCCCAACTCCCATTGAAAGTAAGCTCCTGTTTGTGCCTTTGAAAATCTCGCATGTTGTTTTTGGGTTTCTACAGAACCAAGGCCCATATTTAATGATCAGTTACTCTAGTTAGAACAACACTGGAATTGTCCCAAGGCATTGCTCCCCAGGGTCAGGCACCACTAATGCACAGTGACTCCACCTTTACTATAAATTGTTGTGTTAGGGAGCTGCATAGCAAACTGGGGCACTGATTTGTGTGCATTTATGAATGATTATGTAGCCTTGTTAGACAAGCTGGGTGAGGCAATATCTTTTACTGGACCAACTTCTGTTGGTGGAAGGGACAAGCTTTTGAGCTTCATACAGCTCTTCTTCCGATCTGGGGAAGGTAACCAGAGTGTCTAAGCTACATACATATTGGGACAGATTGTTAAGCATAATGGGGGTCTCGCATATTGTAGAAGACCTCTTAAACAACAACAATACTGCAGATATATAAAGCCATGTGTCACAAGTAAACTATGAATTGGGAAATGGTTGATCTTGAACAGAAGGGCCCAGTTTTATGTCAATGGTGAGCTTTGTCCAAAGAACAGTGTGCATATTTTTAAAATCACTTTGCAAAAATTGTGCTGAAAGAAACCTAATTTTTATTTCCTAAACTTTTATTAGGCGTTGGTGACATCTTGTGGTAAGTTAGTCTAACTGGAAGTAAATAGTCTGTAGCTATCCCAGGATTTTCCCATGTCTCCTTTCTTATTTTGAAGTGGTAGTCTGAATTCTTACACACTAATAAAACAGTTCAGTAGTAAATATCAAGGGTATCACTCATCACTCCATAACACGAACTTTACATGGGAGGAAACTCCACTGATTCAGTAAAGGTAAACTGGAATACAACTAGTATAATGAACTGGTAAATCCGGCCCCTAGCTATACGTTTTGTCACTTTTTTTTTTTTGCTCCCCCACTTCCAAATTTCATTTGTATCCCTTGATCTCAATTCTTGTTTAAAAACTCTTGCCTGAATTCTGCCAGCAACTACATGAACCCTATTCAATAAGGCTCTCCATTTTTAACTTGTTGTTCTCTCCCAGAGTAAAGTCAAGGGCATTCTGCTTTACCCCTTGAATTTCAAGTGTCGTTCCAATTCAAATCCCCAACTCTCTCTCTGATCCTATGGCTCTGGGTCTAAATGGCATCCAAAAATAGATTTTTTTTTCTAGATCTGGCATGGATGTGACCCAAGAGGATCTTGTGAGAACAGCCACAATCACTCACTGGTATATTTGCATTTATGAAGAACAACAATTTCACATACTTATTTTAGATTGAGAAAAGCAACAATAAGGAAGAACAAATAAAGTCTCCATCATAGGGCGCGTGCTGTGTGTGTGTGTGTGCACACGCACACCTCCCCTCTGTACAGGCTGCAAACAGAATAGCTGATGCTTCTGTGCACGGACAAGTCTTCTGATTTTTAAAATAAATTTTGGCTTGTGGGAGGGCTGTGTTGTAGGTGGATGTGCCCAGCAGGAGATGCCTCTGGAACCTGCTCCTCTTCCAGTTCCTGGTCTGAACTTTACAGTTTGCTTTCTACCGAAACACTTCCACCTATAGTACATTATCATCAGGCCTGTAAACAATGCAACAATTTACCTTCCCTGTATTTACATCATCTTGAGTTTCTATTTCCAGGACCTCCCTTCCTTTGAACCTTTATTGTTTAACAACGTTTCCTCATTACTTCTCCTGTCACTAGCATGTGTGTCGCTGGTCACAGTCCTTTCTTGGCAACACCTTTACCCAACCCTTCTTTATTTTCTCCCTGGTAATTTCATACCAAGATCTTCTTGCTGAGCTCTGGGGAAACAAGGGTGCTCAGCACTTGCAGAAGAAGCTCAGCAAGTTGAGGATTTGAGCCCTTGCGTTCTTAGTAGTGAAAAGAGCTGGTCAGAATTTTCCAGCAGAATATTTTTTGCCTTTGGGGAAAAAACCCATTTTGTTGAAATCTAAACTTTCTCCGGAAATGTGATTTTTTTGATGAAATTTCATTTAAAAATAATTAGAAACAAAAATGTTGAATGTATGGAACACTTTGTTTTTGAGAAATATGGAACGCTTTTTGTTTTGTTTGTTTATAAATGTGTTTGGGTTTTATTTTTATTAAATTTGCTTTTATATTAACAATTATTAAGCCCTAATTTTAAAATGTAAAATTAAACAAAATATTTAAAAAATCATCACTGAAACAAAACCTTTCAATTTTAGTCAAACAATGTTTTGATTGAGCCAAAATTATTTTTTTACCAAATTCATTTTGCAGGACATTTCAGAATTTGAACTCTTCTTTTGAATTTGGAGCCATTTCTTTTTGTGTGTCAGAATTTCCAGCAGAATGGAAATTCTGAGTTTTTGACCAGCTCTGGTCCTGAGCTCTGAGTATGATACACTGTAAATCCCAATAGAGGCAACCATACCACTTCTTTTGAGTGTATGCATAACTGCTTAGAACAGTGGCATGGGGAGTGACCACAAAATGACAGCAAAATATTTCTAACAAATAGTGAAAGTGTGATATCTTCTGAGACTTCACAAAACCTTAGGAGGTTTTTTTGTTTGTTTTTGTTTTTTTCTTTTTTTAAAGCCATGTCTTCTACTCAATCTTCTTATAAGCATTTAATACAGTAAGACTGTGGTGGGTTTTTTTGTCTTGTTTTTTTGCTGTTGCTACCACTGGTTCGTCTTCATCAGTGACTGCAGTCATAGAAGTGCAAATGGAGACATGGTTCTGGTGGTTGCTGGCATATTATGCACTGTCTTATACAGCATAGGGAGGAATATTTAGAAGGGCTCAGCAATGATTAACTCTGCTCCCATTGAAGTCCGTACAAATTCTACTGCTGACTTGAGTGGGAGAATAGTTTTAAATTGACACTGAACATCTTGGAAAAAAACAACCCATAGTTAGGCTTTGAAGGATTAGATTTTTATTAGATCTGTTAGTTAATCGCAGTTAATGCATGCGATTAACACAACAAATTAACTAGTTTTTTTAAAGAAGACATGATTAATAGCCATTTAATCACACTGTCAAACCATAATAGAATACCTATTAAAATTTATTAAAAATATTTTAGATGTTTTTCTACATTTTCAAATATATTGATTTCAATTACAATACAGAATACAAAGTGTACAGTGCTCACTTCATATTTTTATTACAAATATTTGCACTAAAAAAGCAAAAAATACTATTTTTCAGTTCATCTCATTTCTTTTGTTTACAAATATTTGCACTGTAAAAAAGATAATCTAATAATAGGTGAGCACTGTACACTTTGTATTCTGTGTAACTGAAATCCATATATTTGAAAATGTAAAAAATATTTATAATTTTTAGTAGGTATTCTATTGCTTTACAGTGCAATTTTAAAAAAAAAAGTTGCAATTCATCACAGTTTTAATCTCCTGATTAACTGTGATTATTTTTTAATCATTTGACAGCCCTAATTTTTATCAGTAAATTTTGGTAAACATCAATTTCACTGTACATGCACAAAATGACAGTGTTTCCAATGATCAAAATTAACAGGCAAAGCAAGGAAAAATGCTGCTTGAACTTTAGAATTTGACTTAAGACTATTTTGTATGTTTTGACCTGCAATATTGACAATTTGTGTCTGCCCTGTAGTTCCCACAATTGTGAACATTTAAATAGATTTAAAAAAAATCAAGAATATATAGTTACAAAACACTGATTTCTGCCAAGGCTATCCCACATGTTTAAAATGCCAGTCGACACCTGAAGTTCTGTCTAGACTAGAGCTCTCTCTGCTGCTGCCATTGGTAGCAACAGTGGGAAATGCTAGCAAAAAACTCCAAGGGACAAATCCTCCGCTATAGCCATTTGCAACAGCTGCGGATTTGCCCTTGAGTATTGGTAAAGCCTTTGTCATTCTGGTTGCTTGTAAATTGTTAACTATTTCAGTTTCTAGGAAAATGTACTTGTGTCCACTGTGTTTCATGCTAATATTTTCCCAGTCTTGTTGTTGCTTTGTTTGTTCCGCTATGTGCCAAAAGAAATTTCGCTCTCTCGCCCGAGAAAGAAAAAAGCAGTTGCTATTACGAGTAGCCTGTGTCAGAAAATTCATAACTCACAGCTTGAGGAAACAAACACTCCTAACTGAAGAGATCTGGCTAAATGAAACTTCAGGATGGAAGAAAAAAATATGTAATAATCAGAATTAGGGGATCATAAATGTTAGGGAGCTAGCCTTGCTGTCCCATGCATGATATAGATACAGTAAGATGCTGCCAATATTTTGACCCACCAGTATTCCCTGTGACCTGTATTTCAACCTCATGCACCAGGGTGCGTGTACAACAAAGAAAATGGCTGAGAGGCTGGGGAAATGTATTCTATTTCTATATTTAAACAAAACTGTTTGCTTCCCTCCTTGGTCGTGAATAGCAGAAACACCATAGGAAACCAGCAGAGTAAGCCAGATCCATCAGTCTATGGAGCGTATACCTGCACAGCAGCTGGGAGCATGCCAAACTGCTATTTTTAGCCCACTAGTTTGAGTGGAGGAGTAGGAGTGCATGGTCGGAGCTCCAAAGAGTACCTCTGACAGTAGACGGCTGCAGGCACACATGATGGTTCTCTTGCAGTTGGTCCAGGCAACTCACTCTCAGAAGAGGCTCCAAACAGCACAACAGTGCCACACACTGCCGTGACTTTGCCTCATCTGGCATGCTAAACCTAGTGAGGGTAGCTAGTGGCAAAACTGCTAGGGAAAGGGCACATCTGCCTCTCCAAGTGCATAAAATATCCTCTGGCAAAGCTCGCACTTCTACCAATATAGCTTGTTTCACTCAGGGATGCTGGAAGACTCTATGCCAGTAGGAGCCACATCCATACTTGTAGCATTTTACCAGTATAGCTACACAGCTCAGCAATCCTAACCTAGCTTTCACCTAAGCAAAGAAATAAATCCCAAATCTGAGCCAGGAGAAAGAGAGGAGGGTTCAACTTCGCAGACATGCCCCCGGCTACAATTGCAAAACAATTCATGTTTTTTACACTGCACTCATCACCTTGGTTTCTGAGCACCTTTCAGTGAGAAATAAACAAAGCATTAATGTGTGAATCCCTCTCCATTGCTTTATTATTACGAATATAACATCAGCAGTAGTGCCGTGACCGTTCTCATATGCAGTGATTTTTGTTTTTTAAATCAAAATGTCTTTAGCCTTTCAGATCTCTGAGTTCTTTGAATGCAGTAGCAGCTAGTTAGTTCATTTTACATCATCTTCACCATTCCCATTCTTCAGTACTAATCCTCCAAGGTGCACAAATATTTCCTCTCGTTCTAGTTCTTTGTCTCTCCAGTTTGATCTTTATCTCTTTCTTTTGTCTTCCAATTGCCATAATTTGTCTTCTGTGTGCTGATCTTCAAATCAGAGTCTTCTGCTTTTCCAGTCTACCTTGTGAGTCACTCTCTGTAAATCCTCCTTGGTCAATATTGTCTGTGAATCTAAGGTTATGCACTGTCCTGCCACATAACATGACTCCATCCATTTTATCTCTCCATTCTACAGCCAAGCTGAATGAATCTGGCAATAGTGTGCATCCTTGTTTCATTCCTATGGTTGTCTGCACAATTCCATCAGCTTCTTGTCTACCCTGACCAACTTGCTATAGATGTTTTCTAGTAGCTTGATCAATTTTTCAGGGATGCCATACCTTCTCAAAACTTGCCATAAGCCTTTCTGCCAAATGCTATTAAAGCGTCTAAAGTCTGTAGAGTTGTTGTAACAGGTTTGGTTGTGTTCCATATATTTCTCTATTTGTCTTATCACAAATAATAGATCTATTGTACTTTGTCCTGGTCTAAACACCTGTTTCTTTGCAAGCTGTACTTCCATGTATGTCATCTTTCTCTCTCCTGTGGATCATTCTAAAAATTCAGCAGTTTCTTCCTTGGGCGCTGCTGAGGTCAGCACATACAATAATACAAGTGTAACAGCACAGGATTTGATTCTGAATCTCCTCTTCAGCATACAAAGAGATATCGGGTTAAATGCCTTGAGAGTCAGGCTTGCCTTTAGCTTCAGCACCAATGCAACTCCACCCTGATATCCACCATCTTCTCTAATTTCCACCCCACCATCAACCTCAGCCTGGACCAGTCCACACAAGAGGTCCATTTCCTGGACACTACGGTGCTAATAAGCGATGGTCACATAAACACCACCCTATACCAGAAACCTACTGACTGCTATACTTACCTACATGCCTCCAGCTTTCATACAGGCCACACCACACGATCCATTGTCTACAGCCAAGCTCTAAGATACAACCGCATTTGCTCCGATCTCTCAGACAGAGACAAATACCTACAGGATCTCTATCAAGTGTTCTTAAAACTACAGTTCTCACCTGGTGAAGCAAAGAAACAGATTGACAGAGCCAGAAGGGTACCCAGAAGTCACCTACTACAAGACAGGCCCAACAAAGAAAGTAACAGAACACCAGTAGCTGTCACTTACAGCCCCCAACTAAAACCTCTCCAATGCATCATCGAGGATCTACAACCTATCCTGAAGGACAATCCCTCACTCTCACAGACCTTGGGAGACAGGCCAGTCCTCATTTACAGACAGCCCCCCAACCTGAAGCAAATACTCACCAGCAACCAAACACCACACAACAAAAACACCAACCCAGGAACCAAATCTTGCAACAAACCACGGTGCCAACTCTGTCTGTATATCTATTCAAGGGACACCATCATAGGACTTAACCACATCAGCCACACCATCAGGGGCTCATTCACCCGCACATCTACCAATGTGATATGTGCCAGCAATGCCCCTCTGCCATGTACATTGGCCAAACCGGACAGTCTCTACGCAAAAGAATAAATGGACACAAATCTGACATCAGGAATTATAACATTCAAAAACCAGTAGGAGAACACTTCAATCTCCCTGGTCACTCAATAACAGACCTAAAAGTGGCAATTCTTCAACAAAAAAACTTCAAAAACAGATTCCAATGTGAAACTGCAGAACTGGAATTAATTTGCAAACTGGACACTATCAGATTAGGCCTGAATAAAGACTGGGAGTGGTTGAGTCATTGAATTGTCTCGTTAGACTGACCTCACACTTGGTAAGGCAACTCACATCCTTTTATGCATTTATACCTGCTCCTGTATTTTCCACTCCATGCGTCTGATGAAGTGGGATCTAGACCACAAAAGCTTATGCCCAAATAAATTTGTTAGTCTCTAAGTTGCCTTGTTTTTTCAGTATCCTGCTTGTTTTTTCAATATCCTGTGTTCATCATGATAGAATTCTCCATTGCCTTCCCATATCATTTTGCATAGACGATTTCACACTATATCTTTTCACTTGCATCATTACTGCAAGTGCTCTGGCCTAGGATAATGTTATGTTCTATGTTCAGGAATAATTTCTTATCTTTCAAGTACATCATGTAATTCCCTGTTCTGCATGTTGTTTTTATTTGTTCAGATCACATACTTTTCACTCCTGCCTTGGTTTCTGAGCAGCGACCCTGGCCCTTGTTTAACCGGGTGATAACTCAGCCATTGTACTTTTTTTCCTTTTTTTCCATTCTTCATCTGGTTCTATGGTCCAATAATCAAGAGTTTGTCCATGACTACTCAGCTTTGTGGTTCAGTGTATTGTAATCTGTCTGCAACATTGTTCTAAGCTATCAACTAACTTGTTCCAGCATCATTTCCGCCAATGATACTTTGGAAGTTTGTTTGCTGACTGACTATAACTGCATCTACACTAAAGGCTCTTCCCGGCACAGTTATGTTGGTCACAAATCGGCCCTGGCCAGCAACTCTGGCAAAAATTTGTAGTATAGACCTGGCCTTGATCCCTTGTTAGTAGCATCCATTTAGAGGGTCTTGCCAGAGGCTGCTCTGGCTCATAAGTAGGCAAGGAGGCTTCATGCAGTTCATCTGATAGTTTGTGGCAAACTGGATTGGCCAGAAGTGTGTTGTGAGCTAGTGGAGATGGGAGGCCTATTTAGCAGTGTGGAAAAGAGAAAAATGTGGTCCTGCCCATTTAAGACCTTGTCTACATGGTTACACTGGTAACTCCCCATGTGGATACTCTGTTCTGATATAAGTGACTTTTTATTAGTTTAAACCCTTTCCCAAGTGATACATGCTAAACCAAAAAGGCATGTATGTCAAAATGAGTGTCTGTGCTAGAGATTATAATGGCATAACTAGAATATTTTAAATTCACACCTTAGCCTATATCAGCATAACCGTCTCTCCCTTACATTCATTAGTGCCCTGCAAAATCAACTTCTCAGCTAGTATGGTGATCAGCATGATATGAATACTTAGTCAGATACCCCAACCACAGTGCTGTTTAACACCATGCTGGCACACTGATTAAATACTGATTCAGAAGAGAAGAGTGTCATCTGCTGGATCCACCAGCATACTTCCTGTAGTATTTTGGGTGTATCTAATCTTGTCCCATTGAAAGGCTGCTCATTTCCAGATCCAGCCCTGCTTAGCTTGTGAGATCTGGTAACCAAATGCTAGAGCTGTAGTGATAAATGGCTCTTCATTCCTCTGAATAAATTCCACAGAAGGGAAATGCTCTGAGGTCTCTATTATACAAAGGTCTCTTGCCTTGCCTAGACTTTCTCAACTCACATATGGGTACCAAGTTTTCCACATGGGATGATATAACTGATTCCTTGTTAATTTGTATGGAAATTAAAACAATTAGAACAAAAAAAGTCAATCTTACTCTTTTACTGAGACATCACTATCTGACTGGCATTTGGATGTGCCCTTATTCTCCCTTCATTCGCTGTTTAGGCTGAATGGGTAACAATCTTCCCTCTTTCCCATTTTTTTGAATGCTTCATTTATTTTAAGGTTTTGGTTTTTTTTTACAGTTGAAGGCAAGATATTTTCTACAAATTAAGTTTAGAATTAACGTTGCTTAAAACATGCTAATGCTATGGTGAGTGTGACACTAGAACTACAGATACAGCTGGATATTCTCCTGTTGTCCTTCTTCGTATCCTCTACTTTTGAAAGGATAGACCCAACTACCTGAAGTGTCTTTTCCTTCTATACCTCTTCAAGATCCTCTCAGTGCAGGGTGACTCTCTGCTATTGTGAAGCAGCACCCAGACACTCCTCTCTGAAGGTTGCAGCTGAGTTTCTGGTGAAGGTGAATTTTCCATCACCTCTAAACTCTACAGGTGGAGACAGATCAGCCTGAAACTTGATAGGCTAGAGTAGAGTGTATGCAATATGAAGTCATTTGAATAAGGGTTGAAGCACCCTGAAATTGAAGGTAGTGTCAAAGCTGCAAAAGTCTAACTTTTTTGTCCAGAGTTAGGGGGAAAAGAATGGTAGATAGGACAGAGCCATATGAAGCTTATCCCCACCCTGGGCTCCTCTAGGTCAGATCTAATGCATGAATGTCCATGACTTTAAATATGGAGAGTTATCAGAGCTTGGGAGGGATTCAGCCCTCTCTCTCCACTCAGCCTGCAAGGAGCCATGGGAGATTTTCCAGGCACAAACACTATTTTAGGTTGGCCCTATGCTGCCCCTGGTATAAGTTTAGGTGCTGGGTGTGGGTTGCTGGTGGATCTATAGTGTATGATGGGAATTGTGGGCTGCATCAGGCTGTGAAACAGACCTCTGCAGGCTGCTGTAAATTAGAGCAGCCCGGAATCCCGAGGGTGCTCTTCCTCTCACTGGGCTGTTCCTCCTGGAAGCATGGCACACAGAGTGGAAAGGTGATATGCTGGCAATTCACTAATGGGTCTTTGGTGCAGTGTGCAGACTTCCTAGCATAGCTGTTAGCTGCACTCCTGCCAGGGCTTCAGTATAAACTCCCTCTCTCCAAATCTGATCGAGCTTTTCAAGGAACATAGGCCTTCTCTAGACTAACAAAAAGGTGTTGTTTTAATGTGAGATAAGAAGATTTATACATTTTACAGAACAAATCCTAGCCCCGTTGAAGTCAGTGGCAAAACTCCTTTTGACTTCAGTGGGACCAGGATTTTCAGTTTAGCACCTAGCGTAGTCAGGGTTTAACACCTTTGAAAAATGTTAGGACTTGACATTGTGAGGAAGCCATTGCAAAATCAGCTAGGGTGTAAATTTAAAGCACAATAGCCATTCCATGCTTAGCATGGATCAGAAGTGCCCACATGGGGAGCTACAGTGCCTTTGTACCATTTTTACTTAATCCACTTTCAAATAGCAATTCTGGGTTATACCCTCCCTCCCCCACTCCCCAAGCCTTTAGCTGCTTCATTTGCCACCAGTTCTATTGCTCAAGGACAAAGGCCATGTAGTTACATGGTCTTTGCAGTCTTCAACTTCCTTACTGCAAGCTTCCTTGCTGCTGCCCAGAGATCAGATTCTGATCTCTGTTACACCAGTGTACATTCATTGACTTCAGTAGAGTTATTCTGGGATTCCAGTACTGGAAGGGCTTATCTACACAAGGGAACTGGCTGGTAGTACTATAGCTATGCCACACTATACCAGCATAAGGTCACTCTTTTATTCTGGAGTAATTACTCTGTTTACTCCTTTGGAAGTACAATAATTACACCAGAATAAAGTCACTTTTTTGTTCTGGAATAGAGTGTCCACATGTGAAGCTATGCTGCCATAATTATATACTGCTACAGTTCTGCCAGTAAACTTTCCTGGGAAGAATAGCCCACAGGCTCTCTGGTGTCCTGATACCAGTAGAATCCATTTACACTAGCTCCTCCAACCAGGTTTTTTTTTTTCTGTCCAGGATACTCTTAAAATACTCATATTTTCTCATTCACAGGATAAATGAGGGAAAGTGGGTTACAAATCCAGGCCCGGCAATGGCAGGATCGTACAGCACAAAGAATACATTGTAGTGTATGTTGCATTGTTAACTAGCTTTGTGTTATACATGTTATGAGCTTCATGCTAACACTCTTAAAAGGTAGCATCCAAAAAATAATGGATACCCAAAAGAACAATTGTGTTCATTTGTTGTGGAAGGCTGATACAAATTGGACTAGCACAAGATAAATAAGGTATCTCGTGTTAGAGACTATTAGGCATTTCAAACATTTGCTAGCTCCTAGGACTGTCGACTAAAAGGTCATATAACCAATCCAGAGTTTTCTGGAGTGAGTTTAATAAGTGACAGCAGCAGCACCTTCAGCAGGATTGCAGCATGAACACTGCAATATTACAGTAAAGTTTTTCTGACTCCCTATTGACTGGCCAGAGGTCAGTAACTCAAGTCCAGAGCATCAACTGGCTTCTGCTATCAAAACTTCCCCGCCCAAATTGTTTTGTCCCTGTAGAGAGTCTGATTGAAGGTGGGGCATTGTAACTTGTCTGAGCTCTACAGAGGCTCCTTAATTAAGTACACTTTTTTGAAAATGTCTTTCCATGCTATTTTGTGGCTGACAAGCTATTCATTGATATCCTGCAGCTGTACTGGAGCCTCTTTACCAAAATGCATGCTATACACTGTAGATACTAGAAGAAGTGTGCCACAAGGATCCTCATCAGCATTAATTGCTGTCAAGGCTGGGCCTAGACCAAATGGCACTCTGAGGAGTGTCTTTGGAAGCCCCCCCTCCCCCATATTTGTTTAAATTTTTGAATATTGTATTTTTGATTGCATTTGTAGCCCATTTCACAACTTTGCATAATTTGCATGTGTGATTTATCCCTGTCATGAAAGATAAATTTGCATGCTAGGATCTGTAAATCTGTATTTAATCATGCCATATATAAGCAAATAAAAATTATTTTCCTCTAAGCTTATAGACTTTTTAATTTTAAGAATAACTGAAATGTATTAACTTCAAGAAATTGAATTGTGCACCAACATTGCGTGGACCAGTATTAAATAGCGTTACAGTTGGTGACAGTTTTACAATGTTAACCCTTGTCCTTTAGTTCAAAAGGTCGTTTTTCTCCCCTTTGCTCTTGCGAACTGAAGCACGTCTCATTAAATATGTCCTTTATTAGTCATTGCTTACACTCGTCAAATCTTAAAACACAAGTACACTTTCACAATTACACAATATAATGTATCCGATGAAGTGAGCTGTAGTTCACGAAAGCTTATGCTCAAATAAATTTTAGTTTCTAAGGTGCCACAAGTCCTCCTTTTCTTTTTGCAGATACAGACTAACACGGCTGCTACTCTGAAACAATATAACAAGGTTCACAATGTCGCAGCTGGGCTCTCACTTCACTTTGTTCCCAATCTCCCTGATTGACTGGCAGTGCCCTGTCACTTATATACCTACAAGGGCATGGCTGACAGCATTCTAGGAGGTTCAAGGAAAATGTAGTTCTCAGAAAGTCTGGAAGGTTCCTTGAGATTCTACAAACCTCCAGAACATTCTAGGAGGTTAGTGGAAAAACAAATCCACATGTGGAATACCTGAAACACTTTACTTCAAACATTCTATTTTCCCTTTTGTCGCTAACAACAAAACCAGCACACCAAGCGGTCGCCTGGGTGACCTGCCTCTAAATCTGGCCCAGGTTGCTGTGCTTATAGAATTAAGGTGAAGGTAAAATTTATTTTACTCTGAGGTTGACCTAGGATGACCAGATGCCCTGATTTTTATAGGGACGGTACCAGTTTTTGGGACTCTTTTTATATATATGGTCCTATTACCACTCTCCCTCCCCCCCCGATTTTTCACACTTGCTGTCTGGTAACCCTAGGTTGACCTGACACACACTAATTTTAAAAATCATTATATGCTACCGTGCTCATCACCTGTTAATGCCCTTGGCAACAACATTAGAGTAGCCAGTGGGAAAAAATGGACAATGAAAGTGAACATCTCTTTCACTCTTAGAAGTGACCTCTCCTGGGTGGGGATAAGGCACATGAGTGAAGCAGTGTGGGGGAAATTGTACAGCTTGGGCAGCAACAGCATATCTGTTCTGAGCTCAGTCTGTTCAGGCAAAGCTTGTGGTGGCTTTTCTGACTTACACAGAGTTCAGTGGGTGCTCTGCCTGAAGAAGGCATGCACAAGTAGGCTCTGTATGGATGATAATGGCAGGACCTCAGTATCCTGGGTCATCAGTCTAGCACCTTTCATCAGCTGTCATTTAAAAAATGTTTCTTCATTTATCTGAGCGGGGCTGTGCCTCCGGTGTACCCCAATTGTTAAGCCCTGCTGTGAGGTGTCAGTCGCTCTAAGCATTAAAGTCTAACTAAAGGAGACAGTGCCTCAAAATCAGGCTATAAAGCCACACAGCTGAGCCATTATCCCCACATATTAACTGTGAATAAGGCATTTCCCAATGCATTCTAATGGAGGACATGAATCACCGTTCCCATCGAACTCCTCATCAGTACTTGGCCCAAGCTGGAGAAGCTAATGATCCAATCAGCAGACCAAATTCGGTGAGGAATTCTGGTCATGTGCCCAATGAGGCACATGACGCATATGCTATGAAGAATGCCTTCTAATAGAAGTGAACTCAGAACCTGATTGTAAAGAACTCTTACTTACAGGGCATTCGAAGGGGAAGTGGGGGGGAAAAAACTAGTAGCTTTCGTTCCCTTTTGTCCTAATTCAGTCATCATAAGATGATGCCTTGGTACTACTGCTCGATCAACCACAGAACTAGCAGCCTGAAGTTCAGGATTCTAGTCCAGACGTGCAGTGCAATCTTGTATTGGTAAAATGCAAGGATTTTTGTAAATATAGTCCTTTGAAATCAATTACTTTTAAAAAAAATCAATAGGATTTCTGTATGCAGATAAACGAAAGGAATAAGTATAGAAGAGAATGAACTATAGTTTTGTGTGCTCTGGTGCTAATCTCCTCTTAGTCCTTAGACAAGGAACTAACAAGTGCTTAATTAGTAATGAAAGAGGTGCTAGGGCTCAAGCAATTTCTTGACTTTCATAACTGAAGTGGCAAGCCCAGAGGTGCCAGCACTCAGCCCTGGCAAGCCCTGACACAAATTAAGCACTGTAACTAACTGTTCTGTTCTGAGATCTATAAATTGCCCCACCACTATTATTACTATCTAACATCAGTGTTTAATTTGTAATGACAGAGGTGCTGGGAGTCAAGCAATTAGGTGCTGGGGCTCAAGCAATTTTTTTACATTCATAACTGATGCAGCAAGCCCAGAGTTGCTGGGGCTATGAACTGCCAAGCCTAGAGGTGCCAGGGCTCAGCCCTGACACAAATTAAGCACTGCCTAACATTCAAGTGAACTGAACATGAAAAGTACTGAAGTACATATTAATGCTTGTTTTTCTTCAACACTGAGACTATCTTTCAAGGTAAATACTAACCATCAGATTCAAGATCAATATGCACTTCTCAGTTCAGTAAAGTCCGAAAAGCTACCACAAGCTTTCCCTGAAAAAGACTGAGCTTAGAACAGATATGCTGTTGCTCTCCAGCATGGGGGAGTGCCGATAAGTCAAAAATTCTGGTTAACTAAGAGGGAGGGAGTTTGGGTGTGGGAGGGGGCTCAGGGCTAGGGGTTGGGGCACAGGATGGGGTGGTGCCAGATTTGGGTGGTGCTCATCTCAGGTGGCTCCCCGCAAGCAGTGACGTGTCCCTGCTGCTCCTAGGCGGAGGCGCAGCTAGGCAGCTCTACGCACTGCCTCCACCCACAGGCACTGCCCCCACAGCTCCCATTAGCCGCAATTCCCAGCCAATGGGAGCTGCAGAGCCACCTAGCTGCACCTCCGCCTAGGAGCAGCAGGGACACATTGGCACTTGCGGGGAGTCATGTGGAGCCAGGTAGGCAGCTAGCTGGCCCCATGCCAACTGGACTATAAACCAGACATTCAATGAAGATCAGAAATGCTGGTTTATAGTGCTTTCCGGTTGGTAAAGTGCCGCATAACACAGCTTTTACTGTATCTTAGTGTTGTCTTCAACCAAAATCAGTGGCTGCATATGAACGTATGACTGGGAGACATGCAGCTGTATTGCTTTTGGATACTTTTGGTTTCAAAATTAATAGTGTCTAAAGTGTGGGTTTTTTCACAATATAAAGCGGATATCCTCTGCCTATGAAGGATTTCTCCTCTAAGGATCTGGCCCTAATAATTAATGCATGGTTTATTTGTTCTAGACAGCAGCGAAAGCATGAGGTTCAGCTATGTGGTTTTTGGTGAAGTCTTTTGTAGGAACCATTCACCATTGTTTGTCTGGATTAGTGATGAGCACAAAGTTCAAAAGAGTCAGATAGGCATCCCCAAGTATGAATGTGCATTTGCAGTTGACTTTATCTATCTGGTTTAGAAATGGAACTGGAAATCTATAGTGATTGGGGTCTGTGTTTATGTACCTTTGCTCCTCTCCATGATCTCTGATTTGAAGAACTGCATTCTATTATTGCTCAGTCAAAACAGTCCAAGGAAATCAAATTAGCTCCTGTCTCTTGTCTCTACATGAAGAGTGCCGGCCGCACAGTGGGATATCATTCAGTTCCACTGCTCTCCACCCAGGGTGTAAATTGAATTGAACATCCTCCAGAAGCTGGACTGTGGAAATTCCAGCCAAGTTCTGCCCCCCACACCCTCCCCCCGGCATTATACCTGTGCTCAGCACCTCACAGGAGCTTACAGGATCAGGCCTTCTGCCCTGCACTTTTCAGTCTGGTCGTGGTGCTCCACTGAAACCTGTGCTCCACTTAACTTCTCCACCCGCTGCTGTCCCCGCAACCCATCCCAAAAAAGGGTTTCCCAGAGCAGAAGTTTTCTTTAGAAACTGCAATGCAGCCACAGGTATTACATCTCAGCAGGTTCCTTGTGACTGGGTGCATCTTGATACCAAGGTTGGTGATCCTCCTCCTCCTCCCACACAGAGATGGGAAGATCTGTGTGTGGAGGGTTTCCACTGTACGTGGACCTGTGGGGGCACAAACTGGTTCAGCATGATTATTATTTCATGTATCCTAGCTTGGAACACAAGTGCATCTATTTTAGGTCTATCCTATAGAGGTCACTGCAAACTCACTTGTGAAGAAGAGGCAACATTGTGTTTCACAATAGAATCAATGTTAATACTAAATGTAGGCTGAAGACTCCTTATCTGTCTCTAAGCAATGTTTATGCCTCATGCATGTTTGTAGAGTGACAAATGAAAATGACTTTTACTCCTCATAAATAAGTCCTACTGTACCAGAGAGGAGGGCATTAACAAAAGTTAAATTTTCAACTTGGTTTTTCCATGGAAGAAAACGTGATGTTAGTACCATGCATTTTATAGTTTAACCCTGATCTCTAAATGAGAATAAAATTCTCACATCTACCTTGCATTTTCCTCCATTTTAAGGTGGATCTGCAATTTCCATAGAAACAACATCATAGCTTTCTATGTATTGGCAAAGGTGGTTGGCAAATAATTTTCATTGTACTTAAATCATGTTCAAAAGTGTGCACATAATGGTTTAAAAAAAAAAATTACAAAGCCAGCCTGGCTTCACCAGTAGTAGCTGAGTGCTCAGGTAGACCAAATGAGGTAGACCAAACAGCTGCACCTTAACAGGAATCTGTGATTACTTTTATTCATGGATTTATTTTCCAAATGTATTTAAAGGGCTTATCTGCTGTATTGGAGTACAAAGGGGGATAAGGAATGTAAGGAACCTCTTTCTTTTGAAACAAGTGGGACACGATCCTCCTCTAGTACTCAAGCACTAGAAGAGATGGTTAATGATCCTATCTGCACCCTACGTTATTTTAAAATTTGTATTATAGTAGCAACTTGAGGCCTCACTGTGTTAGACCCTAGACAAATCTATAGTAAAACACTGTTCTGGTCAATGGGATTTTGGCAACTAAGTGCCTCGATCCCTTTTGAAATGAGACTTAGGCTCTTAAATCAGTGAGGTGTTGCAATGGTAAGTGCAGCAATGCCTAAATACCTTTTAAAAATCTGGGCCCTGCAGTCTATATAGATAAGGTAGACAATGGAAATATTATTCCCATTTTACAGATGGGGAACTTACCAATTTAAATGACTTGCCCAGGACATAAAAGAAGTCTGTAGCAGAGCTGGGAGTTGAATCCAGAGTTCCTGAGTTCCATGCCAGTGCCTTAAGTACCAGATCATCCTCCTTATTGCACAGGTTTCCATATAAGGGTCCTTTTCCAGCCTCCCAGATTATTAGCTGCGTGCATTTTGCATCTTCTCCGACAAACAGCAAAACGAGCTCTACAGTGCACTCCAGCCTGCCAAGAAGAGTTCTACCCATGCTAATAGCGACCGCCTGAGAGCGGAATCGATCCAAGAGTGCTAGGATAATTTTGGAAGTCAGTGAAAGGCACCTTTAAAAATAGCTCAGGTGAAGCCTGGACGTGGTAGTGCAAGGAGTGCAAGTCCGTCCAAAGCGGGAAGAAATATGTTGTTTTTTTCCCCCCTTGGGGTCCTCTATCTCCTTTCTAGACCCGTATCTCTGTATTACGCTCTCCACTCTCAAGACCAAAGCCCACATCACTTTGGTGGAAGAGGATTAGCATGGATTCCCTTTGGAGCCTATCCACATATTTTCTTACAAGTCCAGAGGTGTTTGTGAACTACTACTTGTGGCATGAACGACTTCCCACCTCAGAGCTTAAAGATGCTCTATCTACAGCACTCTAAGCATCTACCATTCTAGGAAGCCAAAAACTCATGTCAGGAATGAAATTCAGGTCTTCTCTGCCTTACTGCAGAGCTCTGCCACTGGGCTAGCAGGATCAGCTGGCTTCAAATGTTATTGTAGCACTATTTTTATTTGCACAACAGCGTATCATTATTGATTTGTTTGTGTTGTAGGAGTGCCCAGAAGTCTGAATCAGTTAAGACATCAAATGGACGTAACAAACATCATGGGAGGAATGGAGAAAGGAAGATGAGTAACAGCAATACGAACAGGTGGGTTACATAAACTGGCAATGTGTATACTTTGATGATTCCAAGACACTTACATTTTTATTATATAAATAAGTCTCCGTATATGCATAACTATACATTAAAAACTTCTGTAAGATATTTACATAAAGCCATTTTATAACAGCAAAAGGTCAATCCAGAGTGTATGTCATGCTTGACTATTAGGCAGAAAATTAATCCATTGATTTTTATGGCTGTTATTTGAGCTAATCAGTCTCTCTCATTATCCATGTATCAAAGGCAGTATATAGCATGAAGCAAACTAATCTCAAAATGGAGCTGATGTTACAATAGTTGCTCTGTCTTGAGCTGAATAATTAGAGGAACCTAAGAAGTCATTTACTGATCTCAATATGACACGTAACACAAAAGCACTTAGGAATGATAACTGCGAGGTAGTAACCCTAGGCGGAGGTGGCATTTTTTTCCATGCCATTTAAATTACTAGTTAGTAGTTTATGATTTTAAAAAACCCTCAAAAACTGAAGAGCCAACTGACTTCCAAAATGATTAAGCGCATGCTTAGCTTTAAGTATTTGAGTATTTCATTGAAGTCAAACTACTTTGACTACTTATGCAGGCCTTATAAACGTTTCATTGTAAAAGCTATGTATTGAGCTGTAAAATGGCAGAGCTGGAAATAAAAAATCAATAGCAGTAACTGTACACACTAGCAGTTGCTACTTAACATACAACATTATGGCATTGGTTTGTGTTTTGTTTTCAAGGGTAAACATACCTTTTGTTTTATATAGTAATATAATTTTATATAGTAAAGGTGATTCCATTCTTTCAGCAGCTAAATAAATAACCTTTTTTTAGCAAGTCCAAAAACTCCATGAAGCATAAAGGGTTTGTTTTTTAATCTTGAGTAGTTAGAATCCTGTACTGACAACATTTTGATTGTATAAGTTGGGTGGGTGGTAGATGGGGCTATTTTGTGTGTGTGTACATGCATATTCCCTTTCTACAGTTTGAGACATATTGCTTCTCTTGAAAATACGTTAGTTTGTGTCAAGGCTCACAAAGGTATTTGGGTGCTGATAAGTTAACAACATTTATTCCTTGCTAAGTAAATTACTTTAACAGACGGAAACAATGCCATGTACCTATCAGTTATTCAGATTTTTCAATTTCCTATTCATAAAAGATCTGAATCTCTGTGCTCTATTTTTCTAAAATAAATTGCATATCTCTGGATTACGCAACAATAAGCAATCAGATTTGGCACACAAAAGGGGTGCTCTAGCAAACACCCCTTTTGTATGCAACCCCAGCAACAACAGAGTTTTTTTTTGGATACAGCTTCCCAAGAATCATTTATCATTGTAGGAGAGCATTTAAGAAGATTAGGATAGTCATTCCCCTCTATATTGGTGTACTTGGGGGCAAGGAGACCTCATGAAATCACTAGGGCAGGATCTCAACCTATTGCTCAAGAGTATTAGCAGTCTTTTTCTAAAGGTAACCTTTAACGGGCTTGCTACTGTAATGTTAATGTAATTGAACACTTTGAAGAGTGGTACTCATCCAAGCACATTCTCAGCTGAAACTCTGAATGCCAGTGGTTTTTGCGGAAATGCAAACTTCTCCAGCTATAGTGAATAGTGGATTAATTAAGAATTTCTTTTACAGCCAAACTATAGGCTTAGAAATTTTAAAAGGGGCTTTAACTGTCTTTAATAGAGTGAATTAAATGGGGGAAAACTGCAGTGAGCAGGGAAGAGAATACACTTCTAGCAATGGAGGGAGAACACCTAGACATGCATAGGGCCAAATTATCCCTTAAAATTTGTACTCCCACTCCCATTCCCATTGAAGTCAATGAATTGCAAGTGCACATCAGAGGGCAGAATTTGGTGTAGCAAAAGGAAATGCATTGAGCCAAGTCAGTGAGGGAGCATTTGCAAGCTAAAATGACTAAGATGACTTAAAGAAATGTGTCATGCTCACTGAGCCAACTTCTAGTTCAGTGCCATTTTCTGGAAGTCCTAAAAAGTGTATTCCATCAGGGCCAATCAGAGTTGTATTTTCAACATGAACTCAGGAGTTTTAAATTCAGACAGGAGGATTTGATCTATAGCTATTGTAACAGAAATTGCCTGCAACATTGGGATGGAGTATTTCTTGAGGGAGCAGGGGGCAGCATGGAAACTTTCTAGATAAATCATTCACAAAATATCATTACAATAGTTTTTACAGTGTTTTTAAATATATTTAATTATGTCAGGAAGACACTTTTCACTGATGATAGACCTGTTACTGTTTTTACAGTATCTGAACTTTTGCATATCTGCAGTCCGGAGTACTATGGTGCTAAATTTAATAAAAGCACTGAACTTGCTAAAGTGGCATTATATGATTCATTACTTATTTAGCTGTATCCATGCATTCTTTAGTCATTCACATTCCACATCATGTGCCTGATCAAGAGTTTATAACCTGAACTATTTCTACTGTTCCTCTACTTAGAGCCCTATTTTAAGAGGAATAAAGATACTAATGTAAAGAATTATTGATAGGTACCATATCATATTGTTAATGTATTTTACAATTATTGTAACGTTTATATATGGAGCTTGGGGCACTTTTTATATAAACGTGAATGGGTTAAGTTTCACAACCCTTCACTGAAGTAGCTATTATTATGCCCATTCTACAGATGAGTAAACTGAAGCACAGAGATTTTTTTAATAGTGACTTGACAAAAGTCAGAGAGTAAAGTGCAAATGCAGGAATACAAACTTCCAAACCACTGCACTCACCATGAGACAAACTTCTCGTGGTTCAGAAATGTGCGCATGCTTGTATGTAGACCCAAAAGCAATGTCAGAAGAAAAATAACATTTTGATACCTGTTTATCATCTTTCTTTCTTCAGATATGTGCAAACATAGACTTAGTGTGTGAGCAGCTCCAACCTGGGACCTGAGCTTGTATTCAGTGAAATTAACAGGAGTTTTGTCACTAACTTCAAGAGGAGTGGGACCTTTCTAGGAAATAGACATAACTGTGTAGGAACAAAAGACATAAACCTCAAATTGAGCAAATAATCCTAGGAATAAACAAGACATTTAGTCTACTAGAAATAATTGCCTACAAAATCAAATAATGAAGAGATGCACAACATTATTTAGGATGCATGGCTTTTAACTTGTAGATGCTGTCTAGATACCACAGCGATGGGCACATGCTTGCAGAAGCTAGATAGAATCTTTTCTAAAGGAATGATAGAAGGAACAGTCAATGTGTGTTAGACTTCTATGATCTGATTCTAATATTGTTCGGACAAGTCTGAGTGATATTTAGTTAAAATCAAGATCAGTCCCCCCACCATAATTTACAGCTTTTAAAAGGATTTTAATTCTCATGTAATGGCCCAGGCCATGAAGCTTTGGAAATTGTAGCTGGCTGCATAGTGTGTGCATCCTGATTCCATGATAAGTTAATGCAAAAGAATTTTCTGGACTGATTAGATGTCATTATCTTCCAACCATTACACTAGACATCAACTATTACACTGGAAATCAACCTGTTTAAAGTGATGTGCCCATCTTGCTCTCCTTACTCTGGACCTGATTGTCCACAATGATACCTTGCATTGAGCCAGATTGGGTACATCTGAAGTGGATGTGGAATATGAAAGGGAGGTACCAATTTTGCAGCATTATTCCCTGCTCTCTGTCCCACCCCCTCCCCTGCCAAAAAAAAAGTGGGAGCTCTAGGAATTGGGGTCTGGATGCTGGTGGTGGTAGCGCTGAGGAGCAGCCACCACCCATCGATCAACATGCTTCCTTCCAGAGGTGGCAGAGAGCCAACGTAATATCTGTGCCTAAGCACCACATCTGCATGCCGTTCGGAGCTGAGGGTTTTGCACAAGGTGATTGGCCAGTGGGAATACAACTCCTGCGAGAGCAGTGTTCCATGCAAAAGTGATTGTCTGGCAGAGGCACTGGCCTCTGCATGGGTGGTCCTGCCCTTTATGGGTGTACCAAGATCCATGCAGATCTCTGGACAACTGCATGGTAGGGACTTGAGTCCCCCGGTCGCTCTAGGATTTTTTTTTTTTTTTTTTGTCCTTTAACATGCATTTTCTGGACCTTAGCGCTTCCTTAGGCAAAACTTCCATTGATTTCCAGGAATGGGCTATGTATGTGTATATATATGTATAATAGACTATGAAAAAGAATTTGAACTCCAGAAAGTATGGTTAAAATCTGAAGGAATAGAAACAAGAGAAAACAGAAGACTAACCATGTGCGTGCCACAGAGGTGATTAGAAAAATGCTGGTGCTCGCAAACAAGAAAAGTGAGTTTCAGTATTGCTTTTATCAGACAAACAATCTCAGGTTGCTGTGGCTTACACAAGAAATAATTATTAATATCAGAGGATCTTAGTATAGGACAAACAAATGGTGGTTCCACTTTATCTCAGCATTTCCTTCTAATGTTTCTGTGTGGGCTGTGGGGAAATTACTTTCCTTGTTTCTTCTTAAAGTTGTAATCACTGTACTATATGTAGTGTCAAGACAGCATATACTACGGGGTGGGATGAGTTCATGCCAGCTCCTGATATTGAAATCAGGACATACAAACCCTTTGGATGGTAATTAGGCATGTATGGCAGAGTATAAATTTTCCATAAGTTTTGCCATCTCAGATCAAAGCCTAAGGGCATGTCTACGCAATAAACTTTAACCAACACAATTTGTGTTGGCATAAATCTATTGTACTTGGTATATTGCTTGTGCATGTGCATGCTTGGCTCCTTGTGTCAGTTCTGCGGGTACTCACCAGGAATGCGTGCACAGTGTGGTGCCCCATAGGTTGGTATTCCAGCGTACAGCTCACCACCATCCAGTGCACTGTCTTTCAGGAAGTTTTGTCAATGCATGGTGTGGCAGAAACAGGGGTGACTGGGAGAAAGGTGCAAAGTTCCTGACATGCAACTTTCTCCAGACTATAAAGTCAACCATATCCCATAACTTTTTTGTACCTTTAAAAAAAAAATCCCATGAACCTGCATGGCGTCCTCTGTCTGCCATCTCTGACAGAAGGCTGGATGCTGCACAGCTCTGCACTATTGTCATGAGCATTTCAAGAACAGGCTGCATTATCTTCCAGCATTTGCAATGCTGCAAGAAGAACTGCATCAGTGGGGAAGAGGACAGTTTCATGGAGGACAGATAGACGTGGAGTACAGCAAAAACCAATTTAAGGTTGATGGTGGAGTTCATGGAGAAGATGCAGATGGCGGAGCACTGCTTCTGGGCTCGAGAAACCACCACTGACTGGTAGGATCACATAATAATGCAGGTTTGGTAGGATGAGCAGTAGATGCACAACTTTTGCCTGAGAGAGACCACATTCATGGATCTGTGTGCCGAGCTCGCCCTAGCCCTTGTGCAGGGACACTAGAATGAGAGCAACACTGGCAGTGGTTAGATAAGTGGCATTCACACTGTGAAAACTTGCGATGCTGGATTGCTACCAGTACGCGGGAAATCATTCTGGAGTTGGAAAGTCCACTGTGGGGGCTGTTGTCTTGTAAGCGTGCAGGGCCATTAATCGTCTCCTGCTACACAAGACTCTGACTCTCAGCAAAGTGCAGGACATAGTGGAGGGATTTGCAATTGGATTCCTGAACTGTGGTGGTGTGATGGATGGCATGCGTATCCTACGCACCAGCCCACCTTGCCTCAGAGCACCTAACAGAAAGGCTACTTTTCCACGGTTCTGCAACTGCTGGAGGACCAACAGGGATGCTCTGCTGACATCAGTGTTGGCTGGTCAGGGAAGATGCATGACACTTGTGTCTCTAAGAACACAGGAATGTTTAGAAAACTGCAAGCAGGGACTTTGCCCGTGGTAATCCACCGGTTAAGAAAGAATGTTGAAATGCCAATAGAGAGCCTGGGGGACCTGCCTATTCCTTGCTCTCTTGGCTCACGAAACTGTGCACAGGCCACCTTGACAGCATCAAGGGAAGATTCAACTACAGGCTCAGCCAGTGCAGGATGACAGTTGACTGTCCTTTTGGTAGCTTGAAGGGACAATGACATTGTGTACTCATAAGATTAGATCTCTGGGATATTTTTCTCAAATGATTATAGCAGCCTGCTGTGTCCTGTGTAATATCTGTGAGGCAAAGGGGGAATGTTACTACTGAGGTGGAGGTGGGGCGGTTGTCCTGCCAAGTTTGAACAGCCAGACACAAAGGCTGCTAGAAGAGCTCAGCACAGAGCTATATGGCTGAGGAAGGCTTTGAAAGAGTATGTTAACAGTGAGCCACAGTAATAGGTTGGGAACTGTGTGCTGTACCTGGCCTTGCAGTTTTGGGGCTTGTTAGGAATTATATGGCACTTGATGTGCACCTCTGTCTATAACACTGTCAGCGCATCTATTCATTTTCTGGTCCTTGCTGTATGTTTATAACTATTACACTGTTTGTCACTAATCCTATGAGTACTGTCACACAGTACAAAAACAAGTAAGTGAGTGCTTTCAGCACTGCTAGGCATTCTGCAGCATACATTGTGATCTAATAAAGATGAATTATGTTCCAAAGAGTAGAATTTTATGGAGTAACAAAACCAGTGGAAAAAATCCATGGAATTTAACAACAAATGCATTCAAAACTTAAGTTCTGATCCAGTAGTAATTGACAAAGGGAAAGAACATTCATATCCGTTTTGACTACACTTACAGCAACAGTGGCGCTCTCAGGTTAGTGTATGTGAATCTGTGGTTGTTCTTACTGTCTTCTGCTGTGGAGTGGTAGGGGTAAGGACGCAGCCTCTGGTGCCAGGAGGAATGTAGGGGTAGGGGAGGGTTTGAAGGCACGAAAGTGGAGAGTTCCATGGAATGCAAAGGGAGACAAGCCTATGATTTGTGGACCTATAGGTCCACAAAAATGTGCAGCATCTGTGTTTATTGCCAGAGAAGCCCCCCTAGTGCATCTTCCTCTCCTTTTCCTGCTGGGACTCTTGGGCCTTTCTCCTGTCCCCTCTTTCCTTCTCCAAGCAGCTTGAAAGATTCACCCTCCAGGCCCTCTGCTTATGGTCTGATGCAGCACTGGCTTGCAGGCTCATGCTGAACATCTCATCCCAGGTTCTCCCCCTCTTTCTCCTCCTTATCTGGCTCAGGCATTCC
The DNA here is from genome assembly GCF_965152235.1 of Eretmochelys imbricata. Classification (NCBI taxonomy): domain Eukaryota; kingdom Metazoa; phylum Chordata; order Testudines; family Cheloniidae; genus Eretmochelys; species Eretmochelys imbricata. The sequence goes on along the minus strand of NC_135576.1, from coordinate 102,399,348 downwards.
ATGGGTGAGGAGGGAGAACCCCTCAAGCCTGCAACTACAAATAAAACACACAGAGGTACCATTGTCAGAACAGTCACAATGGAAAGCAAAAATTAAGGTTCTGAACTCCCTTCCCTTGCTCCCCAAAGTTTTAAACCAGACATGTTTAAGACACTTCTGCTTTGGAGTACTTGTGCACAGCACCAGCCATGGTGAGTATGGCCCATAGGGGTAAGGGAAATGAGGGAATTGCTCGGTTACATGAAACTGAATCTAGGGCAATGGTACTGAATACTGGCACCATTTTCCATAGCCAGGGATGATTTTACTGATATCTCACTTCTGAGGGTAACAAAGGCACAGAGCACAGCTAATGCTGGCATCCCAAAGTTGACCAGGCCTGTATGTCCTTAGCCTGTTCACAGCAATGGTGCCTGCCAAAGTCACCATGGAGTGGTGTGAGAAAGTGTTCTACTGCAGTGGAAGAAATAAGGCCACCATCCCTAGGATCCTTTGGGAGAGGATTGCAGAGTACCTCCATGAAAATTTCATTAAGATCTCCAAGGATTCAATGCGTACCATCTCTGTACATAAACTGCTCCCCATGCTCCCCTGCCTAACTCTGCAGGGGAATGAAAAGCAGATAACTTACCTGTCTTTGTTGTACTTCTATCTCTTCTAGCTGTTTGCATCATTGTAAGGGGAAATACATTTACACACTTACCTGAGGTTCCTTCCCCTGAATCAGGCTTGCCTGTATTTAACTGCTAGGATTGCGATGGAGTCTAAAACAGGTCCTGGCTTATGGCATAGCTAGACCCTCCAAGCTCCACATCTCACATCCTCCTCCTCGCTGTTCATGGCAGGGGCCTGTGACTCAGGCTCCTCAGAAGTATCTAGGGTGGTGTGTGGAGTGGTAGTGGGGTCCCTGCCAAGTATGGCATGCAGCTCTTTGTAAAAGTGGTGGGACTGTTGGCCTCCCTGGCCTTCTGGTAGCCTGCTGCAGTTCCTTTGCTCTCATGCAGCGCTGCTGCTGGTCCCTCTCATACCCCCTATCCTGCTTCTCCCATGTAATCTGCTCATAGATGTCCATATTCCTATGGCTGATCCATAGCTGTTACTGCACAGCCTCTTCTCCCCACAGGCCCAGGAGATCCAATATCTCCTGTCTACTCCAGCCCAGAGTGCATTTAGAGCATGTAGTTGGCATTGTTGGCTGGCCAGTTGCACACAGCAATGGAGAGCTGCTAATGTGCTCGCCAAGCTGGGCAATCAGGAAAAGCCATTTCAAAAATTCACAGGGTTTTAAAGGGGGGGGGGGAGATGGGCTTGTGGTCTCTGTGACCCCATGGAAGTGAAGTTCATGACTGTAAACAGAGGAGTCAGTGTCAGGCATTGTGGAACAGCTGCTGAAGGATGGTTAGGGTCGACATAGGTAATGCAGTGTCTACACTTGGACTGCATTGACTTCAGTACATCAACCATAGCTCATTGCTGTTTGGGTAGGGGGTGTTACTGCATCACCACAGTGAGGTTCTTACATTGGGGAGAGACAAATTTTAAGTATAGACACATGCATAATTAGGTCGACGCAAGGCGGCTTATGTCAACCAAACTTTCTAGTGTAGACTAGGCCTAACCCTACTTATGTTCAGACATACAGATTGAGAGTCTAGGTGAAATTTTGGTCCCCCTGTCTTCTTTCTCCTGTTTGAAAATACACTTGATGCTCATACCTTGAGTTCTGAAAGCTTGTGTATTAAAAATTAACTTTTGGTCCCCCAAACAGTATTGCATTAGCTATCCCGTCAACTGTATTTTGTTGTTCCTGTGTCTTTATATGAGATGTATAACTGAAATGATTGACACTCATGGTCATTAGAGATCTGATCAAACTTTTGTAGGAACTGAGGTGTTCATGTCAATGTCATGTCTCAATTCCAGTTTATCTAAGTATCTTCTATGAATCTAAAAATCCCCTGCAATTTCCGTTGGGTACAGTATTCTTAACTTCCTGTCCCTAAAAGGTCTCATAGGGTCACTGTATACTGTTAAGCAGCTGTTGTGTTTTTTTCCCCAAAGGCAATTGCATTTTGTTGAAAAGATTCCTCTGTATGTTTGTGTATAATAGATAATAGGCCTGAATTTTAATGCTCTGATTGCTATGTGTTAGCAGGAGTGTTTTCTGAATAAGAACACTGCAAAATAAGGCTCATAATTTGTCAAGTACTTTGTGCTTCAAGATGAAAGTGCTATAAAAATGTGTGGTGCTTTTTCATTTGTTTTCTAACACAGCTTTCTCTCATGTTGGGTTCTAAATGCATATGTCTTAGCTTCCACTGGTGTGTTCTGTTGTTTTGGTGACTTATTTAGGTTTGCACGGGAGTGGAAGGGAGAAGAGGCTGGCTTTGTTGATGGTGATAGGAATTTCAGAAATCGTCCAGAGGTATTCTGAAATAAAGGGAGGGAGGGAGATGTTGATGGTTACATAGCAAATAAGACTCTTTCTGATGGTTTTGTTTGTAAAATTGGGCCAGGTAGATGGAGAATAAAATTAGCAATCCAAATTCTGTGGCCCTTACTCTGTAATTATTCATGGGGAAACTCTCATTGATTTAACATAAGGACTGAGTCAGAGCTACAGGCTTTGGCTAGTACTTATCAAGCTGAAGAACAAGACCTTGACCCAAGAACTCACATCTAAGTGTGCCCCATTTGTAGGACTAGCTATTAGCTGAAAACTTACCACAGTCAGGTTGAATAAAGAGCTTTGGTTCCCTCTAGTCCTGCCACATCTAGGTGTTAAACATCTAAGTTCAAGGAACAGGAAGAGGTTTCTAGCTGAGAGCTGCTGGAGCGACAAACAATGGGGAGAAAAATGCATGTGCATATATGCTCCTCTCAAGCGTTTCAGTCTGTTTCCTGTGGTGAGACACAAGACTTGCTTTCACACTGAAAACTGGGGAATATAACCCCAGCATTTTGGAATGGATTTAACTTTAATCCTGGGTACGTGCTATTCCTTATTTTACATAGGGTGCACTTCAGTCTTTTATCATTTCACCTTAGTTAATGTAAATTGTATCAGTTACATTACTACTACTACTACTACTATTGAAACAGAAGGTAAGATCAGAGATAAAATTCAAGAATTAGACTTTTGAATCAGCTAGCAAGATTTTTTTTTTTTTTGGTCAAGGTGCCACAAACATCTGAAAGAATAAGCAAAGTTTTTTCCAGCTTTGAGTGCTGAATGCTCAGACTTTACCCCATATTACACTGTAAGAACAGCACACAGGCATGAAAAGCCAGCTAAACCTAAACCATCTATCACACATATCTTTCACCTGGTCCTCTGGTGATGTAGCCACTTTCTCCATTTCCCCATTGCTAGTTTCCCTCTGGCTAAACTAAGTGCTGCCCTTTCCAGGGTAACAGAAGTCCAAAAATAAAATGGTCAGTTTGGACAAAAGAATTCAACAAAAATAATTCACCTCCTCCTCTTGTTCCTTCTTACCAGGTGCTTCTCCCAAGGGCACAACTCTCCTGGAGGCTGGTGTATAAGAGATATATGACAAAAGGGTCTACACTAAAAATACCTGGTCTTACGCGCTCTGATGGGTTACAACAAGTTGCTACCCAACAGCAACAGGGAATAGTTGAAGAGGGGCTTCCTCCTTCCTTCTAATGGAAGCTCCAATCCTGGGTTTGTGAAAGCACTCAGATGCTCTTTTGGCCTTCCCCAAACTCTGCTTCAGTGCCAAGGGTCATATCCATAACTTACACATACTTTCTGCATAAAACTACAAATGTCCTATATAGCAGTTACACTTAAGATCTAATCCACTCACTGCTGGGGCATCCATATACTTAGCAATAAGTAGACTGGATAACAATGTAAGATTATGGGAACTCTTGATGCATCAATATCTTCATGCAAATTTACTGGACCCAGGAAGCTTAAAGAAAATTGTATGGAAAAGTACATCTCCTCTTGTACATTTCCAGGCTTCTTTAAAATAAAATACAGAAGTAAAAATGAGGCCAGGCTAATGGAAAAAGAGTGTTAGCTCTAATTAGGTCTCAGAAGCCATAGGCTCAAGGTTGGATGAAGGCAACTCCGTGTTCGACACACAGCATGACATGAGCATGAAGCTGCTCCTCCTGGGGCCCTGTTCCTATGCTATGCTATCACGTCAGTGATAATATAAGGTGATGAGTGCACAGTACATAAAAGCAGTAGCACACAGGACTCTTGCAGAGCACTTCCCAATACAAACTATGCATGACTTCCTGCTGAGCAAGCCCCAGAAGGAGATCAACACTGGCTCAGGGGTAAGTTTGTCCAGATACTAAAGTGTTTTAACATCCCCTCCATTCTGTCCCCTTAGGGAATGAGTGGCAGAGCTACCTCTAGGGAACTCAAGTCTTTTATGCGGGGCTATTCCTGGTTTTCAGGAGAGTCCATCTGCCCTCCCACAGGCACACAGTCCGTGGGAGTTACTATAGGGCTCTTCCATGGCCATTAAAAGGTGAAAAGGGAGTGAGGCTTAGGAGTGCTGGCTAAAGAGACTGAACTTTCCTAGTCTCATTCACATCAGGGTTATAAACAGTTAATTTCCCCATCAGGTGACAGGATCTTTATCCACAGACTCCAGTGGCTACTCTTACACTGTTTTTCTTAAAACCTTTGCTTCTAAATCCAGGCTGTGTTAGGTCCCAATCCTACACCCCCTGATGTCAATAGCAGCACTCCCACTGCCTTCAGTGGGTATAGGATCCAGCCTTTAGTTACCATCGGTGAAACCCTAGCCCCACTGAAGTCAATGGAGCATGGATTTCACCCCCATTATTCCAATTGCCTCTCTAGGCCTAAGACATAAAAATTAGAACATGCATTTTAAAAAACCAAACCTCTTTTAAAATTCCTGAATTAGTGTTTTCATACATAGTTATGCTGTGCTGCTAAGGTCCGATATCTCTGGAACTTCTAGGACTCCAAGCAAATATTGTGTGTCCCATTGGAAATCAGGCCATCTCCTCTTTCCAAAAGCTTAATACTCTTCTTTCTATCTATGAAACGTTGTGATATATTAAATCTTAAACTATCTCTGGTACAAGATTGTACATTGCCTGTCTGGGGCCTCAAGCCAGTGTAATTTTGGGAGAAAACTCCACATGGGGGGAGGGGGGCGAAGGAAACATTTCTCCATCATTTTTTTTTTTTTTTTAAAGGCAGGTGTTGGCAGCTGCTCAGCAGTTTGGAATGTTAGAAGTAGCCCTGGTGAAGATGGAGTAGGGGGCAGTGTGCTGGTGGTGATATATTTAGTGGGCATCGTACATAGGAGGAGACCATAAATTGCACAAATGCAATTTATCACATGGCTCTGTAGTTCTTTGCACATTAGTGGGCTTGATTCACCCTTGTAGGTGCAGAATTTAAAACCTCCATTGTCTGTGGCGGCAGCTGCATCGACAGTACCACAGCTACCCTTTCTTGGGGATTATATTTAGAGCAGATCCCATCACTAAGAATGCATGATGGTTATCCCTGGGCTTCTGCTCTGATGTACTGCCCCCAGGATCCACAGAAGCTGATTTCATGCTTCTCTAAGGGGCTACCCATACAGGATAAAACTTGTGTTTTAAAAAAAAACCACATTAGCTAACAGGTTCTAAAAGCCTAGTGAAGACAAGGCAACTTGCATTTTAACAGGTGTTAGCAGCATATGTTCATGCTGATGTGTTAGTATGCCTTTTATCCTTGTGTAGGCAGGCCCTAGTATAGACTGACACTACACACACACGCATGCAGCTGGCTTTGTCCACGTCCTAAGATGCGCTTGCCTGCTCTGCCTTCCACAGTACCCAGCTGCCTGGTTCCACTGGCGAATCCTAGAAGAGAATCAAGCACAGTGTGTGGCTGTGGGTATGCAGTATAAGATGAAGAGGATTTGCTCCAATACCCTGGCTACACTGAGAATCTGAACCAGAATCAAATTTTACAGCTGGATCTAGTTCTTTAATGGGCTGAACCATAACCCTGAGCAAATACCCCTGAACTCTTTTGGGAGGGGTGGTCAGAAACCAGCCTAAGTATTTTTCTGGTCCTTTCTGTGGGATTACTGGGCTTTCCATGTTCTCTGTCAATGTTTCCAGAACCAGGAAGCAGTGCAGGGGGATTACATGGAAACAGATCTACCCTTATTCACACCAAATCAAGTACAACCATAAAGAATGCCCAGGGAGGCAGGGAAGTGTCACCAGCCTGTCAGTCGCCTAGTTTCTCTTTCCCAGTCTCCCCGTGTGTGTGAGTCAGAGTGAGTGCCGAGGGGGAGAGACACACTCTGCCTTTGAATTAGCCAACCGGCTGACCAGGAGTTACCCGCCCCCTTGCCCCCTCCCTCCCCTCCTAGGCTCTGGCACTCGGGAGGCTGCTGGCTGGCGGCCCTTAAGCATTCACCCTCCTTCCCTGTACTGCAATCCCCCTGTCCACACAGCATTGATACAACCAGCGGAGAGCACGGGCAGCCCAATTCCTGGCGCTTGCAGCCCGGACCCCCTTCTTCCCCAGACAAGCCTGGACAGACAGCACCTCTCCCATCACAGGAACAAAATTACAGCAGTGAGCTAGCAAGGTCACCAAACAAGTCAACTTCATCTTCCTCCCCTACGGACACTGATTGCGGGACACGGCAGTGAGAGGCGAGCCCCTCAAGTTTTGTAAAACCAGATTTCCCCACAAGAAAAGAAAAAGCAACTTTCCCCACTCCTCTCTTTGTATGTCTCTTCCCGAGCCCTGATGGAAACTGTTCATGCTCAAGTGGATAGCCTCTCTCAAGTGTGTTTGAAGGGAACCAAAGTTGCTTTTCTTTATTCAGCTCTCTGCTTGCAAGTAGTTGCTGTCATGCTTGTTTAGAGGAGAGAGAGGCTCTGCCTGGAGAAGGAATATGCACCTTGGGCTTTGTTGTGGAAAACCTGGTTACCTGGTAAGTGGATGCTGCCATAGGAACTTTGCTTGCAGGCGCACGCATACAAAAGTAAAAGCCGACCTACCCTCAAACCAAGCTAAGAGACGCACATTAGCAAAAACACCACGGCAGCAGCCGCAATCCTGTGGAGTCTAAACTGTTTTGTATACACGCTTTCCCCCTCTCCTTCTTCAGGGGGAAGTGTGTGTGAGAGGGAAAGGTAGAGTGTGCTTTACTGATCAGCTGGGAGGTGGACAGAGTACAGCTTCCCACAAGGAATCTGAAATGTAGCCCCTGGCTGTATGTATCGTAGAACGACAATGTGTAAAAATGAAAGGGGCGGTGGCTGCTTTAATCTGACCATAGGTGGGTGTGAGATTTATTTGCAGGAGGAGGCGAAGGGTTAATTGACAAGAGATGAGGCTCATGAAATCTTACAGGCAAAGCAAAGGCTTGGTAGTTTGTCAACTAGTAACTTAGTGTAAACTTTAGACCGAAAGAGACTTTTTAGAGAAGAGTAAGAACCGGGTGAATGAATGACGTGAGGAATGCTGTATATGTATATGCAGACAGTTAAGTCTTCAGTAGTTATAGTTTATTTTAAAGTGTAGTTGTAATATAGATTCATTGTTTTACAGAGTGTGTGTGTAAACATAAATGCTGGAGTTGGGGTATGTATACACACCCAACAATTACATGTAAGACCCTTCACCGCTCCGTTTTTGTCAGCTCTCCAGCAAACATATGCTTTTACATTTTATTCATGCCTAGTGTCAAATATTATTCCCATGTCTCATTCCCACTGTAAGGGACTATATCCTGCTTCTCAGCTCCAGTCCTATAAATTATCTGGTGTTTTTCTGCAAACTGCCGAGACTGCTTTGGAAAGCATGAGTCTGCAGCAATCTTCTCTCGGGCTTCAATGTTTGTTTGTTTGCTTAAATCTTGTGGTGAAGTTACTTCGAAGTTACTCACTTTAACTGAAAAGTCTGCTGTAGCGATAGAGAAATAGCAATGTCTGGAACGTCGGGACAAGCATTCTCTGACTCCGCGGGATTTGTCATCGGGTCGATGATTAAGCCAAGATTTCATAATTTCCTCCTCAAGGTATTAACTCTGGAAAGAACATGACTGTTTGATGCTCTCCCCTGCGTTTCTTTTGTGGGCAGAGAATAGAGTAAAGCACTTGGTTGATAGTCGCAAAAAGAAAAGGAGTACTTGTGGCACCTTGATACTGGAAGTGTCCCTCATTTCCCCTTTGGCAGCTGGCCGGTACCTGTCTGATTTCGATATAGATGGTGCATTTAATAGATTAGTACACACGTTGGCAGGGATCGGCTAATTTGCTCTAAGCACGTCAGTGTGCGCTGTACTGAAGTGCCGTATTCAGAGCCCCGCCGAGAGGACAGGAGACCTGGACGCTCGCAGCCTGGTTGAGAAGCCCCGTGGTGCCCCCAGCGGTGTGCAATCCGCCTGAGAGGTCATGTCAGTTTACCAGGGCGCCCTCCCTCCTCTAAGCCAGCCTCAGAAGCGAGTTCAAGGCTGAGCCCAGGTAGCTGGTGCGCTCGCTCGGTAGCCGGCGCTGCTGCTAGGGGGCCGCGGGTGGGGGGCTGACCAGAGGCAGCGTGGCTGCCGCTCTGCTTGTACCCTCCCTGCTGCAGTCTTGGGAGCTGGGGATAGTCCCCGCACCCAGCCATTAGCCGGGGGCACTGCCCTTCCCCTCCAGCAGGGGACAGTGGAATGGGCGAAGCAGGAGGCAGGGGGAGCCAGGGCGTTCCTGTCCCCCTCCGGCAGGGAGGAGTGGGAGCTGGGGAAGGGTCTCACCCACTGCAGCCAGGGTTGGTGCTGGTATTTCGGCTGCAAACCAGAGCCAAAGGGTGAATAGGCACACCATTGCACCAATGATTTTAGGAAAGGAAGGGGGCTTCAGCTGGTCAAAATAGACAGACAGGTTTCTTTGGGAGCTTTTGTGAATGCTCTCCTGAAAAAATGTTGTCAAAATCTTGAAAAGCTTCTCCCATCTCTCCTTAGAGCCAAATTCTGTCCCTTCCAGATGGTAGAAATCTTCCCCTTTAAAAACAAAATAAAACAACAGCCCTGCACTTTCTGTAGTCCAGATGCAACCACAAGTGTCACTCACGTCAAAGAAATGCCAGAGAGCAGTTTAATGCTCCCCAAAGTGACAGCTTAATCTTCAGGCCTTTTTGTGTTACTGGTAATTTCTCTTTGTTAAACTTCGCTAAGTTGTCATTTCTGTTCCAGGCTTCAACTGGATATTTTTTTTCTTCTCCCCTGAGACATTAAGATAGTTTCTGACCTTGTTGGAAACTGTTAACTCTTTAATTAAAAGCTTTGGAAAGTGAACGTGAGAGCAGCTGTCTTAGAGTTCCCTCCCCACTCTGAACTCTAGGGTACAGATGTGGGGACCTGCATGAAAGACCCCCTAAGCTTATTTTTACCAGCTTAGGTTAAAAACTTCCCCAAGGCGCACATTCTTCCTTGTCCTTGGAACTATATCGCTGCCACCACCAAGTGAGTTAGCCAAAGATTCAAGAAAAGGACCACTTGAAGTTCCTGTTCCCCAAAATATCCCCCCACCCAACCCCTTCACCCCCTTTCCTGGGGAGGCTTGAGAGCAAACAAGGTGAGCACAGACCAATATCCCCACTGCTGCTTTTCTTAATATTTCTCACCATTGCATTAGCCGCAGTGGGAGATCCAGTGTAGAGGAGTTGCCAGTGGTGCCTGTGATTCTATCACCTTGTCATCTAAGCCTGTTCTGAGTCGGGTAGATAACATGGGTGGCAAAACCATACACAGCTGCTGTTGTCCTTTCTGCACTGGAGCTCATCATAGCTCTGATGATTGGCAATGGAAGACTGGGGTGGGGGGCACTAGTGTAGACAAGCTAATGGGACTGTGAATGGGGAGTATAGACTTTTCACATGAGCATGGATTTGCAAGACTGGGTCTGTGGCTGTTGACCTCTCCACATCAGAGATCCACAGTCTGCTCACTACAAGTGTGTTTGGAATTAGGTATCAGACATAGTTCTGCTTAAAACTGACTTGATGAGTTTTCAGACAAGTGGCTGTAATTAGCACAATGTGTGCTCTAATGTGAAAAGGGCTTTAGAGAATAATACACTCTGTGGGTTCCTGTACTCTCTTCAGTACTTTGTTTTCTTTTCTTGTAATGATTATATCCATTTAGATGGAGTCTGAAAGTTAAGAGAACAGATTTTATTCTTAGGTACATCAGCGTAAATTTACTCCAGGGACAGACTCTTGAGTTATTTCAGATTCATACTAGTGTGAATGAGAGAATTCTGTTCTGGGTGATTAATTTTTATTCAAATTAATACTTAAATGAATTAACATGGTTTAAAAGTCACTTGTAATGGGTAAGTTCCAGCCATTTAAGGAGGAAAAATGTGGATTTCAGCCTTTAATAGTGACCTAATAGCAATACTATTGTGTGATCCTTGAACTAGAGCCAGATAACCCTAGAAAGGGTTTTATCCTGACCTCCAATTCACAACACACATCCTCATATATTAAGGAAAATCAGCTTCTAAGTTTGGGCCTACTCTCAGCTAAATCTTGTCCCCAGCAGCATCTGTGACACAGAAACTGCAGGAGCCCGCAAGGACCTCTTGGACTCTGAAGCTTCTGCTGCTTCAGAGGAAGAAACCAAAAATTGGAGGCAGACATGTAGCACTTACTGGCATCCAATCTCTCTCCTGTTCAGGGTGAGTTCAGGATTCTAACCAAGTGACTTATCAGGCCTTGGAGATGATGTGAAGGAGGGTAATGACTTTTTTCACCATTTCAATGGGGGTAATATGTATGGGTTTCTGACTGACTGACTGTGAAAGACTGAGGCCATATTACCTGAAGATCTCTTATGGCTGACAACTTCAAGCTAAAATGGATAGTCAAGAAGCAAATAGGGAAGCCTGTAGGGTGAAGAACAGTGTTATTGTCAGAGGGGGAGCTTTGCTAACCAATTTGAGTGGCTATCATGACAGCTCTGTCCCCTTCCAACACTCCCTTACCCAAACGTAAGTGAGTGGTGGTGTTTTTTTTTAAAGACCTGTGCAAAAAAGATAGCAAGGAGAGAGTCTGAGGAAGTCTGGTTTGTGAGTGTTGATGAGGAGCTCAGGGAAGGGGTGCTGGAAGGCTGCATTCCTACAGGGGCAGAATTTTATGGTTGTGGGTGTTATCTGAGGTATATGTTGGTTGTGCCAGTGGTGAGATGTGTGTCTGGGTGGAGGAGTAGAGAATAGGGACTGTTAGATGCCTTCACTTCCAGTCTTCTTGCTTTCGTGGCTTTGTGTTAGGTAATGTTATGTGCAAAGCAATATAAACTCACACATTATGTAGTGGTTTTGTATATTAATACTTTTGTCAGAAAATCTTTGGTTCATAATACTTCTTATCCTGGTTTGTTGAGATGCACTGCAAAAAATGCGTAACATAAGATTAAAAGTCTGAATATCTCCAGAGAGAAGACACTTCAGAAAGGATCAGTCTTTTTTCTGAGTATCTTCCAAACAATGAATGGAGTACCATAAGAGCTGCAACAGAATGAGTCAAATAGCATAAGAATATGAACCCTGAATGTTCAATATTTCTGATAATTTAAGTTAGACCCATCAAATATTATTGACCTATTCTCTTATAGGGACCCAGTCTTGCACTTCTCACTCAAGCAAAACTACTATTGACTTTGTTGGGAATTTTTTTCTAAATAGGGATTATAGGATCAAATTGTACAGGTGAGATTTTCAGACACTCAGCATGGGTCTAACTCTACTTCTGTTGAAGTCAATGAGTTTTATCTTCCAATAGGACTACCCTCAATGTATTTATATTGCGTATGCATACTGTAATAGAGGCACAGATATTTGTGAATTCATCTTTTGTTTCTCTTTATGAAGGAATTGATTCAGTTTTTCCAGTCCTGCAGCTTGAATTAAACTCCTACTATGTGGTTTACTGAGAGTAGACTCATGAGTCAGACATGTGGATTTTGAGTAACTGTTGTCATGTTGTTAGTAACAATGATGTCAGCTAAATAAAATACAGTTTTAAAAATAGTGGGCCTAATCATGTTTCTGCAGACATCAGTGGGAGGAAGGATAGACCCGAGAATGGACTTTACCCATTTTTAAATGTTATTTTCAAACTATAAACAAAATAAAATGCTCATGTTTATATCACATATCTGATGTTACAGTAAAGCAAAATCTGTCCAATAAATTAATACAGTCTCAGGACAGTTTTAATTTTATTGGTAATATTTTTGTGTTTCTAAATTCTGAACTGATAAGTCTAGTTGATTGAAGATATTACATTTAATACATTTGTATTTACATGTTTCAGTTATAATTTTGTATTCCATGATTTCTTTGACGCAATGTACTTACATTTTTCATGATTAGTATGGTCAGAAGGATTTTTTTTTTAAACCATGTTGCGGGTGGTTATGGATCTGATTCAACGGTCAGTTACTATTCAGCAAAACATTTAAGCATGCACTTAACTTTCAGCATGTGCTTAAGTCCCATTGACTTGTAGTTAAGCACATGTTTTAGTGCTTTGCTGAGTAGGGACGGTCTTAAGCATACCCTTAAATGCTCTTCTGAACTGGTCCCTGTGTGAATAATAGATATGACTGAAACATCGTGAAATGATAAAAATCAGTGACATATTATAATACTTGGCTATAATCTATCTGGATGAACAGACTAAACTGTATATAAAAGATTCCATAGCATCTAGTCAGATAATATTTCTACGTGGTAAAGACCATACAGTAGAATGCATATGGATATAAATCTGAAGCCACACACAAATAATAGCAGGGTTATGCAATCATAGAAATGTAGGCCTAAAAGGGACCTTGAAAAGTCATCAAGTCCAACCTCCTGTACTGAGTCAGGACCACGTAAATCTAGATCATCCCTGACAGGTGTTTGCCCAACCTGTTCTTAAAAACCTCCAGTGACAGGGATACCACACCTTTGCTTGAAGCCTATTCCAGAGCTTGACAACATTTATAGTTAGAAAGTTTTTCCTAATATCTAAGCTAATTCTCCCTTGCTGCAGATTAAACCCATTCCTTCTTGTCCTACCTTCACTGGATGTGGAGAACAATGGATCACTCTCCTCTTTTCAATATTTGAAGACAGTTATGAGGTCCCACCCTTAGTCATCTTTTTTCAAGATTAAACACGCCCAGTTTTTTTTATCTTTTCCTCAAAGGCTTCTTGATCAGAAGAGGGATACTGTATGCACAATGTTGAGGGAGATCAAAGAGCAGTTAAGGTATTATCTATATGGTTAATGGAACCAAAATAGCAATATCTGTTGTACTTTACATCCTTAGTTATTTCGGTTTAAGTCTCTGTTTGGACACTCTCTCTTATTTTTGTATAACAGTGCTTTTATAGCAATATAACTTAAGTTGTTTCCTTATCAGTTTAACAAAATCAATGTAAAGACACTGAAATAAGAGAGTGTGCACACAAAGACTTATGACTGATATAGCTTCATTGATTTAATTTGCCATGTACACAAGCACTAAATGTAATAGAACTAGCAAAGGGTGACTTCAACTACTACAGATATAAATTGGTCAAATGTCACAATGGGGCAAGGTTTAGAGAAGCAATTTCTCAGCTGCATAAATGGTGGCTTCCTGGAACACTGATTTGAGTGCACACAAGTGTCCTTCTCCAAATTAGCCTGAAGTGACACACAAGAGTTGGTCTAAGATGTAACACTTGTTGACTGATTATGTAATAATGACCCCAATAAAATTAATTTCACCATCACTCAGAGAGAAGTCATAACAAAATCTAGGCCAGTGGATTTACCAATGAGGAAGGGAATTTAAAAATACCCTACAGTAAAAAGTACAGAAATTAAAATCCTTATGTTTGGCATGGAGGCTACAAAATTATATGTAAACAGTCACAGAAGTCATGTACACCATTAACCAAAAAAGGAAATAGGATGGGCTGGAGGAAAAAACAAACAACAACAACAAAACCCCCACCAGGGTTAAATGGCATAGTTCAGGAGATTATTTAAACCAAACAGGTATTCTGCAGAAAACAGAAATCCAGCCCCAGGGGAAGCCAATAGAATGCAGCATAAACTATGCCAGGTAAAGTGTAAGATGGAAATGAGGGTGAAGAGGGAATTTAAATAGCAAATAGCCAAAGACATTAAAAAGACATTCTCAAAGTATATCAAAATCAGGAAACCTATGAGAGAATCAGTGGGTCTGCTAGGCTAGCTGGGAGTAAAGGGGAGAAAGGGTACTAGCCTGGGACTCAGGAGACCCATCTTCAGTTTCCTGCTCTGCCAAATATTTTCTTTGTAACCTTGGGCAAATCAGTTAGTCTTTCTGTGCGTCAATTCCCCATGTGTCAAATGTGAATAATAGCACTTTCCTATCTCACAGGGATGTGTGAGGACAAATACATTAAAGATTGTGAGGCAGTCAGATCCTATGGTTGTGGGGGGCAGGTAAGTACCTGTAACAGAAATATGGGGAAACTAAGGAAGAAATTGCAGAGAAGCGAAATGACTTATCTGCAATTGCTTTCTCCACAGAGGATATTGGGGACCTCTGCAGGTGCTGTAAATTTGCTGCAGTTCAAAATATAACTTATGTATATGTATGAAAAAGGAAACAGAGGCAGAGATGGTGAAAATTAAATTAGATTTTTTTAAATTGGCTTATTTTTGAAAATTTAAGGTGTTTTTAGTAGCACACATAATTATATTTTAAAATATATACTTATTTTGACAGTGTCCCTTTAATATTGTTGACTAATGGGTGTGTTTTCTTCCATGCACATAAATCTCAATCAGTACTAAAAGAAGTTACACATGACTATCAAAAGAAGAACATCAACTTAAGTATAATTGAAATTAATGAATTATATTGGTACAATGGTTAGCTTGAAATCCAATGATGTATAGTAAATTTTTTCTGTAAGTGTGAAAAACAGTAACAGATGATAAAAGTACAACAAAACCAAATCCGAGTATTGCGGTTTATTGTAGCATACAGTATTACATAAAAAATAACAAGGAAATCAGAGTATTAAAAACACGTGGAATATATTGCCCTGGATTTGATAGGGCCCTTTAGGTGTGTGTATATATATTGTGTAGAAATATTCTTCCGTCAATTAATCTAAATACACTGTTGCTGAACAAAACTAATAAACCTGTCATGTATAATCTCTTCTTTATTATGTTTGTACTTTTCTAATGTAGTTAAAAATTATAGACAAGAATGATTTTGACTTGCTGCCGATTTATACTGCTGTAGTGTATAGCCTTGCCAACAGCATGACAGCTTTTTGTTTATAAGTTCTTTTCTAAAGAGCCAGTCACCTGTGTTAGGGCAAAGTACATTCTGCTTACTAAAATGAACCTTGGGAATCTAAGAACATTCAGCTCTGTCTGTCCTTGGTTGAGTTGGAAAATGTGATTTATGCTGCAGCCATGCATGAAAATAAATGATATTGCTTTTTAACCAATATGTTTTCTAATTTATATTCTTGTAATATAAAAAATAACAATGAAAAATAAGGGAATAGGATTAGATTAGACCCTTTGTTATCGAATAACAAACTGAAATATGTGTGTATATGTATGTGTCTAATTGATATATATTAAACGTTATATATATAAAATACACATGCGCACGCACACACGCTTGATCTTCATGGAACTGAGACCTAGGATCCCAATTCACCAAAGAAGTTAAGTGTATGCTTTTTTTGGGTAGATCAGGGCCATAGTGCTTAGACCTTGTAGGACTGAAGTTCTTAACTCTAAGCATGTGAGTAGAGTAGTCAGCGATGGCTCTCTGGGTACCTGGCACTGAGAGTCACCTTGTTACCCCTGCCTCCAGCATGAGGGAGTCTTGATAGTAGTAACTGGGTGTTAGCTCCCTGACATCACCAGCCTTTCAGCTACTCAAACACTCTTCTGTGGCCTATGCCACCCCGTCTCTGTCTCGCAGGTTAACAAGAGATGCACCCGAGTCCCCTTGAAGTGTTCCCCTGTGATATCTAGCTCCTGACGCTGGCTACTCACAGAAACCCCAGAGCCTCTGCCCCTAAGGAGCAATATGCCCCAGTTTACTGGTCAGACTTTAAATCACCACTCCTGTATAACACACCTCACATATGAGCACTTATACTAAAACAAAAATAGCTTTATTTTAGAAAGAGTAGAGATTCAACTAGAAACAATACAGAGTGGTAGAAACAAATGGTTACAATACAAAACAAAATCCTAAAACACGAACCTGGGTCTACCCTTACTAACAGTTACATTTCCTACCTAATAAAGTAGTTTTCTCTTCAAAGTTCAGTCTGTTGCAGAGATGGTTGACTTTACAGAAACAGGATCCAAACATTCATGAAAACACCCTTTCTCCACAAGATATTTCCTCAGTGAATGAATTCAGAGTGTCTCTCCCCACTCTCTGATATACTGAAACAGTCTTTTGTCTCTGGCAGATTCCCTATCTATCGAAACATTCCTTTTCGTTTTGTTTTTTTAACACTTCTAGCTGGTTTTGATTGTTTCTGGTTGTCTCTGATGCCTTTCCATTGGTAGTCTTGGGGTGGAGTAAGGCTAGACAATTAGTCTTGCATTACACCACCAGCTAACCAAAGAGTGGTAAGAACTCCAATGGGTCATCACCAAAAAATATTATTCCATGGCGACTAATTTTTACTGCAAGACCATAAAGCATATTTTCAATATAGTTACATTATTCCTTAAATATTACCTGTACATACATCTTGCAATGATAATGAGTCTTCACAAGTTATGAGTTTTCTCTAGATACTTCACTTTATGGATAAATACCCTGAAAGACATGTGTTTGGTGTAGTGAGTTTGTCAGGTATGAGATGAGAGTTGTTTGCAAAGAAAAGGGGGCCCTTTGCAAAATGTCCTCTGTGTCACATAGTCCTATGGACTTCAATCATGAACCATCTAGCCCAGTGTCCTTTGATTTCAGTGGGGCTACTCATGTGTTTAAGTGTTTTGCTGGATCAAGGCCAGGGTTCTTAGTCATTTGCAAGATAGAATCCTGTGTGTCTGAATATAAACGTGTGTAATTTGAGCCTCAGTTTTGTGTGTGAAAACTGCAATTGTGCAAAACAGTTAGCTAGGTATCTAAGTCCTTAATCAGCAGAACACTTAAGCATATTCTTAAATATGGTTGTTAAAATTAAGCATGTGCTTAAGTGTTTTGCTGAACTGGGACCCAAATTATCCCATTAGTGTGATATCTTTAACCACCTGATTTGCATCCACAAATGCTGCTTCTGTTCACAGATCTGTTTGTGTGTGTGTATATGTGAACATTCATAAAAATGTAAGTGGAAAAATACTCTGGAAAAACTTGGACTTGTACAATTAAAAGGCTGCCTTTGAAAATTTGGCCCTATGCTTTATTAGGACATTAAAAACAATCTGAATCTATAAGATTTACATCTTGATCCACCTTTGCAAAGATTGCAATTATTTTTTATGAAATTAGCACAGTAGAGCACTCTTACAGTATTTTTTTCTAGTGAGTCCCATGCTGTGTAGTAAAGAAAAAACCCTCTGCAATCTGTTCTGCTGTATTGCTGATCTTTAGAATGTCAACTGGCATCTCTTTAATGTCTTGTATGTGTCTGAATATTGCTTGGCTGCTGTGTTTTTGGTTTTCAGCACCTTTTTAATCAACAGACTGAAGAGCTGGCAGAATGGGATAGTGGTGCTCATCCTGGTGTTGACTTCCACTCAGCCCCTGCTTTTCACTCCAGGCTGACTTCCTTGACTTGCTCAGCATTCACTCCCTTTCATGGCTAGTTTATCTAGTATGAAGACAGCTGACCCTATTGTAAACTTCTGCTTTTGAAGGGGCAGGCTTTCTTATTATAATTCTGAGTCATCATTTAGCTTTGTCCTCTCTCTTTGATTGCCTGTATATTGCTCACACTTTGCTGATCATAATCAATATTTTTTCATATAGTTAAATATTGTGAACAGTCCTGTCATCATATATTATTTACTACAATGTAAAATATTTTTATTTATGTATTTTTAACAGGCTTAATCACTATGGATAACATACTTTCCTTAGCCTGATGTCATTGATACCTGTGGATTTGTATAACACATTTTGATCATTGCAACTACTTGACAATGAATGGGAGGTCATGCAGTATGAACCACCGGACCTCAGGTACTCCCCATGGTCCCGGGATGATCAACGGACAGCAAATTCCGCCTATAAGAGTTCATGCAGGAACACCCTGCCCATCTTCAAATAGCAGCACCCCAAGGCCAGCTATTGGAAACTTGTCTACCAGCCTCCATTTAAAGATGCCCCTTGGAGGAGGGGTAGCTCCTCAGAGCAACATCACTGAAAGTACCATCCACCTCCCTGCTTTAAGTCCCAGGAGACAAGTGGTTACAAATGGGAAGCCTTTATTCCAAGTCCCACAGCCTCCAGGGCTGCCAGCACCACAGTCTTTAAAACCAAAGCAGCAGGAGTTTGGGAACATCTTCTGCCCAAGCACAATTAAAGGTAGGAGCAATTTTTCTAATTATGATCCTTCCTTTGCTGCTATCTCATGCTTAACAGTATTGGCTAAAAATGTAAATCGTTCATAGTTTGATTATTACCCCAGGATTTGCAACATCTAGTGATTGCCCAGAATTGTTGTATGGTGCAGTGGGGAATTTTATTTGCTTTTGTGGCAGAGCTGTGCAAGTGGTACAGGAAAAATTCTGTAGTGGATGTAAGAGCACAACTGCTCATTGATGGAAGCAGCAGTGTTGTCGATGTTTTTGAAGTGAGTGTACTGCACAGTATGTAAAACTCTTTAGATACTTTGAAGGGCTACTGGCCACTGAGCACCCTTCAACCATGACTTACTGATTGGGAACCATTGTATGCGTCATCCTAACTAGTGATGCAAACCTCACAAGGTGTGGAGTTCAGTTCTATTTGGATAGGCATTTGCAACTTCAGAGGCTTATCTGAACTACATGAAGCTCTGGAGCCTGCAAAACAAGGCTTGAACTGGGGGGTTTGTTTCAGGTTGGAAATAGTGATCACCATTTTAGGTATTTTGGCACCTTCCCTTCCTGTCCTGGAAGTTGAGAGAATTCCAGATTGAATGAAAGAAAAAAGTTACACTTTTCCAAACATCAGGAAAAGTTTTTGGGTTGAGAGGGGGTGGGGTGGGGTATCCTATTTATTCCAAGTGGGTTGCTTCAGCTGTCTCTTGCTTTTCACAACTTTACTCTAAGTATGTGGCTGCAGTATTTGAGGCTTTTCTTGACTATAATGAATATGCCATGTCTACATCTGCTCATAACAGGCATATTGGGCATACTGGATTTTTTGGAAAACTTTCCCTGTTCTTTTACAGTAAGGGATAAAGTGGGTTGAAAAGTCAGGATCTTTTCTTTGGCATGGAAGGAAAAGCAGAAAATTTTGGGCTACCCAGGAATCATAGAGAACTTAGAATCATAGAATCTCAGGGTTGGAAGGGACCTCAGGAGGTCATCTAGTCCAACCCCCTGCTCAAAGTAGGACCAAGCCCCAATTTTTGCCCCAAATCCCTAAATGGCCCCCTTGAGGATTGAACTCACAACCCTGGGTTTAACAGGCCAATGCTCACACCACTGAGCTATCCCTCTCCCCTACCAATTTTTGCCCCAGATCCCTAAATGGCCCCTTCAAGGATTGAACTCACAACCCTGGGTTTAGCAGGCCAATGCTCAAACCACTGAGCTATGTGAATTGCTTTTAATAAAATTATATAGGTATTGGTGCTGAAGTCAAGAAAAGAAAATGGTAACAATCTACATTAAAAGATGCTTGCTCAAGATACTAGTAGTTCTATAAAGGATACATTTCTATTCTGTAACTATGTTGAAAAAGTTCAAAAGGAAATGTTGTTCAAAATGGTACTCACCTTCTGTCCTATTAAGAGTAATGTTTTGTAATGCATTTGTGTATTGTAAGACTCCATAACATACAGTGTTTTTTTTTTCTTATTCTCTGGATAAGAAAGGCAAGTCTGAACAGGCATTATTGTATGTCTCTTACTTTAGTTAAGTATTACCTTACTTCATTTGTGGCACTGATTGCATAACATGGCTACAAGTACAGTGTTAAAGCATCTAATAAAGAAATATTGGACATCATGGGATTTTTCAGTACATAAAAATATTACAAAATAGACAGAATTTATTGTTAGATATGTGTGTATTTAACAGCACTTTGTGAACCATCAGTTTCACTGTTTTGTTTTTTTTTTAAATCTACCCAGGCTCTGCAAAAGGATATTCACTAGAAACAGCATCAGCAAAGCTGAAAGTGACACTTAAGAGGCAGCAGGCAGGAGTGGGCTGAGAGAAAAGGGATTCGGGCAGAAGGGAAGAGAAGTGGGTCTGGGCCTGTTTGGTATTGCTTTGAGGCCTGCCTAAAAGACCCTTTGAAATATCAACAGGGAGTAGAAAAGTCTTATTATTAAAATAAATAATAATTACCAAAACTCCAGGATATATTCTTTAAAGGGAGTTCTCTCGGGAAAGTAAATTTTAAAAATGTACCATTTTCACATAATCAAGTTGACCTCATCCCTTTAAAGTGTAGTTATGCTCAGAAAAATGACTCTGTATAAATGGGATGCCATTACGTAACATATCTGCTCCCTATGTCTCTTTCAGTTGATTGCTGTTTACTTTTCTGGCAAAAATAAATATTTTCTATATTTTTACTCCTCTTATCCCTACATTTACATAGTCAACAGTTATGTGAAAATAACCTGGATGATGTTCTGGCCTGTACATCAGCTGCAGAACTGTTAACTAAGTTGCAGACTCTTTGTGAATGGTAATAATGCAAGAACCAAAAATAAACAAGCGTGACTTTTATATCCCATGGTGAGATTGTAACACTGGAACTTAGAAAAAAACCTTTCAATTTGGAAATGTCATAAAGTTGATCTTGAAATCATTGTGTGACCATAATCCTGAAACCCACAATGCTGTTTTTAGAGTTACTTCTCAGCATATAACCATACTGCAAGATTAGCCAATAATTGGCGACAGAATGCTGTGCCCTCTATTTGAGGAGGAATTACCTCAACAGCTAACTGTAACATAGTAGGATTTTCAGGGTAAAATCTTAGTAGAAAACTTCTATTTGGGAATAGGGAAACTATTTTTATGCTTCAGTTCTGCCCCTTATGTTGTGTGTTAATTTCACATTCTGCATGTAAACTCCTGTCTAGAAACCTCTGTATCAGAAATGTAATTAATGCCCTTACATCTACTCTGTAACCTTCTTGGAGAAGGAGCTATCTTTATTCTATTGGTAAAGCATCATATTTGCCTATGGCACTGTTTGTGGATGTTCAAAATGCTGCTGCAAAGATCATTCTCCTGGAACATCTCTATGTTCATCTCACCCCCTTCCTTGCAGCCCTCCATGGGCTGCCTCTTCTCCATTGCAACAAGCACAAACTACTTGTCTGCGCTCTTGAGGTCTATAGCCCCAACCCACCTATTGTCTCTTAGTATTGAGATATTAACTGTCATTCCACTAATGATGCCAGTCTTGACTGCCTGTTTTTATAATATTCGTACAAGCACCTCCATGCTTTCACCCATACTTCCCCTAATGCATGGGGGGAGCTCATTGTAAATACTGAAAAAGACACTTCATTATCCTCCTTCAAATCCCTCTTTAAAACTATGCTTTTCAGTGATGCCTCCAAAAATCTTGATAATGGTTAGGCAGCTGATTTGCTGTGACCACTGTTGTCATGCTGGACAGTGTCAACTCATTGGGCATGGCTAAACTTGCAGATGTAGAGTGCTTTGAGTTAAACCTGGCTTCAGAGAGTGCAGCAGGGAAAGCGCTGCAGTCTGTCCACACTGACAGCTGCAAGCACAGTGGCGTGGTCACATTTGAGGCACTTGCAGAGGCATTGGGAGTGGTGCATTATGGGCAGCTATCCCACACTGCACCTCTACCCATCTTGGTGCTGTGGCTTGTGGGAAGGGGGCAGAGAGGGGTGGGGCATTTTGGGTCCTGTCCCAACACCCTGTGATGCATCGGTTCGCATCCCAGCAATCCTTGTGCTTCTGTCCAATTTGGTGCTATCTTTCAACGTTTCTTGTACTGCGCGCTCTGTCTTCCCTTTCTGTCTGTGGGAATGGAGCCCGAACTGCTGAGGAGTATGCTGACGAGTCTCGCCAGCACGTCCCATTTGGCAGTCGAGTTATTCCTTATGATCCAAAGTAACAGTGAGGGCTCCGATGATGATATAGACTCGAGTAACGCATATGACACAAGTTTGCTTGTGGCATTCACAGACATGCTCACCACCATGGAACGCCACTTTTGGGCTCAGGAAACAAGCACTGAGTGGCGGGTCACATCGTCATGCAAGTCTGGGATGACGAGCAGTGGCTGCAGAACTTTCAGATGAGAAAAGCCACTTTCAAGGGACTGTGTGAGGAGCTCACCCTCACCCTGCGGCGCAAGGACACGAGATTGAGAGCTGCCCTGATGGTGGAGAAGCAGGTGGCTATTGCAATTTGGAAGCTGGCAACTTGAGACAGCTACCGATCGGTCGCTAACCAGTTTGGAGTAGGAAAGTCGACCATTGGAATCATGTTGATGCAAGTTTGCAGAGCCATTAATTGCATCCTGCTCAGAAGAACCATGACTCTGGGTAAAGTGCATGACATTGTGGATGGCTTTGCACAAATGGGTTTTCCTAACTGCAGAGGGGCGATAGATGGCACACATATTCCAATTCTGGCACCAGCCTACCTAGCCTCCGAGTACATTAATCGGAAGGGGTATTTTTCTATGGTTCTCCAGGTGCTTGTGGTTCACCATGGGTGTTTCATTGACATGAACGCAGGCTGGCCCAGAAAGGTGCATGACGCACACATCTTTCAGAACACTGGCCTGTTCAGGGAAGCTGCAAGCCAGGACTTTTTTTCCCAGACCAGAAGATCACCATAGGGGAAATCAAAATGTCCATTGTGATCCTTCGAGATCCCATTTACCCTTTAATGCCGTGGCTCAGGAAACCCCACACAGGGAGCCTTGACAGCAGCAGGGAGCAGTTCAACAACAGGCTGAGCCAGTGCAGAATGACCGTAGTGTGTGTTTTTGGCCATTTAAAGGGCTGCTGGTGCTCTCTGTATGGGAACCTGGACCTGGCCGATGACAGCATCCCTGCGGTTATATGGGCATGCTGTACCCTCCATAACATTTGTGAAGGGAAGGGTGAACGATTCACTCAGGCATGGAACTTGGAGGCTCAACACCTGGAGGCTGAATTTGAACAGCCAGAGAGCAGGGCTATTAGAGGGGCCCAGTGCGGGGCTGCAAGGATTAGGGATGCCTTGAGGGAGCAATTCGAGGCTGAAAGCCACCAGTAATGTCTGGTGCCCTGCACGGGAGTGAAGTGCAGTGGTTCCAATGTTAGTAGGAATCTGTGTTTGCTGCGCTGACTTGCAGTGCCTGGGCTAAGGTATCTGGGCTAAGTTTCCTGGGCTAAGGTATCTTTTACTTTATGCAATAATGTTTTCAAAGCCAAAAAATTCATTTATTGAAAAGAAACACAACTGCTTGGGAAACAGAAAGGGCAAGGAGGTGGGGTGGGGAATGGTACAATCACAGATTTGTGAACGGTCCTGTTATCATACTCAGCCTTCCTGTCTGGAGTGCTGTGCAATGAGTGCTGCACTTCAGGATGGCTATACTGCATGGTGATGGGGGTTGAGTGCAGTGGGTAAGGGTCGTAGTTTTCAGGGCTGGGTGGAGAAGCTACAGGTGTTGGAGGCAGCTGATGGCGATAAGAACCTGGATGTTGGGAAAAGTGTGTTGGAGGTGACATGGGGGCACAAGGGAAAGCGTTCTAGGACAAGGGCTGCCGGGGGGGGGAGGCGGGGCGGGGCGGCAGCTTGGTAGTGCTCCACCTGCATGGCTACAAACACCTGGATAGAGTCCGCTTGGCGCTCCATTATGCTTATCAGCTGATCCGTGCTTTGCTGCCGGAGCACCGTGCTTTTGTGCCGCCGCTCCTCATTCTGCTGGCGGATCCTCCTGTCACTGTTTTGCCACTCCTGCACTTTTTGATTTTCATTACTTGAATGCTGCATTACTTCATGCAACATGTCTTCCTTGCTTCTACATGGCCTCTTTCTGATTCTTTGGAGTCTTTTGGCTGGTGATAACACAGACGGCTGAGATCTCAAGGCTGCATCTGTAAAGGCAAAATGGAACACTTAACAGAGGCAGCATTGCTCATACCAGACAGCGCAATGGTTCCCCCATACTTAAGAGCAAGAACAGTCTACACATAATTTGCCCATCCCAAAGCAAGAGCACATAACCCACGGAGCCCCAAAATGGTGAGTAAGCACAGGGTCAAGCGTGACTGACCATTTCACAGCTTTACTGTCCTCTGGGTTTCTGTGCCTTGGGGAGAGCCAACAGCAGCAGGGGGCCCCTCTACTGAACACTGTCCCCACATTTTCCACAGGAGTTCATCCTGGAAGATATCTCACTGCTGAGGGTGACCTGGGAAGCAAGGGAGGGTCTTCTAATACAATGTGGCTTCTGCCCTGGCCCATATGCAGCTTGCCTGTGTGCAGCAATGGTCCCCCCACCCCTCACGGCACAGTGGCACGGACAAGTTAGCCTTATTGGGACAAGGACCACAGTGGTTCTCCCAAGAAACCTGCCCAAGCGCATTGCCCAAGTTCTGGATGAGACCTTTGAAAAGATCACTGAGGCCAATTACCGCGATGTGAGAGAGCAATCAGCGCCCTATTCCGCATCTAGGTATGCATGCAGCCCTAACCCTCCTTGCCCCAAGAGCCCGCACCGAATAACTTCCTTCCCAAAATAAGAGCTGCTTACTGGGAACCTTCTCTGGTGTTTGTCCTTCCCCAAGCACCAGCCGCCACAACTGGCTACCTTCCTCCTGGCTTGAGAACAGCTCCTGGCTGTATGTATCTAGGGATACCAGGGTGTCTCCCTCCTCCTCAGCATCCTTGCTCCCATTTTCCTCCTCCTCCTGCCTTGTTGAACTGGGCTCTGAAGTGTCCATGGTTGTACTCGGAGTGGAGATGGGGTCACCCCCAAGTATCACGTCCAGCTCTTTGTAGAAACGGCAGGTTGCAGGGGCAGCACTGAAGCGTCTGTTTGCCTTGCAGGCTTTGCAGTAGGCATTCCGCAGCTCCTTTACTTTAACCCTGCACTGTAGTGCGTCCCGGTCATGGCCCCTTTCCATCATGTTCCTTGATATCTGCCCGAAGGTACTGTAATTCCTGCAGCTGGAGCGCAGTTGGGACTGGACAGCTTCCTCCTCCCAAACACTGATGAGGTCCAGCACCTTGCCATTGCTGCATACTGGGGATCTCCTGGCGCATGGGGGCATGGTCACCTGGAAAGATTCGCTGAGAGCACTCCATGCCTGGCTGAGCAAACAGGAAGGGGATTTTCAAAATTCCCAGAGAATTTAAAGGGCGGGTCTGACGGTTGGTCACCTGAGGGCAGGGCAGTGGAGTTCAAAGTGATGACCAGAGTGGCTAGAACAGGCATTGTGGGAAACTTCTGGAGGCAGATCACAGTGCACTAACAGAGCTGGGGTCCACACTGGCGCCGTGGCGCTCCAGCTGGGGCGCACAAAATGTTATTCCCCCTCGCCGAGGTGGAGTACCAGGAGCACTGTAGCTGCGGAGTCAGAGCGCTCTATGTGCCTTGCCAGTGTGGACGGGTAGTGAGCTAGTGCACCTGGGGCTCCTTTTAATGTGCTCTAACTCTCAAGTGTAGCCAAGCCCATTGTTTCCTTGTGCTCCCCACTTCTGTTTTATTTATCCACCTTTTGTCTGTAGTCTTGCAAACTCTTCAGGGTAGGAACTGCCTCTTTGTTGCATGTTTGTATGATAGTAGCTCCTAAAGGTGCATGTTAGGGTCTGAACCAAAGCCCATGGACTTCAGTGGGCTTTGGATAAAGCCCGTAGTGTTTTTATTGTAGTGACAGTTTTTGAACTAGAAGGACATATACACATAGTTTATCACCAGCCCAATTCAAAGCACCATCAAGACACTAATAAAATAACTCAGAAGGGACACAAAGAATGTGGTCATACCACTACTGCTCTGAATAGCCTCACGGTTTTCTTTGGTCTGACAATTTTTATAATTTTTTGTCAGAGAATTTTATTAGAGTCGAATGAGTTTGAAGAATAAAGTGAAATAAAGGTCTATTCCGGGCAGGATTTTCCAAAGGGTTCAGCTTTCAGGGCTATCTCTAATGCCACTGAATGGTAAAACTCCCATTGACTAATAAAAACAGAGTTAGGCCAACACTGAGTGTTTTTGAAAATGCTCCCCAATGAACTTGGTTAGATGATGAGAAACAGGATATTGAATATCAAAATATTCAAAACAGTGAGGGGATTTAATTTATGCATCTTCTATTAGAATTAACCGCTGGCCAGCTTTGAAAATCTCAACTAGAAACTTAATTTTTGTTGTTAACTTGGGCAAACCCAGGGCCTGCCCCACTGAAGACAATGATGAAACTGCCCCTTATCTTAATGGAAGCACAGTACTGAGCCCTCTGTCTTTAAACTCCAACAGCATCTTACTTTTACTAATAAATGGGTGATGTAGTCATGGCTAAGACTTTCAGCAGCTCTGAAAACCAAGAGTCACTCCCAGCTCACTGAAAGCAGCATTTAGGGCACAAACAGTGCTTCATTGTGGGACAAACAAGTAAAAGAACTAGTTGTACACTGCTGCTAGAGGGAGTTCAATTTCCATAAGTTCCATGCTTGGAACCTCCTGTTCTTGGAGTCTCACTGGGCTTACAGTCGTCAGAATGAGGTTGTACGTAAGCCCTATTTTGGCCTGGTAAACGGACCTGTGACTTTAAGGGGATAGTCTCATCTTTTCATGTTCCAAGCAACAATCCCACAAGTACTCAAACTCAACAATGCCTCAATAAAATTATTGAGAAGATGTGCAGGTGAGACAGAAATCTTCTTAATCATGAATTTGCACATTGATGCACTCAGATATCACATGGTACAAAAAATCGCTCTGAAAATGATGAGTATTTAAAGAAAGCGTCTATGACTTTGCAGTTTTTCCTGCAATGCTGGTGAAAACTTTGCCGATTACAAACTTAGGGCTGGATTTTCCAGTCCAGTCAGGCCAGCACAAAGTGGCCTTAAAGCAGCAAAAGATGGCTAATGGAGAATTCCCCCCAGGCAGGGAAGCTCTTTGCTGGCATACAGTTGATGTTCTGCTGCGACACCATCCTCCCCTCCTACGCCCAGTTTCAGAGGAAAGGGGGGGTGCACAAGGGGCATGGCATGGGCAGGACCAGAAGGGGAGGGAAGGTATCAGAGTGGTGGTCTAATCTACTACATCCAATCCTCTAGGGATCTTAGGCCAGTGATATAAGTTTGAGCTGCCCTGTGCAGCAATACCTTGCACAAGTGCGGAGAATGTCTGAATCAGGGAGTTGCAACCAGGTTCTTGTGGCCACCACATTGAATGTAGTGGAGAATCAGTGCTTTGGAATCAAATCTGGCCTTCAATCACACCAAAAAAAACTCTGTAGAAATCAATGTAGTTGAAGTACTGGGAGGTAACTGAAGCTTGAATCTGGCCTTTAGAGTGAGACTTTGGAAATATTTGACGTACGTTATAAAAAATCATCCAAGTACACTTGTTAGTAAAACTACCAAACGGGAGCCATTTAAAAACAAACAAACAAAAAAACCCTCCTTCTCTAGTGTACATAGAACAAGTTGTGCTTTAATTTACACAGCCACATAACCTCCAGCAAAGGTCTCTTCCATCTCTGATTCCTGTGATTCCAACAAGTTCTAAGCTTGACACATCTGACAGCTGTGGGTTTGATTTCTGTTGTAGTTTTGCTGAAAACAGTGTGCAATAAAGTGGGACATGCTTGATATGAGATCATGAAGGGATTGTTTACATGAACGATTAGACCACGACAAGTTAGGATGCGAATCTGCCCCATACTAGCCTGCTGTGGTCTAACTGGCTCTGTTCTTTCTGCTGACTCATGGTAACAGTTCATGAGGGTACTTTGATCTAGTCTGTCACAATTCAGGGCAACTGCATCTATATTTCCCCTCAGTGGTTCAGCAAGGGCAGCCATTCTCAGGCTTTTGGCTCCCCGGCTGTTGCCTTTCTTGTGTGCAGACCTTCTCTCTCCTCAGATTGGATTATCTCCAGGTTGAACGGTTCCCTGCCTTTACTGTGTTATTCCCAACAAAAGACAGGCTTCCTAAACAGGCTTGCTTTTCAGAGACTAGTAAGAGAGATAACTAACAGTTATAAGTTATCACATGGCATTTCCTATACGAGCAGTACAGAGACAACATATTAAAAACAATGAAAGCATGTACACACATACTAATAAGCTCACCAGAGATCACCCCAACTTTAACATGGGCTCTGGCAGGTGATTAGTCATTCAAACCCCACCAAAGGGGTCTCTTCTGAGGTCACAAGTTTACAGCTGATAGCCGAAGGAATTACATTAGCACCCAAAGTTACATACAATCTC
This sequence comes from Eretmochelys imbricata, assembly GCF_965152235.1. Lineage (NCBI taxonomy): Eukaryota > Metazoa > Chordata > Testudines > Cheloniidae > Eretmochelys > Eretmochelys imbricata. Next base: position 102,370,698 of record NC_135576.1, on the reverse strand, counting down.
AAAATACTACATAAACAATTGCATTTTTAATACAATGGACCCCAAAGTTATTACATCTAATTCAGTACGGTTTAACTTAATTCCATCAGGTTTATCCAGGATATTGTCATTCTGTGACCAGCTCATAACACTCGAACGAACTGTTAATATGTGTCAGCAAAGGGCACGTGAACAGTTAGACTGTGGCAGGCTGTTGTGGGATAGATTTACACCCTAGTTTACTGCAGACTAATTGTTCATGCAGACAAGCCCTAAGACTCTTCCACACTGTAAAAAAAAAAAAAAAAGAAAGAAAGAAAGAAAAAAAAATTGTCAATCATGCCAAGGTTTTTGGACAAGCTGTGGAAAAAGGAGCAGCTCTCAAACTGTTAAGTTGTGTGAGAACTGTGAACTTGGTCAGCAAGGATCATTTGCCCCTAGCTGTCAACAAAGGCTTGTTTTACCAGGAACAATAACCGCACAGGTTTGAGAGGAGTGTTATGTGCAAAAGTATTAATCAGTAAGCAGCTTGAGCCACATTCAAAATCTTTTACAGCGTTATTTTGCTCTTTAGTACTGTTGTTTTTATGTGTGTGTTGGCACAATCTGAAAAAGAAGTTCATCAGTATGCTGTAGAGCTCCTTACACGGAAAGCTTAATGCTGTCTTACTTTTTTTCCAGTTATTCTCTTTAATCAGTTTTCAACAGTTTATAAGCCTGATTATTGACAATGTTTAAGCAGCAGTGAAGTGATTAAATGATACCGACCCTAGTTTGTATCCACATACTTCAGCAGACTTGACATGGTTAAAAAAACAAAACAAGACTTGATCACAAGGAGATCACAAATGGGGACTTCTGGCAATTGGCTGGGAGATGCATTTGAAGACAACAGAAAGAGGCCTGGGTGAATTCTTCAACCAGATTTGGTTTTTGCCAAAAGAACACAATTTAGTGCATGAAACTCCCAGAACTTAATTACAACAACACATACAATAGTATTTGTATGGATTGGTAAAGATGCTGGAAAAAATATAAGGTGAGGGAAAAATTCACTCTGGGGCTTGGCATACTGCAGATAGAGTATATTTGAGGTATATTTTCCCTGATTTCCATTTAAGCTCTGCTAGGTACATTATTGTTGCAAGAGGTTCCTTTGGCAGAGGATGTTTCAGAATGCAATTTGTTTAGCATTTGTCATGCTTCAAATGTAATTCAACTATTAAGCCTCCTTAAGCATAAAATATGTATTTGATGTGCAGTTTTTCAAGTATACTGTCACACAATACCCATGTGAATCCCAGGAGTCATTTATGAGGAGTCTAAAAGAAATGATCTCAAGCATGAACTTCTGGTTCTTTTTGTTGTTGTTTGTTTTAAATTAAAGAAAATGTGAACAGACAAGGAAACTAGCAAACACACAGACACTCATCCAAAAGGCCCCAGGCAACTTATAGACGTCCCTCAAGAATATTAGGCCTTGTGCCCAAATGGATCTACTTTTATATTGGAACTCTAAAATCCCTCAAGAGTATTAGGCATAATTCCAGCACTTATCCATTCTATGTTAGAATTTAATTTAACTCCTGTTATATTCAATCCCTCACCTTTTTTTCCAGTGCTTTGTAGGTTATGGCAATTAGGGTTGGGTTTTTTTTAGATAAATCACATGTATCCCAAATAAAGCATAACAGAAAAGTCCAATCAAACAATACACATATCTGCAAACTTCTGAGGCCAAATTCTCCTCTGTTACACTGGTGCAACCAACTGAAGGCAGAGGGTGTTGTTCAGCACTGTTCTATGCCACTTTGTGGTTCACCCTATGGGCAGGTTACAGCAGTGAAAAGTACCTGAGGACTCTGATCTGCAGGAGGCCTGCAGCTGGCTAATGAGGCCCCCAAAGTTGGCATTACTGGCTATGGCAGAGGCATGAGCAGGCTCCAAGGGGCAATGATATGCTGATTCAACAAATTCTATAGGTAGCTCTCAGTGGTGGGGTTCTTAAAGAGCACTGGTTGTAAATTAGCAATGCCCTCCCCAGTATAATCTCTGGAGAATGATGACAATGCAGATGCCAGCTGCTCTCTCCTGGGGCAGCAGCTCTCACTGGTGCAGGGATGTGGATGGGTGTGTGTGCATTTTACATCCCTCTACACTACAAAGGGTGACTCAAGCTCACTGGATTTACACTAGTGTGACAGAGAGGAAAAATTGGCTCCTTAACTTTAAACTTTTTTTAAAACCCAGATAAAAACACACCAAACAAAAACTAACAAACAAAACGCTCAACCTACTATTTATGTTGTTTCATTAGCCTTATTTGAGAATCTGCACATTAGCAAGAGATTTTCAGTTCTGCTTTTTCTCCAATAGGTGGCAACACCAATGTCTGTGTTCATACAGGAGGTACAAGGTACACATTTTAATTGCCCTTCCATTGGCTGAAATTTAGAACTTGTGTATCAGCAAATTCTTGAAATCACTATAATATCTACCTAGAAAGTAGCAAGGTCTAATGTAGAGGGCACCAGACAAGGACTCCAATGTGTGTCCTATTCCCTGCTCTGCTAGAGGCTTGCTGTGTAACCTGTGTAAGTAACTTAACATCTCCGTGCCTCAGTTTCCTCATTTACCAATTGGGGATAATATGACTCCTACACATTTTAAAAGCACTTTGAGATCTTTGGATGAAAAACATTCTATTAACACAAAGTATTAAGTACATTTCAGGGCTGCATTTTCACAGGAAAGGGAAATAGGTGTACATGCTACTGCTGAGGGCATCCTCTGGCAAATAATTAAAAATTCTGTGCCAAAAAAATAAAAATTCTGCACACAATATTTTAAAATTCTGCAAATTTTATTTGTAAAATAAATGTGGAGGCTCCAGCATGGCATTGGGGAGCACAGGCCACTGGCTGCACAGAGATGGGAGATCACTGTGCAGCTCCCTCCGGGCCATGGACTCAGCGGTGAGGGTGCACCCAACCCTGACACAGCTCAAGGACCAGGCCTGCCCTAGAAACACCCCAGGGCCTTGCCCATCTGTGCCAGGTGCACCAGGTGTGGGCAGGCAGGCTCAGCAAGGCAGGATCCAAGTGTGGAGGGGCTTAGTATGGGGGGATCCAGGTGTGGGTTGAGTGTTTTTTGTGTGGGGCAATGTGGGTGCAGGCGGTTCAGTGGGGGATCTGGGTGCGGGGAGATCTGGATGCACAGGATCTTGTTGGGGAGGTTCTGGGTGCAACAGTAATGGGACTCGGGGGGGCAGGTGAAGATGGATGGGGCTCACTGGGGGGGGCTGGTTATGGGGGGGATAGAGCTCAGCAGGGGGGTCTGGGTGTGGGGGTTCAGATACTGGGGAAGTGGGGCTCAGTGGGGTGGGGATCCAGGTGCGGGTGGCTCATTGGGGTGGTCCAGGTGCAGAGGGAGTGGGGCTCAGCAGGGAGGTTCTGAGCATGGGTGGTGAGGCTTGGTGGGAGGGTCTGGGTATGAGGGGATCTGGATGCATGGGGGTTGGGCAGATGGGGGAGCAGCTCCCCTGTACAGGGATCCCTCCCCCTGCAGCTGAGGAGCGATGGGTGCAGGAAGCAGGAGTGTGTGGGGTGGGGACGGGGGGGGAGACTTTGTAGATCTTCCTGCAGCTGGGGAAAAATCTGGAGGTGGGTCTGACCCAGCCCTGGATGCTGTGCAGGGGAAGAGGAAGTCCTGTCCTCCCTAACCCAGTGAGGACTAGCAGCTGAGCCCAGCACAGGGTAGGAGTCACTCACCAGGTCTTCCCCAGTTCTGCCTCTTGTCCCACAGTGATTTACCTCTCTACAGGCTGCCCTAGGCCCCTGAAACATACTGCTGGGAAGGGTCATGTAATCGCTCTTGTAGTTTCCCTTTGCTTCCCCGTCAGAAAGTCATTTTTCTGCGGGGAAGCAAAGAAATCTTCAGGAGACACAAATTCTGTGCATGTGCAGTGGCGCATAATTCCCCCAGGAGTAACATGCAAAAAATGCATAATTAGGCATGTGTGTATTCCAACTGAGTAACTGAGTGTCCACTAGGCAATTTTGTGCACAGTTACCCAGGCATGTGTGCAAATGCAGGTTTTTGGAAGCCACTATTGTACACACTTGTATTGTGCCTTCCTTGGACAATTTCAATTTATTTAGCTGTATTATACCATGTTCTTCACCATCGTATCTCAGTGCTTTATTTGGTCCTCATTGTCACTACCATGTTTGGAGAAGACAGAGGGAAGAAATCCCAGGTTTCCCAGCTATTGCCTTTGCTTCAGCTGCTCTTAATAGGAAGTAAAGAGGAGCCATTTCTGCTACAGCTGCTCTGTGCTTGGAGTGCAAATATGGCCTTCCAGAGCTCTCATGTATGTGAAATCATTCAGATTGTAGCAGTGCAAATGAGAACAAAATTTGGTCCAAAAATATGGGCAGTCCTGATAGACTAAGAGGTACATTCTCTATTCAGTATATGCCCGCTCCCGCTCCAGTTGAATTTGCTAGGGAGCCATGGACTTCAATGGGGTCAGGGTCAGGGTCTTGTGACTCATTTTTAAAACACCATGTTGAAATATTTGGGATTCTGTTTGCCTTGGATAATAACTGTCTTGTGAGATTTCCGGTGTGCCCTCTTTCTTAGTGCACTGGATAGTGCAAGCATGGCCTTTCTCATGGTATGTTAGCACCTACATTTCTGGACCATGTGGCTTTTACCCTCTCTAGGGGTTGCACCTAAAGTCCCATCCCAGCTGTATATGCTGTTTGGAGTTGTATATGCCATAATCTACAAAGCACCCTATTTTCAAAATGAACTAGAATGGTATGCTTTCTACTGCAATTAGTACCTTTCTATGTTTTGTTTTAATGAGCAAGCTTTTTTTAAGCACTTAAAAGAAAACATACACCTTCTCAGTGATAGTACAGATACCAGCAAGGCAGTGAGGTCTAGTGGATTGGCTACTGGGACCTGGTATGAAAATCTGGCCCCACTGAAGTCCATGACAAAACTCCCATTGACTTCAGTGATGCCTGGATTTCATCCTTGGTTTCTGTTGCTGGACTCCCTACTGACTTGCTGTGTGCCCTTCAGCAAGTCGTTTTACCTCTTTGTGCCTCCACAAACACCCACCTCTGCCCCTGTGTTTTAAAGTCTTCTCGAAGAGAACCAAACCTTTTGCTTCTGTTCTGAGTAGTTCTACATCACTATAGAGAAAACTTCATCTGTTGACCGTGGAACTAAATCTGTTTCTTTGTCCTGATCACTTCCATAATCTGATTTTACTCAGTGACTGAAGAAAATATGTAGGCTCTTTGGGGCAGCATATCATTTACTAATGATGGTACAGTTCCTAGCACAATGGGCTTTGACTTCAGTTATGGCCTGTAGACTGTAGTGTTATATAAATAATATGGTGATGGGTGTGATGCAAATGCTTATAGTAAATTAAATCAGAAGCTTATTTTATTTTGTACAATGAGCAAAAGTTTTACAACTGCTGTAAAAAATTAAGGTTTCAAATACAAAGTTATGTTCTGGTTAGCGTATTCCCTTAACTGTGCTGAAAAATGAATTGCAGGAGCAAAACGCATTTGATATATTTTATCTCCATTGTTGTATTTGTTGGACAAATACAATGATGACAAAAAATGTTCTCAAGTTTTGACACTTTTATGTGCAAAATTGCTAGCATGTGATGAAACTGTGATACTTCTCTGCGATGGCATTTTTAAGGCGTCTAAGTTTTGATTCGCCCTCTCCTACCCCTGGACCATGGGCAAGACTGCTCCAGATGATGTCCTTGTTGCCCACTTTGCCTTTGACCATATTTTACAGTAATATTGCAAATCCTCTTTTCTTTACTGAAGTGAAGTCCAGATATTCCTAAAGAGGACAAATGTGTGAGGCCGTCATTTATTCAATCAATATGCAACATATATTGGTGCATATACTTAGAAAATTAGCCTCTGCATATGCATAGGCAACGATTAAAAGTACAGTACACGGTGATCTGTACAATGAAGTGGAGTGGAGTCGGGACATATACATGAAAGTTACAGATTTTTCCTTGAGGAACTTGGAAACCTTCAAAAAGCTAATATGCAGCTCCAGTTTGTACTAACCCTTAAGCCCCACTCATCTAGGTCCACTGTGTTTTGTATGAAATTATGTGGAAAGATGAGCTACCATTTATTTTCTCCTCTTTGCTGTCAGGAATAAAGACAGATTCACATAAAATCTACCTATTTATTTCTGCTTCTCATGCCACGATATAGTCCAGGACCTTCAAGACAGCAAACTTGCCTGGATAGTTGTTTTCCTAACAATAAAAGTTGTGAACACTGCTTCTTTTCTACTGATTTCATATCTGTGTTCTTGCCAGCAAACAAAATCTCTGGTTCATTGTAAATTAACTTAATGCACAAAAATGCCAGGAGGAAGAGGTACAACGTGGGTGGGGTAATATCTTTTAATGGACAACTTCTGTTGGTGAGAGAGGCAAACTTTTGAGCTTATACAGAGCTCTTCTTCTATGTAAGCTCAAAAGTTTGTCTCTCTCACCAACAGAAGTTATCCATTAAAAGATATTACCCCACCCATCTTGTCTCTCTAGTAGCCTGGGACCAGCATGGCTATGACAACACTGTACAGGAGGAAGAAGTCTTTGTTTATCAAAATGTAAGTAAGGGAGTTATGACGCTCTTATCCTCATCCTTTGTATCTGTTATAAACAACAGTGTATTTGAAGGAAAAGAGACAATGGCAGGAGTCCAGCTGGTGTTTGTGAAGATAGACACTTCTATGCTCACGGTCATAATAATCATTTGCAGTGCTTAGGGAAGACAGAACCATTGTATCTTACTGCTATTTGGTTAACTGATAGACATAACCCCCCCCGACCCTCCCAGCACTGCCATCTTCATTGATTGTCCTATAGGCCCAAAAGATTGCACTGCAGGCTCAGATAAGATAAAATTTAGGGAGAAATATTCAAAATTCTGGTCATACGTTTCAATTATAAAAAATGCCCATGCACATAAGTAACAAGTTTGCATAAGCATACGGAAAGTACTTGAATGTGAAAAGATATTTATATACTGTCCGTATATGCACTCTCAATCAACTGCGTACTTGTGCAACACATGCAATCAGCTTGTTTATACATGCAAACAGCTGTGTGGCTGTGCATATACATTTTTTTGTGGGTGAACCATAGACCTCAAGTTTTGAAAAATTCTCCTTTACTGTTTAGACCCAATCACGGAACAGACATATAGGAAGGCACTCCCTATCTCCAAAATTATAGTGTAAAAAGATAGGACTTCATCATCAATGGAACCACTGAAAGAGTAAGGTATGACTCATTGTGACTAAGGATGATGGAATCCAGCTCATAGAGTGCCCGATAACCAAACACACACCTGGGTAGCTGTTTGTTTAATTAATTGAACCTCAACTAAGGAGTGTCACTAAAACAGTCAGGTACATTAGCTTTCTTTTAGACAAGTAGGTTAATCACATGTAATGTTTGTCAATTTCAAACATTTATAGTGTGCAGTGAATAGAAACCTATTGTGGTACTCTTGTTTATTTCCTTAAAGCTAAATGATACACATCCAAGAGAGAAAATAATTTCTAAGACACCCAATTAGTGATGCTTTTTCCAGTGTCCTAACTGTCCAAATACTGGTTCTGCTTCAACACACAACCTAGTTCATGACAAAAGTTAAATGGAACAAATCCCAACACAGAATTGGGAAATTGCTCCTGTAAGAAATTTTTCTCTCTGATCATCTTGTCATAAAGGCTTTCAAAAGTGCCTTTTTTTGTGAAAAGGCAGCAGTGGTAAAATTGACCCATATTCTGTTTCAGGCTATTAGTGTGTCAAATGGTTAGGCCAAGCAGGGATGGATTTTCTGCAAATTGAGGAGAAAAGAGTCTTTAAACACTGATTTCCTCTATTGTGCTATATCTGTTGGAGTGACCAGACAGAATCTGAATTGGGATCTTTATCGTAAGAGAAAGCTTTCACTTCCTCTAGCTAGAGTAGCCGTTCTTAGCAACTGGAAGTTTATGACCCAAATGCATGTTGTGTCATAAGGAGCCACACACCAGCTCAGAGCTTCAACATCCCGGGCGCACTACAACTCACTTAGAGGCCAGGGCAGGAGGCGGTACGAGTATCTTGCTGTTTAACCTCTCCTTCCTTGTTGCTGTGGTCGCTCTTTGCCCCTTCCCTTTCCCCCCCTCCACCTAACGCAGATGGGCTTATAATTCCCCCCATTCCCACACTTTGAGGTGCTGTGGACTTGCCTTCTCTAGGCCTCCGAGCAGCATCTTCCAATTTCCAGATCCAAGTACTGTGCAACTCAGCAGTACACCCAGCTCACCATCAGCACCAGCTCCCTCCCCATACCTCTTTCGATCTAGATGCCACAAAATCGCTGAAAATTTTCCCTGCAACTCATACTATCACAGTGAATTACAAATGTCAATTAGAAATAAAGGCTGCAACATTCTAAATCAGTCCCACAAATACAAAGTGAAAATAATAAAACATACAGGCTTAAATTAGAAATGTAGCACAATAGAATTCCATGTTTTTTTGTCGAAGTCTCAGGAACTTTTCATTTCCTCCCTGACATTTTTTCCTCATATTGAGACTATCAGGAAATGCATATCCTCCTTTTCTTCCTGATCCTAAAAGATACACTGCTGGGGCTAAATTCTGCTTTTGGAGGCAACCTCCTGGTTACAAGAATTGCACGACAGTAATTTTAAAAAGAAATTGGCCCCTGAATGGATTAAAACACTAAATGAACTAAAACTAATACATCCAGAGAGCCGAATTGATCACAGATTAATTTTTCCATTAATTTGAGTGGCTTTGCCTAGATTCAGGAAAGTGGAAGTAGAATTCTTCCATCGACCTAGCTACAGCTACAGTGGGGGGGTTAGGTCGACCTAACTGCGTCACACAAGGTGGGAAACATAGTCCTGAACGGTATAGCTTGGTCCTAAGTTTTAGCTGTAGGCCTAAATTACCACTGATTTTACACTAGCAAGAAAGGAGCAACAATTCCATAGTGTAAACTACAACTTTGTTTATGCACAAGCTTGAGACAAAAGCCATATTTTATTTTATATTTATTCTATGTGGAACAATGAATTTTTAAAATAGCTTTTAAGATGACACACAAAGTATCTACAGGGTGAGATTTCCAAAAACACTCAACATTGGGCTAACTCTGCTCCCACTGAAGTTAATATTTTTAACACTGACTTCAGTAGGTGCAGAGTCAGGCCTACTCTGAGTGCTTTGAAAAGTCCACCCATGCAACTTTACAATATACATTTTTCAAGGTAAACCTTTTCTGTAGACTACGGGTAAGATTTTCAGAAGCCTCTAGGTGGCTTTCAATGGGATTTTGGCACCTAAAGGACTTTAGTGCTTTCAACATTTTTACCTCCTGGCTCAACAGTGTCCTTTTAAATACTTTTATTTAAACATATGATGTAGAAAACTGAAAATAAATCAAAGACTGTATTAGTTCATCTTAAAGGTTTTACTTACAAGGGTGGAAAAGAAGTCTATATTCTGACCATGGAGACATTTTAAAGAAGCCAGAATGATCTTTGAGCATTCACCTGTGTTCATGTTGTATTGAATAACAGTGCAGGATAGTCTTCTCCACTCTCTGACATTAACAATAGGAAATTTACTTTGGCAGCCAAGAATAGTGAATAGCCATATCAAAGTATACTTCGTTATATCCTATTATGACATCTCTAAAGCCTGGTTTCTAAGAACCGTTCAGCTGCAATGTAACTGATCTACAGTATATATTTATTGAAGATTACTGTTGGAACATGTATTAATAAATCTGCAGTTGCATTGAAAATTACAGCTAATCAATTATAACTATTCTCTCATTAATCAGCATTCTCAGAACATATAGTGCTTTTAAAAAAATCAGCTTAGCACTCGTGTCTTTAATTAGCATTGGTTCAGTTTAATAAGATCTGAAGTGTTACTTGTTAACCTTTGACCACTTTTGGCAGCACCGAGAGGACTTGCGGGTATTTGTTTAAAGTGCATAGCATGAAGGTCACCTAGCTTCCAAAGAACAGGAAAGATGTTTTAAAAATCTAATCAAGATGCAAAAACTTATGCTTCAGTCCTAGTAAATAGACTGAAGAGCATTATTACCTAGCTATATTAGCAGAGACCAGACAGGATTTGTATTAAACAGGCAGTTAACAGATAATGTTCAGAATTTTAGACCTGATCCTCTTTGCAGACTCTATCAATGAGTCCCATCTGTTTTTATCACTAGAAGCAGAGCTTTTGATAGAGTGACCTGGCAGTTCTTCAAATTACTGTAGATACCTTTGGTTTAGGCCCAAATTTGGATTTTCGTCTTACTGTCCAAGCCACCCACTATTGTGAGAGTAAATGGATATTGATCAAAAAAACTCCCCCTTCTTTGAGAGACATATCAATGGTACCAATTTTAATGTCTTTTTTTTTTCTTTGTGGTAATGCCGTCATTCACCCAATAGATCAGAAATAATCCTCATATAAATGGAATTACAATAGGAAACAGGGACACAAGTTAGTTTTATACGCAGATGATGTCATGACATTTGTTACAAGTCCAGCACACATTACCCAAATTGCAAGACAAAATCGCAAAGTCTGGCAAAGTGTCAGGATTTAAAATAAGCTACAAGTCAGAACTCCTGATTTATAAGTGTGCTTTCTGATCTGCAGAATGATATAAAAGATAAATACAAATGGGTAACTACTTCAATAAGAGCCATGGGAATATACATTTTTAAAAGATGGCAAGGCTTATGTACAATTAATCACACTCCTTTGGTTTAAGAAAATCAAAACAGATCTGGGAAATTGGTCCAAATATGAAACTTTATGCAGAACTATGGCAGCTTAAATGAATATATTACCCTAAATTGATTCTCTTTTCCAAACGCTCCCAGGAAGTCTCTGAGATCAATGGCAATCCATGATACCTGAATTCATTTGGTTAAATAAAAAACTCAGGGTTGAGCAATCTAGGGTATGCCTACACAGCAAAGAAATGTCCACTATGTCAAATCTCAGAGCCCAGGTCAACTGACATGGGCTCACAGGGCTCAGCCTGCAGGACTAAAAATAGCAGTGTAGATGTTCCTGCTCAGGCTGGAGCCTGGACTCTGAAACTCAGCAAGGGGGAGGGTCTCACAGCCTGGGCTCCATCCCAAGCAGGAACATCTAGACTGCTATTTTTAACCCTTTAGCCCAAAGCCACAATTGACCTGGGCTCTGACATTTGGCACTGCGGGGATTTTTTTCAGTGTAGACTTACCCCTACTTTAAAAAGACCATGGCAAAAGGGCTGATTGGCTTTACCAAACATTAAGCACTATTATCAGGCTTGTCAGATCAGAAACCTGATGTACCGAATAACACTAACCCATAGAGTGGGTACAGATAGAACAAGATTGTTGTGCTATCAACTCCATGTGATCCCCTGGACAAAGAAAACCCATAGGCCCGAATAAGTATATAAACCATCATTTTCTGAAAGCAAAAAAAGAAATTTGGAATAATTTATTTAGAAAACTGAGCCCATACCCATCACCTCTATTGCCCAGTGCAGACAATTAAGAATTTAACCCAAATAAAAGCTTGGGAAATTTGGACATTTGGGAATTTTTATAGGTATATTACAATTTGGACAGCTGTTTAGAGACAATACATTTAGATCACTATAAGAAATCCAACAACTCAAAAAAGACCCCAGTATTCCAATATATCAGAACCTACATTCTTCCACCCACCGCCTCAAAAAGGCAAATCTTTGGAAAATTGACAGAATTTGAAAAACTACTACATCAGTGAAGCGTATACTTAGAAGAAATAATTATGTTCAGGAAAAGATGGAAAGTTGATGGAGACATAGACACCAAAATTGAGAAATGGGAGAAAATATGGGACAATGCTCCTCAACTTTAATAAACACAATAAAAGAAAATTGTGTTAAAATTATTTATCAGTGGCACCTAATTCCCCTTAAAATTAAACAATTTAGCGTACAGGGACAGGCAAATGCTGGAGAGAATGTAATGAAATGGGAGGATTTCTCCATGTATGATGAAAATGCCCCCAAATCAGATAGTAGGGAGTCAGCTGTCAAGATAATTCCTTAGTATTTTTGTTAAATTGTCTTGTAAACTCTGCATTTTATGTAAGCAATGAAGGAACTCATCACTCATCTCCTAGTGGCTGGTAGAATTAGCATAGCAAGGTGGTGGAAGAGAAGTGACAGGTTATGAATCTAAATGTAAAAAAACCCAGAAGTTTGGACCTAAACATGAGATATTGAAAGATTTTAACCAGCACTACCAACTGACAAGACAGAAGAGGAAGAATAGAAAAACATGTCCACAATATGTGATCAATAACGCAAAGTTGAAGAAAGGGTCTGATAGTAAGTCTCATCACTACAGCAGTGGGAATGTCCATAGGCCAATTCATAATTTTGTATTGTGTATATATTAAGCTTCTCTCTATTTAAGTTGTAAAACAAGTTTTATAAGATTTCTATTAGTAAATAAATTAAAAACTGTTGTAATGTAGGAGAAATTCTGCTTTCACTGGGAGCTCAGTGTATGTAGCAAGAGGACTGTTTGCATGAAGGAGTTCCTTTTCTGGCATGCTGCTGGATAGTGGTGGAAGCAAGAGCATTACTTGTCATACGTGCACATTCTGTGATTGTGAAAGTGGACAGTGCGGGGCGAGGCAGGGTGGGTAGGTGAAGAGTTATCCCCAAATCCTCCCACAATCAGGATACTGCAGTCTGTCTGGAGATAGTGGCTCTGTGGATGAAAATATTGGAGTGTAAGTTTCAATAGGATGGAAGAAAAGGAGAAACTTTTTCTGTTTAATAGAGGAGATGTGGAGCATTTAGTCAGACCATGTCACTTGATTTGACCTGGATTGAAATTCCAGCTTCACTAACCCCCTGCTCCGGCCTGTAGAGAAATGGCTCAGAAGCCTCTTCCCAGCTTCAGAACCTCTTTCCAACCCATTTTCATGAGTGTCGGGAGGAAGTTTTAGGCAGAGAAGAATGCAGAGTTCCTTATCCCTTGCCATATCGATATCAGAGAGGTCAACTCATACCCTCTATTAACACTAATGTTAGCAGGAGTAAAACATGCATTGTAAAGACAATATTACACTTTCATGTCTAACTATTAGTGTAGTCTGAATCAGTTTAGATTATTATCCTTAAAAATGTAAAGACGTATGTAAATATAGAGATAGCTGTATGCTGTATATTTTCAATAGTTCTTTTCTCTTGTTTCATTCTAACAATTGCATAAAAAAGGTACCTTTGGTATATTTAAGTGTTCGTCTACTTCTGCTGCTTAGCCCCTCATCTGAAGTCTCCAGGATAAATTCTGTCTTCAGATGTAAGTGTAAGCAAAGGAATAGTTCCGCTATTGTGGGGAACTTTCTTGGCTTCTGTACTACCCCGGTGAAGTGGGCTAGCGAAAGGATCTGAGACCTCGCTCCCACTTCCTTTACCCAGTGGCCTCCCTGCCCTTGAGGACTCCCCTTCCACTCTCCTGTCTGGCAGAGTCCTCGTAACCCCAACAAGGCTGGGCCCAGGATTCCTGGGGGGCTCGACCTCCAACCCTGCTGTGGTCACCTAGGACAGGGGCTAGGGCGTCCCCACTCCGGGGTACTCTCTCTGCACTGGGCACTTCTCTGACCCACTGACCATTACATACAAGTTAAAGCAAATGCAAGTTATTTAATCAACAATTAATTTTAAAAAGAATAAGGGAAAATGAGAAAGGTTAAAGGAAACACATCAACCCACTCTGTGGCAGGGAACTTCACAAACAGTGTCTCTGGAATGTCAGGGCAGTTCAGAGTCTGTTCCTTGTAAGTCCCAGGCCTTCTTCTCAGGCCCTGGCTGTGCTGCAGGGATGCTGTGGGTTGGACACTTGCTCTGGTGGTGGCCAAACGCTCTCAGGCTCTAAGTGGTAGGACCCTTCTTTCCAGTGTCGCCCCCGCCCTGTCAGGGTTACGATCCAAGCCTGGCCTGCAGAGCCTCTTGGCTGAGGTGTCTCCCTGTGCTGGGCCCGTGCCCAGGGTCCCCCTCGCTCTCTCCAGCTGCTCACCACACCCAGCGCCGGACTGCTCCAGCCCCAGCTCCACCACTCTGTCTCAGCACTGCTGCTGCTCTGCCTCCAGCTCCCTGGGCTGCTTCTTTGGCCCCTCTGCCTCTGGTTGCTACAGCTCTGCTCCCAGGATAGGTCTGCTCTGCAGGCTGCTTCTGTGACTCTGCTCCCAGCACTGACCTGCTTTATGGGCTGCTTTTCTGGCCCCTCTGGCTCTGGTTGCTGCAGCTTTCTTCCCAGGGCAAGTCCGCTCTCTCTGGGCTGTGCCTCTGGCTTTGGGGCTGCAGCTCTGCTCCCGGGACAGGGTCTGCTCTCTCTGGATCTGGCACACCTCTGCTCCCCAGCTCAGCTTGGGCCCCTGCTTTCTCCTTAGGTCGGCCCCGCTCTGTCTGACCCAGGCAAATCCAGCTCACACGGAGGACGGGACCTCCGTGGCCTCCTGACTCCCTGATTAGCCTGCCCACCCTGTCATTCAGGCTGACCTGGAGCATTGGCCTCTCCTCATTGTTCCTGGGGGCTGGCAGTCTGAGGGTCCTGATTCCCCATAGACCCTTCCCCCTTTTTAGTACTGGAAGCTAGCAACTAAAACACCCCCACTGAATGTTAGTAAGGGGGCAACAGTCCCCTTACACAAGCATGATGTTCTCACTGAAATTAAGGGAAGCTGCATGCATGTATCTGAGTAGATTTTGTCTAACAATGTTTTTTATGATATCATAATTGGTTCGTATAGAAATGATTATGATGTCATCAACAGGATGTTTGTAAGTGAGGGATAGTCATTGGTAGGAGCAGATGAAATCTTAATAAAAGATTCCTGATTGTATGCAAACCTTTAAAAATGCAGAAGGAAGAGATGTGGCCTCTTTTTGTGTGTGTGTGTTCATTTTTATGTATATGTATTTTTATGCATTTTATATTTATAACAGTTGCTAAACAGACTATTTCTATGAGCATAAGTAGCAAATGGGTGCAACATTTCTCTATTCATTTGTAAAGATGGTGTGATCATACAAACTTTAGGCCTAATACAAAGCTCAATTAAGTCACTATTGTCTTTGATGGACTTTGGATCGGGCCATGTATTAGCTGCTGATGGGGTGGGGGGGGAAATTAGCTGTTTCAGAACATAATTTTGTATATTTAACAGCTCACTGTAACTGGAGTCTTACGCAGAGTCTAATGCCATTAGTTCGTTACATTTTTTCCTCTGACTATTCTGAATTCCTCTCTCATTTAAAAAAAATTGTTTTCTTACTAAATATGGAAGCTGTTAAACGGAGACTTTCATTTACCTCATGGCATGTCCTATAGAGAAATTAAATTAAATAGGGCTGGCTTGTTGAATATCTCAACATTTCAGACTATTATGAGCATTTTCACTGCTACTTGAAATGTGGAACATTTTTTTGAGTCAGCCCCAGAAAATGTTTAAAAGACAAAGGGGACTAGATGGATCATGAATCTAATAAGGAGTTGTAAAATCTTTAACTTCTATTGCTGATCCAAATCTAGCCCAGTTTGGTAGTGACAGAAAGCTGCTTTCATCTCACAGCAGTCTGGTGGGCAATATGAAAGTCCTGTCAATCTCGATATTTCCCACTCTGTCCCTAACAGGCCTTCTCCCCATATCTTCCTGAGCCTCATCTCTCCCCACAGATTTTCCCCTGCCTTCCAGCCTGTTTCCCCAGGGACCAGGGCCCTTGTGACGAACAGCACTGATGAGAGAGGAAGCAGGCCGACAGTGTCCAAGAATGGAAGTAGAAAATAGAAATTGACAGTTTTGTCTTGCAGAGAACCAATATTGTAGGTTATAGTAAATATGGAGAATAACTTTAAGTTTGTGAGAAGGGTTCATTTTTTACATCGTCCTTCTTTGAACTGTTATGAAAATGTCTGAGAGCATGAAACTTGGAGTTTGGAGGGACTGTGGCTCTTTAGTTAGAGGAGTTTGAAAAATTCAAGTTTCAACAAATACAATAGGAAAAAAATTCATAGGAAAACATTGTTTTTAAAAGGTGTCTTTGTCAGAGATAGTGAATATTTGATCCAGAACATATTATAGGGCCAGATTGTGAATCCATTATTTATGAAGAATATTACTTTACATCAAAGATAGTCTTATGGAAAGCAATGGGGCTATTAGTGGAGTAAGACACTACTCAGTGTGAGTAAAGAGCTCTCCTCTTGCCCATCAAAACATTCAAATGGTCCATATTAAAATCTGGAGACTAAGTGTAAATATTAAAATGTGAAATGGAGGGATTTTAGTTCTGGTATGAATTCAGTTCATAGTGCAAGCGTAGGCAAATATGTATGCACATTAACTTTAATCATGCAAGTATTCCCATTGACTTGAATGACTGTGCACATACTTAAGGTTAAGCATGTGCGTAAATGTTTTGTGGATTGAGACCTTAGTATCTATGAAGCTGCCTGGGTGTCTCCAGAGTTTATAAACCATTTATGGTCCCTTGTGGCCTTGGAATCTTGAGTTTGCTTTTCTTTAAAGCATGAAGCAAAAAATTGTAGTTTTCCATTGAAGTAGCTCACATTTTAGTCTTTGTGGAAAAGTCCTATAGAACTTAGTAGAAAATATAAACACTTTATAGAGTTTAAAAAAAAATTATATCCTTGCTATAGAATTCTATGAAATGGTTTAAAAACATATATTCTGCATTATACTCTCTAGGTTTTTAGAATAATTTGTATGGAAAACTAGTTCATTTTATCCCAACTAAATTCTATTTTCAGACTTTTCCATAAGAGCGTTTTCATGGAGATTCATGTGTTAAAAATATGTTTGAAAGAAGGTTAATTTCCAGTTTAGAGACATACTGCCAAATAGAAGAGGCATGTTAAATAAGCAGAGATAGTTTTGTAAAGAAGTTGGAAAAATAACATATAGGAGATGCCTGTATTCTCTGAACATTCAAAAAGCCCCAGATTATTCTGGAGCGGAACATGACAACTCTGTTAGAAGTATGTTAATTACTAGAATTTCTGGCACTGTTATTATTATGAACAATTAAAAGAAAAACTCAGCATGTATGCTTTATGTGGCATCAATAGCAAACTATTCAGATGTTAAGGTGCAATATGATTTATTGATAATAGAGTTTAAATTATTTTTATTGCAGTAAGTATGTTGTTGCTCTTAACCCTGTATGCTAGAGTTTACTGGTTTTTTTTGATCCTTCTAAGAATTATTTTGGCCTCTCTTTCCTACAGAATATCTTAATTGCTTAAAATATTGCAACTTAGTATCCATTTATGTAATGATTTGCGTGGAGGGTCTAAATTTGTGTGGACATGACTGACAAAATGGAAATGAATCTTCACCATAGCTATCTAACTGGTGCCATTTCCAGGGCCATATTCACTGTGGTGTCTGAACTCCCTGCTTACTGCTGTATGTTTTGTGATAACACAATCACAAAAGAGACTGAGATTAGCCAAGATCCTTCACAGCAACTGTTCTCTTTGTACTAAAAGACAGAACCTATTATGGCAAATTTGCCCCATAAATAACAAAGAGCATATGAAATATGCATCTTCCTCAGATCTGTCTGCCAGTTTTTAAGAATTACTAGTTTTTTTCTGATTTCTCAGTGCCTGCTCTTCAAGACACTCAGTCATGGTTTGTTATTGCTCTGTGCCCCCCAGTCCATAGTTATTTCACCAAAAATGTGCAGCTACAAGGAACATTACTGTCTAGTAGTGACTGCCCAGTGCCTGTAGCAATACCTTTTAAGTACCAGATATATACCTTCAGAATGTCTCTTTTTGCCTGGAACATGCCTGCTTAGTTCAATTCAAGGTTCGATAATTCAGTGTTTTGCAGTATACCTCTATTTATACAGGTTTCAGAGTAGCAGCCGTGTTAGTCTGTATTCGCAAAAAGAAAAGGAGTACTTGTGCCACCTTAGAGACTAATAAATTTGTTAGTCTCTAAGGTGCCACAAGTCCTCCTTTTCTATTTATACATGCACTGTGAATGTCAGACAGGCCTGCATAGCACCTGTACAGACATATGTCAATGCCTGTAATAGGAATGATAAGTGTGTATATAACCTTTAGCCAGTTCAGTGCTTGCACTTTGCCAGTGAGTACACAGTGTCTGAGCTGCTCATGCAGCAACTCCTTTGGGGAGAAGGGCCTTTCACAGACTCAGTGAAGTCAAATGAGGTAGAGGGAGTGGGATGTTTCAACTTAGGCTTTTACCTCTGCTGCTTTTCTTCTCCATCCCAATCTCACCTCCTTCCTCTTTGTAGTCCTGCTATCTCCCCCCCCCGCCTCACTCCCCCTGTTACTGCCTTTGCTTTTTTCACAAACATCCCAGTTTCCAAAGCACTGTCCAAACCAAGTGCTAAAATCCCTCGTCCACCTCCAGTCTTTTTAATGACATGGTGCTACTGTGCTAGCAACCATATGCTGCTGTTTAAAATATGTAATTTACAATTAAAAGTTTACATATAGCTATGTAAATAGATTTAGATAAGATAGGGTACCCTTCCAAGACCCTAGGCACATACTTGGGGGTTGGCTAGCCCATCCTCCGACTTGTGCTGCTCCACTCTATTTTTAGCACATTAGCTGGATGAGAGCTAGCATGAGTATCTCTCCTCAGCTGGGAATCACACCCTCTGCTCATAGTGTAGACACCTGTAGATACAATGCAAAGCATCTACAGTGTGAATAACTACAAGACTTACCTATGTGCAAAGATATGATTTTTGCACGCAGTTTTTTTTTTCATTTTAAATTTTATTTCCCAGGAGAATGAAATAGATTGAAATTCATTTGAGCCTTAAAGCTAAAGCCATGTGTGTACACTTATGTGCAGTGTTTAATTAACTGCCCGAGAGGCAAGGGTAACTTCTGTTTTGTGTCTTGTAGAATGGGGTGCATATCATCTGTAATTAACAAACAATTTTTATATATATTTTACAAGCTGACAAGCTTTATGTACATTTCAAGTGCTATAGATAATAAAATAATAAATTAATAGTAAAATTATTAACAGGACCTGATATTGAGAGATGCTGAACCCCCTCAGCTCCCATTAATTTCAGGGAAAGTTGTATGTGTCCACCATTAATGAAAATCAAGCCAGAATATCATGGTAAATGCACTATAAATCCTACAATGAAAGATGATCACATAACTGTATAGGATAGCATTTTCAAATGTGCTGAAGTGATTTAGGATCCCAAGTCCCATTGACTTCCAAGGAGACTCAGGCTCCTACATGCCTAAGTCACTTTTGCAAATGGAACCTAGGCTCCTAAATCATTTAGGTACATTTGAATATTGTACCCAGAGTTGGCTACATTAAATTTATTTCAAGCTGCTCATGCTCTTTATTTTTAGAGGCAAGGTTGAGAGAAACAAAATTCTGACTGCCCACAATACACTCACTGGTTACAGCACTTCTTTACAAGATTTCAGTCTCCATCAAGAGTACTTTCTGTCTTTTCAACAAAGGTGTTTTATTCTAGTGTAACACATGCATACGCCTGGCTTTTATGCACTTCCAGCCATGAAAAATTCTTGTAATCTTTCAGATTGTTCACCCTCCACCCCATACACATACGCACACAGTTGCTTTGGTATGCCAATATTGTTTCCTACATCTTTACATTAGATGTTATTCAGTAGCCAATTTCAGATCCCAAACAATGTAAACTCAGCAGCCTCCTCCTTGGTGAAATAAAAGCTGTGGTTAAGATGTGATTCTCCATAAATCAGTTTTGGCAGGAATGAAGACTGAGGGCAGGAACTGGAGTAGTCTTTACAGGGCCTGAGTCATTCAAGTGGTCTTAATCCTACCTCTTATTCCCACTAGCTTTGTGGAAGGTAGATGGATGCACTTTAACATGAAGGAATGAGCTTGCTTTTTTTTTTTTGTCACAACAACAAAAGCCCTGGGAAATTGCAGTTAATTAGCATGCCTTGGGCTAATGAAAGAATAAAACTGAAAGAGAAATGCCCGTCTTTGGGATGAGTGGAAGCATGTAGGGACAATGCATGTTTTAAATATTTGTGGCTGTTTGTATAATTTTCCCAGGGTTTGCGTCCCTGTGCCTTGATGGGATAAGAGTGGAAAGACAAGTGGAAGGTTTTGTGTGGGTCATGGTGTAGTAACGTTTCAGCTTTTAAGGAACATAAATAGGTCATAAATTGAAGAATGCTGATAATGGCTGGCCTGTAAAAGTCAGTGTAATTAAGACTATCGGAATGGGACCATTTTCTGTTTGTATTAATATAATCTGCAGTAGTGACCACAAAATAACATGGAGTGTGAGGACGATAGTACAAGCTTCAAAGGAAGGTGCAATAATCCTCAGTGTTGGCAATTATGAAATAACTTGCCCATTTGTGAAGCTACTTCTAAACCACTCAAAGGCTGGCATATGTCCTGAAGCACAAGGGTTTATGTCCCTTATATAAAAATTGTGCATCCTAACTAATGTAACTGGGAATGTTCTGTTTGGCCACATTAACAGCTTCATTAAATCCTGTTAAATTCATGGCCTCAGTGATACCATGCAGCTGCAAATTCCACAGGCTAATTATATGTTGTGTAAAAGGGCTTACCTCTGCAGGAACTGAGCTTCTCTCTGATTTGTAGAAAGGAAAGCCAAGACTATCCTTCCTCCATGCAGGAATGCCAGAACTGCTAAGCTGGTATCATGGAGGGGCTTGAGGAGAGCATGTAGCAGTCAGGGCATTGCTTTATTTAATATTGAAAACTATGCATGTCTTTATTTTTCTTTACAAAAGACGTTCACTTCTAAATCCTCCCCCCTCCATTTTAGCCTAGCCTGAGATTTGCCTACTGCTTCAAGATAGTGCTACTGTAGAATTCAAACTTTCATAGTGTCTGATAGACATGCTTGAAATGTATATATCAGTTAACAGGATTATCACTTGAAAAGACAATTGTATTTTTACTGAAAAGTTTTTTTGAGGCGATGAGATGTATTGATATTTAATGAAGCATGAAGCTTGTAAATGAACCATGAAAGCAATAGCTAAACTAATTAACTGAGCATAAAGCCCTTAGAATACATATGTTATGTGGGCTGCATGCTTATTATTTCTGCCTGGTTAAATTGACATCTAGGATAACATTCTCATATAATCCTTTAGGAGAAACAACATTAAATTTTGCTCTTAATGCTGGTTTGCTTTAGGCAGAGGTTCTGCATAGGTGATAACTATAAAAAAAGAGAAGCTGTCTCTTTAAAATGCCCTGCTCTGTACCTGATCCCACGTGGAACAAACATGAGCAGCAGCACTTTCGCATTACTGGCATAGATGAGGAAATTGCCACTTAAATTTCCTGCAAACTCAGATGTGGAATATTTAACTCAAACTCCAGGTTTAAAAGTTACAGCAATGTAGCATCCTTGGGCAATATCTTTAACTTGGGAAGTAGGTAGGGATTTAGTGTAATGTCAAGTTATTTACGCAATCCTGCTTGCATAACACCTCTGCCATTTCCTGTAACTCTGTTAATGTTAAAATGTTCATCCTCTCAGCTTATGTGGTAGCAGTTGGCCTGTTTTGTCCTACTTGTACATGTCAGTCTCTTGGGGGAAAAGAGAGAGAGAGACACTTTACTGAGAAACAATACTCCAATATTCTGGTCTATACTAAAAGACTCACTAGAAATTTTCTATTGCAATCACATTTTAAAATCTGACAAATCATTCATTGTATGCTTGTTCATTGCACACTTTGTCTAGCAGGACAGCAATGAACATGATTTGTGTTGGTAAGGTGAGAATAAGATTGGACTGTCTTGCTAAAATTTGAAGAGTGAGACTGGGCCTTGCTCTAGGTGAGAGAGGTGCAAGGAACCTCTCTATTTTTGCATCACATATGCAGTAGCCCTGCAGTGTTTTGGGGGTAGATCCTCAGCTGGTGTAAATTGTAACAGACCACTGAAGCTCTGCTTCTGAGGCTATGCCTACCCTACAGCTGATGTTGGCAGTACTTGTGTCACTCAGGGGTGTGAATAAACCACTCCCCTGAGTGACATAAATTACTCCAACATAAGCACAGGTATGGACAGCGCTATGTTGATGGGAGAGTGGCTGAAGCAGGGTCATGCCCTCCCCACACAGCCCATCTAAGCTAGTTGACTGTAGAAGGGAGTACATACAGCACTCTTTTAAAGGAGCTGCAACATGCACTCTCCCTGTGCACACCAGGGAGGCTGTCCTCACACTGGTTTGTACTTATTAGGCACAATCTTGACCTCTGGAGAGAGCAAGGAATCATAAGTTACTGTCACAGTCAGAGCTGTGTTTTTTCACTACCTGAAACTACAAAGCCTTTCAAAAATGAACTCCAGTTACCCGTGGCTGTACAAAAAGAGTGATTGTTCCAAGATGGAAAAGCTCTTGTGTCCCATTTCTAAAAGATTGGGATGCTGGCATGACAGAAATTGCCTCGTATGATCAGCCTGTACATAAGATTAATGACAAACCTGAAGAATTTCACGTGATATTGCAAAAATATATCCCTTATCTAAAGAAAAGCACAAAGGTACAGTGAGAGGTAAATGATATTGCAAGGGAGGTGTTGTGGGAGGTGAAGTGGTGTAGAAGTCTAAGACATTGTTTTTGTAAAGTTTTGGCTTGTTGTTGATGTCCATAGTCTGCTGTTCTTATGTACAAGATAACATAGCTTCACTTTGAAATTATTAAAGATATTTTTTGCAAAAATAATTCTTTACAAAAATGAGGCTGCCCATGGTCATTGTCCAATGTCCTAGCATTGCTTTGCAGTGTCTTCCTGGTGATGTTGCATCAATACATTATGATGAATTCCACTGATGTGACATCTTCCAATACAACATCATGGCTACATCCAGCTTTATTTTGTGGCTATCTGCAACTTTCTTTAATTTCAAAGTGGCTTTCTGGTACATGTTTCGCTGAGCTGTACTATTCAATATACAATATAGCCCAAAGTTTTCATGATATGTGTTGTATTTAACCGCTCAAGCAGTTTAAAGTAAAGGAGTACTTGTGGCACTTTAGAGACTGACAAATTTATTTGAGTATAAGCTTCATGCTTCCGATGAAATGAGCTGTAGCTCACGAAAGCTTATGCTCAAATAAATTTGTTAGTTTCTAAGGTGCCACAAGTACTCCTGTTCTTTTTGCGGATACAGACTAACATGGCTGCTACTCTGAAACCTGTCAAGCAGTTCAGTTTGCATGAAAAATGGTGGACATATAGGTGAGCCCTGATACTGTACACTTGTTTTGCCCAACTTCAAACATTAAATCAGTAGCAGAGTCAGGAATGAGAACCATTGTCCTGACTTCCATTACGCTTCCTTGTTCTTTCATGTGTGTTTGTTTTCATTTTGATGCTATTCAAAGTTTTCCTGATGTTGATATTGTAACAACTAAACTTTAAAGTTCAGACTAGTAATAAGAGATGAAGATTTGTAATTGTCCTACTTTTACTCTATCTAGAGATGGAGGGCCTGATTCTGTTCTTACACTGCTTTAACACCTGTATAACTCCCTTTACTTCAGTGGAATTATTCTGATTTATACTGGTGTATGTGAGAAGAAAATCAGGCCTGGATAGAGTATGTCATTAACAGGTGGGAGAAAGTAGTTTATTCACCTTTCAAGAAAAAATTCTTTATACCTGAAAATGTCTTGGTTAGTTGTGAGTGCATATAAAGTTACTGACTACTGTCTATAAAGCTCAGAGGGTACATATACAGTGGTGAAATAGGTGATGGCCTGGAACTGAGATGGAGGGCAAAAGATCTGCTGTAACAGAGGAATACAGATATTCCGTGCACTATGTCATGTCAAGCAGAAAAACAGGAACAGCTGGCAAATCTGTTTAGAAAATAAACTGATATTGCATAGAGCACATTTTATCCAATATTGCTGATAATTAATTAAGAGCTACTCATTGCAGCTTTACTGATAGTGAAAAATAAGAGCATTAAAAGATTACCACTCCTTCAGTTAAACGTTGACTGGTACGTGTAGTTAACCGATAACTTATTCGTCCTTATGCAAAATGAGAAAAAAATCCAAAACAAAACAGCACTTCCAAAATAATTTTTTATCAATGTGGGTCTTGCTAATGTAAATACCAATACGTAATTAATATGAAATGTTATAAATATATATATGCGGACTCCAGAGCTAAGTGAAAAAAGTTTCATACAAATTGTCTTTGTGCTACAGCATTTTCTCCTGGAAGCCTCACAAAGTTCACATTTTATAATACATTCTTAGTTTAGCCATTAGAAAACCCAGTGTTTTCATTTGTCTAAACGCAGCCACTAAAAATTGTTTCCAAGTAGGTGATCTCATTGCTGTCTGCTTTGAACCAGCCAAGTTAATTACCTGCATGGTATTGTTTGCACCGGTCAGTGCTGGATAATTTTTTACCCCAGTTCCACTTGAAGGGAGACATTGTTCTTCATGATACTTTGTCAGTCTCTTTCGTCTCAGATTTGCACTGCTGAAAGTACATGCCTGATTGCCTCATGGAACTGAACTGCAAATCACTTTGGAAATTAATGCAAGCTAATTTACAAAATTTGATCTTGTAGCAGAGGAAGTTTCTTACTGACACAGTGTTGCCAATCCTAAGTGTGCAAAATTCAGGAGTAAGGCCTCAAAAAACCCATCAGATTAAGAATCATGAGATTTTTTAAAAATTCAGTTATTTTTATTTGTTTTCTGGTTTCTGAGTCCGTCGGATGCAGTTGGGTTAAATGTCAAGCTTTTCTCTGTAACTGTGAGGGCTAGAAAGTGAATGGGAGAAGAAAATAGAAAAGCAGAGACTCTGACATAGTCACATAACTCCAGGAGCTGGATTCTTTAGGAGAACCTCCACCATGGTTCACGTGACATGTAGTAAAATTGTTTCTTGGCAAAGCAGTTAGTGGCCAACTTGTACTCTGAAGTATTTGAGTATAAGTATCTCAGAAATGTTTATCAGATCAAATGAAATTTTGGCTAAATGTAGAGTAGTTCAGCTACAACCCCGAGCCCTCCTGAAGTCAGGTTCGGTTCTGGGCACTAGCCCTATCTGTGAACCAGTCCCAAGTTCTCAAAGATTCGCAGACCTGGATTGATGCAGTAGGCACAGTCCTCGGGTTTCTCCTCCTCCTCCTCTCCTGCTTCTTCCCAAAAGGCTCAGGGAGACCACCACTCCAGTCTTAACATGGCTGTCTTCTGAGGGGCAGGGAGGGGAGGTGGGCTGAGTCTTTCCTCCTCCTCTGCTTTATGAGGAAGGTACAAGCTGCTTTCTGTCCCCTGAAGAGCCTGATGGGTGAGGAGGGCAGGCTGGTGGCTCCTGCAGCTAGAAAATGTCAGGGAGGGGGACACTGTGCTCAAGGAGGAAGCATGGGGATAGTCACCAACTCCCCAGAAGTCAGCAATGGTGGGGTTGTAGGATCTAGGGGAAGGACCTGATTGGAGTTGGTAGGGAGCTTTGAGGCACGGGAGTGGTCTTTTCCCCTTCTAAGTGACCCATCAGGGTTTTTTCCAGCCGCAACCATTGTAAAGGTCCAGGGCCTTTCTGAGTGATCCCTATGAACAGAACCTTGCAGGCAGTAAAAGTTTAGCTGTAGCAAAGGTGTATGCGTTAGAGAAGATATACAACCCATGAAGAACTACGCTGTGGTGTGGGAGTGATGGAAGGTAGTTCAGAGGGGCACTGTTAACTTAAAATCATAGAATCATAGAATATCAGGGTTGGAAGGGACCTCAGGAGGTCATCTAGTCCAACCCCCTGCTCAAAGCAGGACCAATCCCCAATTAAATCATCCCAGCCAGGGCTTTGTCAAGCCTGACCTTAAAAACTTCTAAGGAAGGAGATTCTACCACCTCCCTAGGTAACGCATTTCAGTGTTTCACCACCCTCCTAGTGAAAAAGCTTTTCCTAATATCCAACCTAAACCTCCCCCACTGCAACTTGAGACCATTACTCCTTGTCCTGTCCTCTTCTACCACTGAGAATAGTCTAGAACCATCCTCTCTGAAACTACCTCTCAGGTAGTTGAAAGCAGCTATCAAATCCCCTCTCATTCTTCTCTTCCGCAGACTAAACAATCCCAGTTCCCTCAGCCTCTCCTCATAAGTCAGGCTACTTGAAATGTAGCCGATTAAAAAAAATGTGTTCAAATAATTTCAGGTACTACACTGGCTCCTGAGTCATTCCGCCAATTTTTATGGTTTTACAATCTCATTCTGGAAAATGTTTTCCCCTCCTTTTTTGATGAAGGAAAGACCCACACAAACAACAGGCAAAACTGACTGACTATACAGGGGGAAATTGTGAACATGAGTATTCACAAAGTGTTATCAAGTGCACAAAGTAAAGAGACTGAAGAAATAGAGAAAAAGTTTTTTTGTCTGTTGCAGTCATCTTAGGAGTCACTTCTACCAATATTAGGTAAAAGTATTTGACTGAAGTGTTTTTGTTTTTGTTTTTAAGATGATGCTATCCTTTCAATATATACATTTTCATACTGACCAATTAAATTAACATGAACATCTTACTTAATATTGCATAACTCAGAAGTGCATCACTATAAGAATTGTTTGGGTTTTCTGTGATGAATGGACAATGCAAGAATAATTAATTTAAAAAAAGATTTTGAATATAATACACCATTTATTTAATTGGAAGACTGATTTGGATTTTTGGTGTGGTGTCTAATTCAGAATATTGAACATTAAAACAGTTTTGGCCTAGTTGGACATTTTTGCTGTACTATCATTTGTCAATTTTTAAAAATAGTTTACAGTTACAAAAACAAGATAAAATAGTTGCATTGTTGGAGGATATGATATGGGTTATATTACACAACTAGCAGATACCAAGACTTGGGGACAAAAAATTAACTGGCTTTTACATCAACATCTCCTGCTAGAAGAAAATATGTTTAAACAAAAGGTCTTCCTCTTGCTTCTCAAAATGGTATGAGAATGATATAAACAAGAGGATCTATTTATTTGAAGTTCAGTTTGTCAAAGTACAGCAGTTAGATTTTCTTGTATTCTGTGCATATTGGCCACATTCTTGGGAAGATTGCAGTGGTGTATTATTGCATGTCAGAGATGAGGGAGGCTTAGCTATTAACCAAATACAAAGGGTACAGAAGGAAATAGTCAGGCTGAGGAATGAGGAAATGGATGGATTAAAATATTTCCATAAAATATTTTTACTGTTTACACTCGTTAATTATTAATGTTAATTATTGATGGGGAAACTGTTTTGATTTACTTGTAGTATGTTGATTTGGAATAAATTATTCACTACTTATCTGCAATTATTCCTTTCAGCCAGTTCTGGAACAATTCTGCCCTTTCCCCAGTTTTACACGAGTATGATTCCATTGACTTCACTGGAGTATCTCCTGATTTACACCAGTATGAGTGAGAGGAGAAATAGGATCCTCTTATCATTTCAAATAATGAATATTATTCACTATTTTATAAATGGTAGTTTTCCTTAGAATTTGAGGCCTAATCCAAAACCCACTGAAGTCAGTGGAAAGGCTCCCATTGATTTCAGTTGGAGTAAAGAGGACAGGGCTGAACCTCCACTGAACCTGTGTCATCATTTACATCTGTGTAAAGGAAGTGTAAAATGCTACTTTTCTGCTTCGGTAGTATTTTATATCCACCGGTACACTCACTGTGCATTAACAAAGGAACGCAAATAGTGAGAGCTGATGATAGCAGATTCCTAGTTGATAACTAATGTTTCTTTGATGGTAGAGATTGTGACCCCATCCCTTCTTCATAAAAACAAAAGCATAATGAAAAATTTACCACAGACAATATTCACTCCCTTCCAGTTCTGAGTTAGAGGAATTGAAAGGCAAAAGTTTCCCATTAACAGTGAGGTATATTTATGGCGTAGTCCCACCACTAAAATTTACCTAAACACTTCTCTCTGAAATGTAGGTTTTCTCTTTTTTCCCTTTCAGAGACCAACTGAATATTTTGAACCTTATCTTGCAGTTATTACATGCTCTTAATTCCCATCAACTTCAAGGGAGTTACATGCATATAGGGACTGCAAGACCAGACCCTTTACTCACAAGTGAAAAATGTAATGTATTGTGGGGCTTGTGTCTCTTTGTTTAACAGTTCCTTTTTGCACCAATCACCTTTCTGACTTTTTTGGCAGGTAAATTCCAATGAGCTCATGGTTAATCATGTATAAACAACAGTCTAATTGTATGGTTTCAAATTTTCATTTGACCAGCTAAACAAAAATATGGCCTGTCCCCCAAAAGAAACCTGATAATCTCATAGTCTTTGGTTTCCTGCTTCTCTCTCCTTGAATTTAAGAAAGTGGATGTTGTTATTGTTTCTTAACATTTCTAGAGAGTGGCATAGGGCGTGTAGCACTG
This sequence comes from Eretmochelys imbricata, assembly GCF_965152235.1. Classification (NCBI taxonomy): domain Eukaryota; kingdom Metazoa; phylum Chordata; order Testudines; family Cheloniidae; genus Eretmochelys; species Eretmochelys imbricata. Next base: position 102,342,089 of record NC_135576.1, on the reverse strand, counting down.
AGGAAAATATCAGATCACATTTGCCAGATTTCTGAGGCAGGGCTCTTCTTTTCAAAGCTAAAAAACAAGTTCACCGAGCTAAAGTATGTATTTTCTTTACAAATCACTTTGTCTATTTTTCTTTCTCCTATATACAGAGTCTAGTCAAGCATTCACAGTTGTGATATACTAGCAAAAATTGGTTTCTTCTGTTACTATAGCATGCTTTTCCAGGGTGTTGATTTTTTGTTTTTTGTTTTTTGTTTTTTTTGGAAACCCATTTGTCTCTTACGGTACAGAAAACTCGTTGGGCTTCCCCAGGATGGCCAGACCTTATAAAATGACAGCAGCTGATGAATTATTTTTGGTGTGGAGCGAAAAGGTGCATATTATTAACAAGAGGACAGGGGGCAACCTATGTTATTTTCCTGACTTGTTTCCAGTAAGAACTTAGCCAAAACATAGGAACATCTATTAAATAGTAAGTTCTTTACTCTTTGTTTAGGACTAAGTGCAAATGATTAGCCAAGAAAGAAAAAAAATCCCTTTCTGTTTTCTTTGGATTTGGTTGAGCCTCCCTGGGAAGAATTCATAGTAACCCCCAGAGGCAGGTGTACATAAGAACATAAGAATGGACATACTGGGTCAGACCAATGATCCATCTAGCCCAGTATCCTGTGTTTTGGCATTGGCCAATGCTCGGTACTTCAAAGGGAATGAACAGAAAAGGGAAACCATCATGCGATCCATCCCTGTCTTCCACTCGCTGCTTCTGTCAGTCAGAGGATAGGGACACCTAGAATTGCATCCCTGGCCATCTTGGTTAATAGCCATTGATGGGCATATCCTCCATGAACGTATCTAATTCTTTTTTAACTCAGTTACAGTTTTGGCCTTCACAGCATCCCCTGGCAACGGGTTCTACAGGTTGACTGTGCATTGCATGAAGAAGTACTTCCTGTTGTTTGTTTTAAACCTGTTGCCGATTAATTTCATTGGGTGGGCCCTGATTCTTGTGTTATGTGATTGAGGAAATAACACTTCCTTATTCACTTTCTCCATACCTTTCATGATTTTATAGACCTCTATAATAGCCCCCCTTAGTTGTTTCTTTTCCAACCTGACCAGTCCCAGTATTTTGAATCTCTTTTTACATGGAAGCTGTTCCATACCATTAATCACATTTGTTGCTCTTCTCTGTACCTTTTCCAATTCTAATATATCTTTTTTTGAGAAAGGGTGACCAGAAATGCACGCAGTACTCAAGATATGGGCATTCCATGAATTTACATAGTGGCATTATGATATTTACTGTCTTATTATCCATCCCTTTCCTAATGGTTCCTAACATTCTGTTAGCTTTTTTGGCTGTCGCACACATTGAGTTTCCGGAGCACTATCCACAATGACTCCAAGATCTCTTTCTTGAGTGGTAACAGCCAATATAGATCTCATTATTTCGTATGTATAGTTGGGATTATGTTTTCCAATGTGCATCACTTTGCATTTCATTAACACTGAATTTCATTGGCCATTTTGTTGCCCACACACCCAGTTTTGTGAGATCCCATTGTAACTCTGCTTTGGACGTAACTATTTTGATTAATTTTGTATCATCTGCCAATGTTACCATCTCACTATTTACCCCTTTCTTCAGATCATGTATGAATATGTTGAACAGCACTGGTCCCAGTACGGGACCCTGGGGGACACCACTATTTACCTCTCTCCACTGTAAAAACTGGTCATATATTCCTATATGACTTCCTGTCTTTTAATCAGTTGCTGCTTCATGAGAGGACCTTCTTTCTTATCCCATGACTGCTTACTTTGCTTAAGAGCCTTTGGAGAGGGACCTTGTCAAAGGTTTTCTGAAAGTTCATGTACAGTGTATGCACTGGATTACCCTTACTACATGTTTGTTGACCCCCCTCAAAGAATTCTAATGGATTGGTAAGGAATGATTTTCCTTTACAGCCAGAGAGCTGCTGTTTTGATACATGGAAGCTCCCTCACTGGAGGTTTTCAAAGGTTTTCACCTGTCTTGGATAGTTTAGATCCAACAAATCCTGCATCTTCACAGGGAGTTAGACTAGATGACCCTTGCTGTCCCTTCTAACCCTATGGTTCTATGATTCTATAGGTAGCGCTAAGATGTGCTATGTGGAATTATCTTTAGATACTCACTTTCAGGGACTCCAACCTCCTTTCCATGAATGTGATCCCCACCCATAAAGAACTGTATAACAGCTTCCTGTGCTTCAGTGTTAATTTTAACATTTTTACTTGGAGCATTTCAGGGCCTGTTCAATGCTCTTTGACTATTAAGGTGGTTTTTAATGCATTTTCCTTGTTCTGTAGAGAACAGCTTGGCAGAGTATTAAACTATTGCCAGTCAGATCATTAGGAAATTACTGCCATTCTGCTGTTAGATTAGGGATGGAAAGGGAGTGTGAAAGCTGCCAGTGCTTGTAATTGATATGTAGCCTTGCTGCCTTGTGGATTGACCCTTTCAGGTTGCACAAGCAACACAGTCAGGTCAGCAGTTGGTGAAATCCACAGAGCACACACAGGTGCTGCTGGAAATGGTGATTCAGTCGGTGGTATCATGGAGTGGGAGATAAGATCCAGGAGCTTCCCGATGTAAGGGGACCAAGTAGTAATGTTGATCACTGTAGTAGTTTTGTTACTTCTAAAAATAGGTAATGTTGGCAAGGAGCACTGAACCAATGCTCTAGCTCTGTGGCAGGGGTGCTGTGCTGATGGATATGGTCAATGGGATGAAAAAACTTGTAGTTGTTAAAGATTTCATGTTATTTCTTGTAAGAAGAGTATTACTAATCCTTATATCCCCGTCAAATTTCAGGTTGGGTTATTAAGGGCTGCCTGATTTCTTTCCCCTTGTAGTTCCAATGGGACACAATATTCTTCACTTCCCTTTCTAAATAGTATAGTATTGATACAGTGTGTCTGCTTAAATGGCTGTCACATTTCTCTCTCACTCACTCTGCATTTTGGTGGAAGGTGATGTGCTTACTATGTAAGATTTGTACATTAGTTTAGGTTTATACAGCACATTAGGATCCTTAAGGATAAAAGACCCTGTGTAAATGTAAGCTATTTCCATTATTATTACTCAGATAAAGAGAAAGGCAACAGTTTAAAAAGAAGTGTAGAACTGTGAAACTGACATAAATAAACCTTACTCACTCTTTTTTGAAATGTTTGCCACATCATGTGGAGTTTCTTGAATGAGTTTGCTTTGATTATTTCCTCCCAGTTTTAAAGGGAATCTAGTTTGATCAGGAGGAGATTGAAGGGTATGGATTTTTTTCCTAAGCCTGCCTTTGCTATGAATGCCTTAACATGCCTTTTTGTGAAGTTCAAAACCCCCTGAGCACTCTTAATAAGAAATATACATCACAGTTATAGCTAGAACTCATAGACAGAAGGTAGAGAATAATTTAAATCAGTAGTAAGGGACTTCTCATCGTGTTCACCCTGTGTTCTCCTTTCTGGCTTGGGGAGGATTTGGAACAAAGAACAAATAGAGATATAAATAATTTTAGTACTTATACCTAACCATAATGTCAGTGGAATCATTTACTTTATATCATCTGCCTTTCATGTACTTGACGTATTTAAACTCATTCATCTTCTCTTCTATGAACAAAAGTGAGCTGTTAAACTTCCCTTCGGTAGTCTTAAATCATTATCTTTAGGACACAAAATATTCTGAATGTTTTGTGGTTATGTCCCACTTGCCTACAATCTTGATAGTTTCCCATACTGCTGTATAATAGTCCATCAATTTGAATCATGGCAATATAGATGAAAGGCTTTTAAAAAACTAGCTATGTCTGTGTGGTAAGAGGGAGCTCTGGGAAGTTCTGCTCTACAGTGGGAGCCCTAAGAGAAACTCTGACTCTCATAGAATTTCTCTCAGGGCTCCAAACTTCCATTGGACTGCGGGCTGCAGCCGCAGGTCTGTCCCACATTGCAGCACCTACAACATGCTCTCTCCTCTACACCTCTGCTGTCTGTGTGGGCTAAGGAGTTATGGGCCTGCCTTTATGCCCAGTCCTTTCATATAGCTAATGATACTAGTGGTGCAGTGGGTCTCCAGATCTGGGAGCAGTGCCTCTCCCAGCAGGATTATGGATGCAGGGTATGCATGTGAGCAGACCCCCAGAGCTCTGCGGGGATGGACTCAAACCGTTCCCTAATTATGGCTCAGCTATTCCTGGGAGTCTTATCTCACTTTGAATAACACTGTGAAAGTGATTGTGTAACCTTCTTCAGAAGCTTGCTCTTTACCCAGATTGTTCTTAAAGTGGTTTCCCCAATATTGAACCTAGATGGTCCCTCTTGCTATTCAAGCCTGTTCGTTCTCATTCTGTCCTTGTTTGATTAGCATGCATAATTGATTCCATTTTAGAACATCGCTTTATATATTTGCAGAAAATTATAGGGCCCTCAGTCATCTTACTTCCCTATTAAGGATGCTCAGTTCCAATAATTTCTCCTCACTGGTACCATAGAAATGGGCGCAACATAATTGTGAATTCTCTGTTCTTGTCATGTGTAAAAGGGACATGAAAACTAATCTGTCTGATTTATTTTTAGGAGGTCTTGGCTGTGGGCCTCGGGGCAAGTCCATTGGAAAAGGCAGCTGCAACAATCTAGTTGTCACCAGCAGTCCCATGATGGTTCAACGACTGGGTCCTATATCACCTCCTGCAAACCAGGTCTCAACAGCATGCAACCAGATCAGTCCTAGCTTACAGAGGGCTATGAATGCTTCAAACCTGAATATACCTCCATCAGATACAAGGTCCTGAGTTACATTTCTTCTCTTCAGTATTACAAAAGAGCATATTAATTTTTCTGTCATTTAAGTACTTACACTCATCAGAACAGGTTGTGTTTAAATGGAGTTACTCTGATCCATTATATCAGTGATGCTAGTCTGGATTTACACCACTGTAACTAAGGCTGCGTCTACACTACAGAGTCTATGGTGGCATAGCTTTGCCAGTATAGTCCCCTGGTGTAGCTGCAGCCTACAGTGACAGAAGGAATTTTTCTGTTGGGGTGGGATCCCTGCCTCCCTGAGTGACATTAACTATGTCGACAGAAGCACTCCTCCATCAACATATCTTAATCTGTACTGGGGGTTTTGTTGGCATATCTGTGTTGGTCCGGGGTGTGGGTTTTGTTTCACACCCCAGACCAACATAGCTATGCCCATATAGCTTCTAGGTATAGACCAAACTTAACAGCAGAACTTGGTCCAAAGCTTCCATGCTTTGTCGTTCTTTTACTGGATGAAGACGTTCATAACTGCAAAAAAATTACTTTTTTTACAATGAAAAAATTATGGCTCAGTAGGTGAGTTGTGGGATGGAAACAGCAAAACTCCTAACAATAAATCCTATTGGTGCAGGGTTTCACTGTATTTTATGTCTGGTACAGAGCTTTGTATGTTGTGCCAGTGCTTACCAAATTATACTAATGTCAAACTCATGGTGCAGTGTCTCCATGAATTTGTAAACTAAAATATGGCTATTGACATTGCAAATGAAAATATTATAGAATCATAGACATTAAGGAAAGAAAAGAACTGTTGTATAGACCACCTTATTACTAATATAGCATGTCCCTGACAGACTAGTTGTATAAACACTTGGTAGAATTTTCAAAAGTGCCTAAGTGACAGAGGAAGTTGTCCCATTTTCAATAACACCCAAGTCACTTAGGAACTTTTGAAAATTAGACTTAAGCTCCTAAGTGACTTAAGTGCTTTTAAGAATTTTTGTCAGTGTGTATAACCATTGTGTTCAGTGCTGAAATGTATTTTTTTTTATTTACAAAATGCAACTGTTACTGTTTTTTAAAATATCTCGTACTGTATCTCACTACTTCACTGCAAGTTCAGGAGTTATCTTGAAATGGTTAAAAACAATACTAGTATTTGGCTAGGTTGAAACCTTGTTTTAGTCTATTTGTAAGCTATATTGTGAAGAGGGGATTTCCATCATTTTACCACTCAAGATTGTGCCTGTAGGGCCTCCATATGTTTGCTGACTTGCAAATTAACTGCTCATCCAGTGTGTGTCACTGTGAGCCATTCATATCCAAGGCCATGCTTCTGAGCCAAAAGCCATCATGTTTAGTGTGACAGCAGTCATAATGTAGTTACAGTTAAAGCCACATATATGTGTGTTGTATATGTATATTTTCAGGTATTTAAATGTGTCACTTTTATTGAGTTTAAGCTGTGCCTTCCACGTATCCATTTTTAGGCTCTTCTTTTGCCGAATTGTAATTCACTTGGGTGATTTCATTTTAAGGAGACATTTGCTAAAGATTAACTGAAATCATCAGCCTGTCAGAATTCAAGGTCCTGTATTTCTCCTTTTAATAACATGGCAGTAACTAACACCAATGGATCCCACAGGAAATTCCAATATTTTAACATTTGTTTTTGTCCTGCATTGGAGTGAAAAGTCAAAATATTGAAACTTGTTCCAAAAAGTTTCAATTCAGAAAAGTTGAAACGTTTCATTTTGGGTTGGTTCAACACTAAACTGCATCTGCCTGAGCTGCGGCAGTGTCGTATGTGTGTGTTGTAATTGGGGGCCTCGTGACCCCATTCTTCTGTATGAGTTGGGCTGGGCTATATCCCTTGTGATGCCCCACAATGCCATAGTACACTCTGGCAGCTCTGCCTGGTGCAAATTGATGTTGAAAGGGACCAAAACTAAATGTTTCATTTTGATTTTCCCAATGGGAGCAGGACTGGGACCTAGGAAGTGCAGGAAATTCTTTCAGGGGAAACAAAGAATGCTGAACTTAGGTGATCATACATGAGTAAAAGAAAACAAGATTTTCACGCTTGTTTCATGTTTACTTCCAAGGTTCAAATCAGCAGTTCATATTGCAGCACTGTTGCATTTCAAATTATAGAGAGAATGAGTAATTATATTCATAAATAGAAATGCCTTGTCGGTAAACTTAAAAGATTCTGATCCAAATCTTCAATTGGTCTAAACTGAAGTAAATGAAGCTGTGCCAATTTACACCAGCTGAGGATCTGGCTCTCTGTGTTACATAACTATGTCAGAACCTCCGTCTTTACACTAGTACATATAGTGTCCCCTGTAAGTATTTACTCATCAGCGTGGGACAGATTTTCAAATGAGTTCAGCATTTTGGTTGCTGACAATCTGCTTCTAATTGTGAACACTGAACACTTGACAGTCTGGCCACAATTTAGTTTAATTTTATAAAGTGCAACTTAAAAAAGAAAAATTAGCAGGAGCATCCACTTGCATTTAAACCAGTTCAATATCTTTCTGAATGAGCCTGAGCCGGACGCACATGTTTCGGTTTGTTCGTAAAGGAGGAATAGCCATGCCAAATGAATTAAACTAAAAAATCCCCAATTTTATTTTCTAGAGAAATACTCAACCTACCATGTAAAAATCAAATGTTATTACACTTTACTTGCAGACGGTAAGTACATCTCTGTTTAGGGCCAGAGCATAGTAGTATTCAGGGCCACACTGCAGCCTAGAACTTTTGCCCTTCCAGGTGCCTAAACAAAAGCAAGAGTTCTCCCCTTACATGAGTGTGCTGACTACTGGACCTTGGGACCAGGCATGCAGAAGCAACTTCGGGATGCTGCACAGCCATTTACTCCCCACTCTGGAACCGCTGGCTGAGGAGTGGCTGTGAATAGGTAGCTCCACCTCCTACTCGAACAAAGCACATCAGCTAGCGGAGCTAAGACAGTCCCTGGGAGCGGCAACTTACTATCTCCTTGGAGCAGGGAGGCAATTATGACTCCCTGAAGTGAGCTGTAGCTCACGAAAGCTTATGCTCAAATAAATTGGTTAGACTCTAAGGTGCCACAAATACTCCTTTTCTTTTTGCTTCTTTCCTGAGATGCTCCTGGAGTGGTTTGTCCTTGTGATATAGTATAGCCCTCAATGAGCCCAAATTACTGTTAGCTGATGCTTTTGATCAATTGACTCCTGACCACTGTAAAATGCTTGTTATGTTAAGCAACAGGAGAACTCACATAGGCCCTGCCTCCCGGGTTAAGGAGAGTGTTTCAGTAGAAACAAACACAGTGAGGATTTTTCAGCTGTAAACCACATAACTGTGTAGAATTGAGTGTCAAAAGCCATCTACGTTTCTCTTGCTTAGTGTTTCATACACTCTTCAAACTTTACTAATCTGATCAAAAGTTATACCAATCTCAGAGGTGAAAAGTTGTAGTATCAAAGAGAATCATGTCAAGGACAGCCAGCATACAATTGCATCATTTGTGTAATCTTTGGTAAACATTACCTCGTTCACTGGAAATATCACACCAGCCATTGTTTAGAGTCTGCTCTTGCTCACGCTGAATCCAGTGATAAGAATCTTATTGATTTAAATGGGATTAGGATTTGGCCTTAATCAAAACTGATAGCAAAACTGTGAACTATATATCTGTATCTATATCTTTTTCACATACATTCAGTACCGGTACAACTAAAGCTGGAATTTTGGCTTTATTTGTATTGAGTGTTGCCCCTACTGCTGACACCATTGTCCCATTATGACATTAGTGTTGTACCTCTACCAAATAATAGCAGAATTCTGGGGCCTTGTAAATTGATTTCCCAGAGGAGGAAAGATCAGAGATGTGGAGTCTGGGTATACTCTAACTGTAATTTTCTTTAATTACACACATACCTCAGTTCTGAGATGAGATGGTCAAAAAGCATGCAGGGCAATCTCAGCCCAACACCAATGCCTGGTTCCTAGGGCTGAACTCTTCCTCAAGAATTGACTCTAATCAGATACCAAGGCAGAGAACAATCTCTCCTGCTGCTTGCACTGCTCCCTCTCTCTTGAAACTGTATCTACACAAAGACTGTGCATAACCCAAACTGAACGGCAACGCAGCATGTCTTCCCAAGAGTCAAAACTTGCTTGTACTCTGAGAACAAGAACTTGGAAGACTATGTGTAATAGCTCCACCTGGTACTGCCTGCCATAGCAATATCTGGAATATATGCAAATATAAGATGAGGTTTATTTCTCTTTTTGTTTTTGTTTTCTTACTGTAATTTTTGAACAATAAAAGTACATAGTAAAATAATATTAACCAATTGTTTATGGCAGTATATGTGCGTAACATCCAGGTAGGCATAGTTCTTTAGATTAAAATACAGAAAGAAATGCTTATCCCAGGGGCTAAGTGCTCTGACAATTTTTTTCATTATTTAGTAGTTTTATTATGGTGTTCATCACAGCCTGTAAACGCCCCCCCTCCCCCTGCAAGCTTTAATTAATTTAGCCTCTGCCTTGTGCAGTAGATAAGCTATTATTCTAATTTTCCAGAGGGGGAACTGAGACTCAGAGAGACTAAGTAACTTGCACACAGTCACACAAGAAGTGAGTGGCAGAACTGGGAGTAGAAGCCAGATCTCCTGAGTACTGGTCCAGTGCCTTAATCAAAACTCTGTGCTTCTTAAAAACACAAAATGTGCAATGAAAGCAACAAATCCAGCAATTTAACTTGAACCCACATGCTATAACTATCTGAACCAATGATATCTGCCTGTATGTCTAGGTACTTATAAGGCCCCCATCACCTCATCTCTCTTTGAGTACTTCACAAATATTAATGAATTTATCCTCCTAACATCCTCAAAGTGAGAAGTTCTATTGTCCCCATGGTACAGATGGGGAACCGAAGCCCAGAGAGATTAAGTGACTTGCCTAAAGTCACCCAGGAAGTCTGTGCTGGAGCTGGGAATTGTAGCCCCATCCTGCCTCTCCTCTTCCTGCCTCTTTGAGGAAACCAGCACCATTATTGGCTTAAGATGTTAGGGTTACACTTAAGAAATCCCAGGTATAAGCAAATTTCCTGATATTTCTGGGAAGAATTTACTTGACAATATTGGGAAGGTGAGAATTTCTGAAACACTTTTTCTGACTTAGCTGTGGAAACATCATAAAAACAAAACTAAAACTCCTCAAATTGTTGCTCTTCTTTATTTTAATTCACTTACTGTGATTTTGTACAGTTAGATATTATCTGCATTTTAACCTTGAGTTATATCTTTAAAGAAGAATGATATTTACCAGCTTGCCTCCATTACAGTCTATAATTTCCTTTGAGTTTAATACCTATTTCTCTGCTTATTCATCGGCTTCCAACTTTTCCCACCAATACCTGCCACCAAAATGGATGGATAGGCAGGTCAACTCAACAGAAGTTAATATCTGTTTAATAAGAAGTGGAAGCATAATGTTTTGCACTCAGGGCCTGCTTGTGCTTCCATTGAAGTCAATGACAAAGTTCCTTTGACTTCAGTGGTGCAGGATCCAGGGGCATATAGAGTAACTTTCATCCAAGACTCTTAAAGTGCTTTACAGATTTTCAGTTGGCTTCTCAACTACCCAGTGTATGCATGCAGTGCCTGTGTGTGCCTGCAGGTGTAGTAACTGAGCAGGCAAACCTTTGAAAACATAAAATTAGAGGGCACTTTTTAAAAAATTGGCCCTGCTATGACACTTTGTGAGACTATGCCAACAGAGAGAAGATAGAAGAACCAGTACATTAGTAATATATAAATTTATGAACCGAACTTTTAATGTGACTTTCTAAACCCCTGCCTTTCTTTTTCCTGCCTTTATTCCAGGTCCCTCATGTCACGTGAGTCTCTGGCCTCTACAACATTAAGCCTGTCAGAAAGTCAGTCAACGCTGAGTGTGAAACATGAGTGGTCTCATGGGTACAGGATTCTTCCTTCCCTTCCTTCCAACCAAGGATCCCAAAATGGCAGTGAGCTAGGAGACATACTGAGTATACCACCTGGAACATCCATGTCCAACAACAGTGTATCTAACTCATTACCTTCTTACTTGTTTGGTATGGAAAATAACCATTCCCCTTACCCGAGCCCTCGCCATTCTTCAACCAGATCTCATTCAGCCCGCTCCAAAAAAAGAGCCCTCTCTTTGTCTCCATTGTCTGATGGCATTGGGATTGACTTCAATACAATCATCCGTACATCCCCAACCTCTCTGGTTGCCTACATCAACGGTTCAAGAACATCACCAGCAAACATATCCCCGCAGCCTGAGGTCTATGGGCATTTCTTGGGAGTAAGAGGAAGCTGTATTCCCCAGCCTTGCTCTATTCCAAACACTCAGAAAGGTCTTCTTGTGGCTAACAGCAACATCACCCTCCCAGGTTATGGTGAAAATGGGACTGTGGAATACCAGCGGATGCAGCAGTTGGAACAAAGTAGCTTGCAGTCGGCAGTTATGAACAACATGGTGGTTCAACAAGGTATACCTCTGATAGACAGCCAGCCAATAAGCATGTTAAAAAGTGAACGTGTGGATGATTTTTCAGGCAGCACAATTGACATGCCTCCTCCTCCCCCTCTACCACCTCCTCCACCACAAGGTCCACCACCCCCTTACCATGCACATCAGCACCGACATCAGCATGACCTCATAAACCATTCCCATCAACTTGCCTTGCCTTCCTCTGCCCAGGGCCCTCTGTTGGATGAGGATGGTGAATTAGATGATTTCAATGGTAAACACTGCTGTCGCTGGATAGATTGCAGTGCTCTGTATGACCAGCAAGAGGAACTTGTGCGGCACATAGAAAAGGTTCATATAGATCAGAGAAAGGGAGAGGACTTCACTTGTTTTTGGGCAGGATGCCCTCGAAGATACAAGCCATTTAATGCCCGTTACAAACTGCTGATTCACATGAGAGTTCATTCAGGAGAGAAGCCAAACAAATGCACGGTAAGTCTAAAGTGACAGATCCTGTCGGGTAGAAGTACAGTTCACTGCTTATGAAAGTTTAGATAAGGTTTAATTCTGCACTAATTTCTGCTGGTGGACAGAATTTAAAAAAAATTAGAATGAATGAACAACTGCCCATATTTCCACCTACACAGTTAGGGAGAGGTGTTCTCTAATATCAACTCTTTACATTTGACCAGAAATAACTTTTTCTGCCTATCTGAATTATTTCTGAATCCAACCTGAGAAAGACATATGAGACTTTCATAAAGCAAGGAATGGATGCCATGAGAGTGTGAACTTGCCTGCATGATAAGTACTGTGGCATATTTATTACTGGTTGTAATTAAATTGTCTTGCCTTAGGTTAACACTTTTTCCATGAGCAGTTAGCCAATATGCAAGATCTTGGTGGTTGTTTCTGTTAGGAGGAGAAATAGATGATGGAGTCAGGTATTTCTCTGATGCAATCCTGTGTGTTTATGAAGCATGTACAAAAATCCTGTTTCCCTGAACATAGTAGGACTCAAGCAATAGGAGATAGCTTTTTCCCTGACAGTTCTACGTATCTTTCAGCCGGCACTCTACTCAAAAAGCATTCTCTCCAGGGGTTTTCGCAGGGTCACTCTACCAGTGCTTTTCGGGCTGCGTCTGGGGCTACCTTGGTGCTGCTCTGTGTGCTCCTTCTCCCTCTTAGAGACACACAGCTGCAGGCAAATCAATCCCCCATACTTGTATTTACATTCAACCCACAGTGAAACCCTTCTGACATCATAGATCAGATTCCTGAGCAGCCTTATGTGTGTCCTATGTTTTGGGTGGTGGCTTCTAATCTTTCAGCTATCTTGAAACAAAAGGACAGTTAATTTTTCCCTCATCTAGCATGCATGGAAGGCAACTGTTATGCCTCCCAGCGTCAGTGAGGTGTCTCCCAACTTCCAGCGTTACACCTCACAACAAAAGAACATATATTTTCTAGGAATAACTGCTGATGGGTATTCTACTAGAAGGAACTTACTGGGTTTTCTCTATATCATGTGGAACATAAATCAATCCAAGGAAGCTATTGTCAGTCTGCTTCCAAGTAATTGTTTGTGGCTGTAATACGTGGAGAGGAATTCTTCACTTAACATTGTGAAAACCAGTAAAAACCTTACAGGGTGTAATAAAAACATTTGTAAGACTAGTTAGTGCTTTTTTGTCATTGTAAGGTGCCTGAACTTTTCATTGTGACTAAAAGATGCAATATTTATGTCACACCTATCAGAAACGCTAAAAATGAATTAATGTTTTACAAGCACAATGTAACCCAAAGGACAACAGGAAGGATTTGCTGCATTGCAGAAATTTTTTTTCAAACTTAAAATGAATAGCATTTCTTTTACCTTAGGATGATTGTGTATAGCAAATATTCCTGAACCTGAGCACTCTGTGTATATAGCATATTCTTCTGTGTCACTGGAAGCATGAAGTATAATGTGGCAACACAAAGCACAATTATCACTTACGGAAGAGAGTAGGCAAAATGGAGACATGTTTTTTGGGTTTTTTTTTAAATTGGTGCTTTCCGATTTACAGGATTTCTGCCGTATGCATTAATGTATAATTGCAGGTGTTTTGAATTATGCCTGATTAATTTTAGAGACAAACATACCATGTCTCAACTTATTTTAGTTAATAGAGAAGGTGCTGTTCTCCTGTGCTCAGTCAAATGATCTTTGCAGCTGCATCCTGAATGGATGTGAGTGGGGCAAGATTGCATTTTTCAAGGCTAGAGAAAAGGATGTTGCAGCAATTGAGAACTGAGATGATGAGAGCTTAAATGAAAGCTTTAGGTGTGTGGATGGATAAGTAAGGTCATAGCTAACAGACACTATGTGGAAAGAATCTGCAAGGATTAGATATATCCTGGATATGAAGACTTAGAGAGAAGTCTGAGTCAAAGGTAACAGGCAGGTTGTAGGCCTGTGTGAAAGGCAGGATAGCAGAGTTGTCCAGAGTGAAGTGACCAAGAACAGAGGTGGTGTGGAGGGTTTGGGGGAAGAAAGGAGGAAGAGTAAGAGCTCTGTTTTAGTCATGTTGCTCTTGAGCTGATGGCTAGACATCCACAAGGAATGTCAGAGACAGGCCAAGATTTTAACTTGGACAGAAGGTGAAACACGTGGAGTAGAGAGGTAGATCTCTGAGTCATCAGCATATTTATGTTTGTGGAGAAATAAAGCATGGAGGGAAAAGTGAGGGGGACCAGGAACAGAGCTCTGTGGAACCCCCACAGAAAGCTGAGGGAGTGCAGGCAATGAGGAGGAAAGGGGGAAAGGAAGGTGAGTTGAAGAGATGGGGGAGGTCACATCATATTTTGTCAATTTTCTCTTGAAATAAATTGACAAGATCCTGTGTTGAGAGAGAAGTTGAGGCAGGAGGGAAGGGTTTGAGGAGTGATTCTAAAGTGTCAAAAAGGTGACTGAAATCATGGGCATGGGATTCAGTGAAGCTAGATGTTGAACTAGCAAGATGGCAGAACTGAAAGGGGGAGAATGAATTTGTAGCAGAGGAAGTCAACCTGGTCATGGGATTTTTTCCAGAGGTGCTCAGCAGCATGAGAGCAGGAACAGAAGAAGTGGGTGTTGAGGGTGAGCCAGGGCTGGGAGTCGGCAGACCCCAAAGAGTCAAGGGTGGAGAGCGAGGATTGGAGAGAATCAACAACCATAACAACGGAAGAAAGGGAAGAGAAGGCAGGGAGGAGAGGACTGAGAGCAGATGAAAAATCTTCAACACCGATGAACTGGACATCACAGAAAGGTTGAGTGACACGATGTGGGGGCAGGGCACTGATAGGTGATGCTGAAAGAGACCAGGTGATGGTCAGAAAAAGGGAAGTCAGCAATGGAGAGATCAGAGAGAGAGAGAGAGCCATGTGGGGTGAAGATCAAGTCAAGTGAATGGCCCTTTTGGTGACCTGGGATGCAGGTTGAATTAAGAGGTGAAGGCGAGGAGACATGCAGCTATGGGTTGCACAAGTCATCAACATGAAAGCTGAAGTCACTGAAGCTGAGTTTGGGAGATTGTGAGGAGAGGAAGAGAGAAAGCCAGGAGTTAAAATCAGAGGGAGGAGGAGGAGTTGGTGGGTGTAGATTACAGCAACATGGAGAGGGAGAAAAGAGAAGAGAAGAGAAGAGTGAATTGGAGTCTTGCTCAAAAGAGAATAAAGAATGGGAAGAGGAAGGAAGGGGGGGATTGGAAGCACCAAGAATGGAAGAAGAGAAGCCCGATGCCACCACTGTGGTCTGAGCAAGAGCAGGAAATGTGAGAAAAGGAGAGAGCTCCATAAAAGAGGGCAACTGCAGATGGCATGTCAGACTAAGGGATCCAGCACTTTGTCAGTGCCAGGTGCTGGAGGGAGTGAAGTAGGAAGAGGCTGTGGATGAGTCTGATCCTTTTAGAGAAGGAGTGGGCATTCCAGAGACAGTAAGAGAAGGAAATGAAATAACCCTCAGGCAATAAGCTAACCACATCATACTGCATGAACATTTCAGTGAAATAATGGTTCTTAGCACCAGGCAATTGTGTGCAATGGAGAAATATCCTCCTTTTATTCATGTGTCAGAAAAGGCCATGGTCAGTACATTCATCATCCCATATTCTGTGCACCTATCTATTGGAGTCCATTGTCAATGTAATATATGGTATATTTGACTATTTTACGGAATCTCCTAGTATTGTAATGACATTGCTTTTCAATGTACCATCAACACAATATAGGGTCAAAGATGCTTCTAAGCTATATTACGCCAGTGCTAACAGAACTAATGCAGACTCAGATCCATAATTAATTGTTAAGGTTAAGATGAACTAGAGAATTCAGTTTTCCTTCCTTCAAATAACCTTTAATAATTCTATGCTAAGTTATACATCTGAAAAAAAATCAAGGAACTGCTAAACCTGCAATATTGTATCTTCCAGTGATTATAAGCATTTAAGTGCACAAGGTTACATAAGTAAGGTTAGGGCCAAGAAAAAAATCCTCCACTGAATTAAATGGATTTATATCAGGGATGAGCTTGTTTCTTTATGTTGATGAAATAGAGGTTTGGAGTAGCGTGTAACATATCTCAAGACGAGATGACGTAGCCACTGATAGCATCTGGTTATGACTAAGCAGTCTGCTATGATTCTGAAAGATATAGTAAAAGTAGTGTATGCTATGAGTCAACCAGCTGACAGTAGATATGATGAGTGGCGAATGATTGTGTTTGTTAGATTCAAACTTAGTGACATGCACTGGGAATTTCATTCCCAGGAACCCAGAATATAATTATACTATCATACCAAGAGCTAATAGCCATGAAACAGTGAAAGCAACAGTTACAGAAGTCTACATAAGAACACAAGAACAGCCATGCTGGGTCAGACCAAACGTCCATCTAGCCCAGTATCCTGTCTTCCAACAGTGGCCAATGCCAGGTGCCCCAGAGGGAATGAACAGAACAGATAATCATCAAGTGATCCATCCCCTGTCGCGCATTCCCAGCTTCTGGCAAACAGAGGCTAAAGACACCATCCCTGCCCATCCTGGCTAATAGCCATTGATGGACCTATCCTCCATGAATTTATCTAGTTATTTTTTGAAACCTGTGTGACTATAAGGAAGTGATCATACAATGAAACTAGAGTGTAGTGGAAGAAACTTGCAGACTGGTCCTGACTAGACTTACTGCTAGTACAGTGAGTTGTTCTGCACCTGTCTGAACTACCCAGTAAGTTAGGTTTCCTGTATAGATTTGGCTGGATCTACTGATAGAACAGCACATTCAGATTAGGCACTAGAGTTGGCTGTCCCTTTCCGGTACATTTTTTCAGTGCTACTAAAAATCCCAGTACATGTTTTTTTTTAAAGTTGGAGAATGCTTCATGCACGGGAGGGATTTTTCCCACTGTTGATTGTGTTTGGAGAAGGAATTCCATTCAGTGTTTGTTAACACTCCGTTCTCCAAAGGCTAATTAGAACTCCTGTGGGATTCTGTCCTAACATGTAAATCTGTGATGGATTTTTTAGGGGCTCCTGTTGTTACTTGCCAATTACCTGGTTAGGAAACCAAAAGAATCTTTCCAGGACATTACAATTAGGACAGTAGATTGCCTTTATCTAAACGTAAATGTTTCACATTCAAATTTGGCTGGTGTACTCTTTTATTCACTTTTATTTAGGAGAAAATAATTTTTCTGAATAAAAAAAATTCTGGTTTGATGGGTAAAGAGAGACAACTGAATCAAAAATTGATATTGACATGCCAATGGCTATTATACCTGTGGTTGCCATTAAACCCCCCAGCAATGTTTGCCAACAGTTGCCACATAGCAGTATTTGAGGTTTCCAGTTTCCTCCGATATTAGAAAAGGCAAGTTCTGTGGTAACTGTACAATAGCACTTGGCAAATGCTGACTTTTTAATGACTTTTACTGTACATGTGAATTTATTTTGTACCCTGTGTTTCTCCTACAGTGGATGCTTTTTGTACTTAAATGTTCAGCGCCATGCACGGTATTTAATTAACTTTCTGCCAGTGTTATGCAAATGATAAGCTTAAATATTTTACCTTAATGTAATAATAGAAGTATGCAGTTAGAAATTTCAGGCTCTCTCTTCACATTTTGATACAGCTACAGTTGAGGTGCTCTCCCCCTTTGAAACAAAATACAGCCTTTCTGCTTTTAATAACACCTGAACCATCCTGAAGCACACTACTGCTCTGAAAATTAATCTTTCCCGTGCTGTCAGCCATTGCTAAGGGCATGAACCAGGCTCTGCCATCCCTATCTGTCTTGGATCGCTCTTTGTCCTCTGTGTTGTTAAGTCCAACAAGTGTTCTCTCTCTGAGTAGTTTTTGACAGAGGGATTCTTTCAATCAGTCCCTTTTTCAAGTTTTTCCAGATGCCCAATGGCATGCCTACCATGACAGATGCTCTGGCTTCATTCTTAACACTTGTCCCAGACACTTTGTCGTCTTCTGTGGAAAATCTTTGGTGATAAGAGGTCATTGAACTCTGTGACAAATCTTGGCATTTGTTATAAATTCATTCAGTTTTTATACCTCATATTTTCCTGAGGCATTTGCTTTAGAATGCATTTAGATATCTGTGCCTTTTGGTGGGTTTCCAGTTTTCACATCCATATAGTAAGGTGGAGATGACATTTGAGTTGATGATTCATAGTTTGGTCTTTAAATTGTAGATTTTTCAATTACCAAATCTTGTTTAAGCTGGTAAATACAGCTGCCATCTTGATAAATCATGACATTATTTCCTTCTGGATAGTCCCATGGGCTGCTATTGCTGTTGTTAATATTTTTGAAGTGTAGGATAATTACAAAAATGTTGAATTTTCCTTTTTATCTAATATGTTTGATGTGATTTAAATAAATAAAATTAACAGTAATAGCCACCTGTCAGGTCTGAAACAACATCAACTGAACATCTGTTAAATATCAGAAATATCGTGGCTTCCAGAATATATCACATGACACATCAGTCTAGCAAACACATAAAACAGTTGATATGTTAACAAAGAGAGACTAAGATCCTAAAACACTTGAGTGATTACTAAATGAAACGCAAGGAAACCTCTTCTATGGTGTATTTATGTATTTGTCTGAATAATAGCTGCTCAGAAAATTTCCATAAAATGAAACTTTGATGAAAATCAGAAACAATTTTTTGCAAAATCTTTATGGAAATTCTTCCATTTTCTAATGAGATCCAATAATGTACCTACATGCATACAATATACATTATGTACAGCATATACCATGCATTCAGTATGTATACTACGATATCTATATTATAGGGGGAGCTTGGTAGCAGCCCCTATATTGAGGTCATCTAACACTTTCCATTATAAAAGATTTCTGCAACCTTTTCTGAGATGTTCTAAGACCTCCACTGGACTTTTAAATTTGGCAGGGAGGAAACCCTCAGGCCAGAGATGTTCCTTTTCTTTGTCCCATGAAACTGTTCAAGTTTGGCAGAAATGTAAACTGTTTAAAAAACTGCTTTTTCTGTCTCATCCTTGCATTCCTGAGGAAAATGTTGTCAATGGGCCAAAATAACAACTGAACACAGATGTTGTTCAGAGTTGGACTCATGCTGCTAGCAAAGCCACAGGAGCTACAGCAACAGCAGACACTGCTCTGGGAATGCCTGGGAGCCCACTCCCCAAAGGTGAATGGACAGCAGTACATACCCTCTCTGGGGTACCACATCCTGCAGGAGCTTACCCTACCTCCCCAGGAGAAGAGAGAGAATCAGTTCAGGCTCCCTGTGATCTGCCCATGAACCTAGCACATGTAGCCAGTGGCTCACCCCCAACTCTGTGATAGCATCCTTCTGCTGCTAATATAGTTAGTTCTGTAGTTCAAGTGGTTGACGTCGGTGCTGCATTGCTGACATTTCAGCATTCAAACCTCATTGAAGATGCATGATGAGGGGTTTGTTACAATCATACATATTAGAGTTTGTTCATACCTTTTAAAAATTAGGAAATTATACATTAAAAAAGGTTTAAAGAATGTTATTTAGGTTACACAGTCAACCATTTGAAAGTTCGGAAATGCCAGGTTTATGGTTGCCCAGGCAACATTAATCCTGCCCCATGTGCATATGCACTGATACAATTTTTAATTATACGATCATGTACTGTTTTTTCCACAGGGCCTCTGCCTCATTCAGCACACAGGATGGACATGCAAGGGACAACCGTTAAGGTTGCCCAGGCTACTGTAAACCTGGCATTTCCTAACTTCCAGGAGCTTGACATTGCAATCTAAATAATGTTCTTTTAACACAGTTTTGTTTGTTTGTGAAATAGATAATGTAGCCACAGAGCGGAACAATTAGTAAGACACTACAACTACTCCCAATTACTTGTGTTAGATGTTTTGGTGGGATTTTCAAAGGAACTTCAAGGAGTTAGTTGCCCAAATTCATTGTCAATAGGCACCTTACTCTCTAAAGTAATCTAAAAATCCCAGACTTGAGCCGCAAAGTATATACATATAGTTATCCATGCTATATATAAAAATACAGAAAGAAGTCCCAGATGCCGCACTGTCATCTTCAGGGAGGTTATTTGTGAAACCCAGTTTCACATCACAGAACACACTTTAGGAATCTTCCATTTGGTGGTGTTTTAAATTTCATTTCCCATAAGGAGGTATTTGAAACGGTTTACCTGAAAAGCTGTTCTCTGTTTTAAAGACTTTAATCTGTAGAAAATTCGTGTCCAAATAGGCTTCTTTTCTGTTTCACTGTAACTCAGAACATGAATGTAAAGTATCTAAAAATGTAAATGGAATTTCCAAGTAGTAACAACACTTTTTCTGTCATCAGTACTATATTTTTAAATAATTACTTCACTTTAGAAAGTGGGGGGGTAGCAGTACACCAATTTATATTTGTTGTTAGGTTTTTTCATTCCCTTGTGCTGTGTTTTAGAGGAATGTTTTCCAGATTTTCAAATGCTTCAATAAAGCTTTTGTCAAATAAAAGTAGAAATCAGCTTGAAACAAACCTTCAAATCATGAATTATGGATTTGGTTCTAGAGTTGGTTCCAAGTTCTGTCTCTCTCTCTAATGGGCCAAACAAAAACCCGTTATCTGATGGCTCCTGAACATAGGGTTTGGAATCTGGATTCAAACTCAAACCTTCCCAGATTTCAGAGGACTTAGATTTGGAGTTTGGATTTGGCTCACTATAGAGTTAGGGTTGAGCTACAAATTCTATCTGAATTTGGTTTTATATTTGAGGGTTCAGTTCAGAGGTATGTCTGAATATGCATCAGAACATTAGGATCCATCTGCCTGTGGTCCTGTCACAGGATCCAAACCACCTGAATATACAAAATTGGGCTGGAGCTTTAATGAAATTAGATGTATCCATTAGTTTATGATGAAAACAGATAATGGGCCCAATCCTTCAAACACTTCATCTTGTGAGTAGGTCTTACTTAAGTGAGTAGCTCCATTGACTTCTGTGGGCTGCTTGATAGAATTGAGGACTAGTCATGTGAGTAAGAATTTGTGGAATGAGGTTTCTATTTCCTTGTAACTTCCAGTCTCTATGTGGGTTGCCAGCTTTACCTTGCCCTTGGAGAGCAATGCTTGCTCATGGCTGAAGTTGTATCAGGAGTGGCATGAATAAATGATGAAAAATAACCCCAAACAGCTTTTTCAGCTTTCCATTTATTGATAGACCTGTCTAATACATTTCTAGAAAGATAAATAGTAAAAGCCATTTGGATAAATTGAAGCCCCAACTATGATACGCTGCTTGTATCCCCCAGCTTCTGTTTGTTACACCAGAAACAGACAGAAGCGACCCCCACAATATAGATAGCATTTTTTAAAAAGGAAGACGTAAAAAATTAGTAGTTAATAATACTGTGAAATACGTCTCTTACAGTTTTAGCTCAAACAAAAATTGTCAGCTTCTGCTCAGAGTACTGACAACTCATTTGCTAGGGATTAAGCTTTTAATTAAGAATTAATGCTCTAGCCCATTGCAAAGAACCTTCTAGACATGTGACACTTTTGATTTATCCCAAGTGTTCAGAGTGAAATTCAGTGGTATGCACAGTGAAGGACAAATATGAAGGTTTAGTTGTGGATATGGGTCTTAAAATCTAATGTTGAAGATCAAATCTTATAGAACAGCTATCTGATTGTTTGTATAGAATAGTTAAGAAGTGGCCAGTTGCCATATTTTTTGTGTATGTGCACATGAATAACTTTCCATTAGTTAAATATGTTGCAAACCAAAGGCAAGTTAACTGCTCAGAAGGGTTTTGATCACAGCTCCTTATTTAACGTTCAGGTAACCTTAAATTTTTTTTCAGCATTCCAGTTTAGTTTAGACTGTTTCTGCTAATAGTGAAATGAATGTGTATAACATAGTGTTTAAAGAAATACAAGTGAGGGCATTGATCCTGCAGATTCCTAAAAGAATACACTATATGTACATGAACAGTCCCATTGACTTCAATGGGGTTCCTCATGGGCATGATCCTGCAATCAGTTGCACACTTGTTTAGTTCAGTTGATTTAAATGAGACCACTCAAGCACATAAAATTAAGCACATGCATAAGACTTTGCATACGAGGCCCCTGTGGGTAATTCCATGCATGGATTAAAAAAATCTAGGGGTTAAGAATCCATAACACCCAGGAAATTCAGAACTCAGGGCAGAATGGGTCTCTCTGATCACGTTGCATCCCTAACTCACGTTGATGTGTCTACATTTTTCAGCTTGTATGGTATGTAATCTATCACCCACTCTTCTATCAGAGAGGACTGTTCCATCCTTAATTTCTTTATTGTGATGCTCCATTTTAGTAGCATGCCAGGGCTACTCTGTGATTGAAGGATTGCAGCACTCCCAATGCACAGCTTCTGATTTACGGTTACCTCTTCTGGTCCTTTCTCCACCTTACCTGTCTGACAGGTAACATTTTTTTCTGTTTCAAGAGAATTAGTAAAAACAACAAAAGCAAAACCCCAAACTTTGTTTTAGTGATGCATTGTCAATCCCTAACAAGAAGCTTCCACAAACAAGTTCTGCCTCAAACTGTGATAAACCTTTTGAATCAGAGGTGGCGGTCCCCACAAAAGTGGAGGAGTGAAGGACTGGAAAATGTAGGTATTTGTTTTCCTATTTAAATAAAAGATACATTCTTATTACCAAAACCAAAAATGGGAACAAAAACCATGTTGCAAACAACCTAATAACCTTCACTGGAAATATTTATTCTTTGTTTCTGAAAACTATATTGCATGTTGCAGTAGCACAGAGGTGAATGTGTGATATTTAAAATGCTGGGGGAGAAGACTTTTAGGGGATATCTTTCCCCAGTATATAATTTCTTAAATACTTTATGCTTGAGACAGTCTGAATTGGGAATGAAAGGAAATGGGAGCATTCTGGAAGAGGATTGTTTATTCCTCCCGACCAAGATATTTTTAAAGTATCAGTATATTTGTTAATTAAAAGGCAAGTCTAAAGTATTCTGAACAGTGAATTCTGTAACAATGAAATCTATTGTCTGTCTGTCTGTTTGTTTATCTTTGTGCAGAACAAATTCTCTTTAACAGGAGCTTCTCTAGAACCTGAGTTGCAGTTTGCAGATTCTGAAGCATTGAAATAATTTGTGGTTTTCATTCTATTTCACAATACTTGGTCTCATTATTTGGGGTGGGCATTAGGCATAAGCTAAAAGCCTGTCTGTATAACAAGCACAACCATGTCAGTAAAGCAGCTTATAGTACTGATGCAGTTACTACACTTTTCCATTTTATAGTATAAATGGGAACTTAAGCATGTTTCCAAAGGATTTGGACTGTGCAAGGCTTTAGCATGGTTCATGGACATGGTTTAAATATCATCGATCCTACAAAATGGAACCAGGTTGTAATGGGATCCCCTGACATGGTTGTACCATAGTGTAGATAGGTCCTAAGCAGGCTCCTACAATGGGGTGCTATAATAGCATTAAGACTGCTGCTGATTTCTCACTGTCATTCTTCTATTGAATTGCTGTCTACATGTCCTCTGTATTTCTGAGTAAGACTGAGTGGAAACAGGGTGCCCTTTTGGTGGAGGCAGTGATGGAGATACATATTAGGGCCTAGGTGAGTTGCTAAGATGAATTGGAGGCGGATAGTAGGGAGCTATGGTGATAGGGGGTGCTGAAACCACCTTCCCTTACGGACAACTGACATACCGAGAGCCAACTTTGTTAACTACATCTGAGTTCACTGTAAATGGGTTCAATTGGCTTGCCATAATTCTTTGAACTGTTTAGAGTACTTATTTTCCAGTGTCTTTTTAATATTGGTTTGGTACTTTGCTCACCATTTTCATTCCTGCCACCATCATTTATGAGGATGGACAGCAACTTTGTCCCACAAGTGCTCAGCTCTAGAGGATTAACACATCATGACAAAGTTCAAGTTCACAAGTGAATGGTTTAGAGAGATGTCATCATGCTAAGCAATTCTTTTTCTATGTTCTGTTTTGCTGCCTGTGGTACTGAAATGTAATATTCCCCATCTGTTCATAAAGCAGCTTTTTTGGTATAAAGAGTTGTTATGAATGCTTTCCCCGTCCTTTCCCTCATGGAATGCTTTCTTTTGGTCATGAACTAGCACATGCTTAAGACAAAAATGATAATAGGCCTCCCTGGGTACTTTTGGTATATTTCAATAAATACATTCCCACAAAATGAAATTGCTTTGGCTCTTTACTATGTTCTTTAGTGGTTTACACTTTCAAAATTACCCCAAAGAGATCAGATGTAAACATCTGAAATGCCACGATTCCTGTTCAAGGTCGATCGTAGAGCACAGCTGATGGAGATATTTCCCTAGTAGCAATCAGATCTGTATTTTAAGAAAGTGCAACTATGCAAAAAACCTTATCTGGGCCAACAATTAAATATCATTGATTCTAATTAGGATTTGTCACATAATAGAAAGACAAAGTTTCTTTTGTTTGGTGAAAAGCCTACTTTGCCTGCTTACTAAAATGCATGGATTTCTTTCCAGTGGCTTTAGATAATCAGTATGACAAAGTTTCAGTCCTGTGATCTTTCAGCTCTCCTCAAGTGATTCAGCCTTACTTGTTGAAACTTGTTTAAGGTGTTTGTGTGCACAATCCAGCACAGAAGTTGTTATATGGTATGACAATGAGGTCTGCACTGTTTGTTTATAGAAACCTGTGACTCCATCATCAATGGAACTAAGGAACATTTATGCACTTAATAGATTGTTGGGTTTATTAATTTTATCTGTAGTACTCCTGTTAGTAAGCATGCCCATGGTGATACACAGGCTTGTTCCTCTCTGACCATCTGGCAAGGACTGGCTGTCTTTTCTGGCTGTCTGGGTCAATGAGATCTGAATCTATTGTATGAATTAAAAGAATTTGAGCTGCTAGTTATGATACTGATTTTGTTTTGGGCCAGTGAAATGGGCCCATTATGGCAGAACACGTCAAGGAAAGACGCATACGGGTTGAGTGGATATTCCAGAATTCATTATAATTAGTAGTTCTGCAGAGGTAATAAATCAAAATATATCCGTGAGTCACCAATACTTTCCCAGACGCTTAAATTCAGAAAATGAATTTCTGTGACCCATTGGTCAAAAGCATAGAATATTAATGAAACAACAGGCAATTTAATGCAAAATTAAAAGCAAACCTCAACTATCTGCAGTTTCATTGATTTATTTTAATTGTGGGAATTTGCTAAAAAGCATATCATGTGTAATTTGTGTGAGTTGACTTTTCCTTTGAATGTAGAGATTTGCTAATTCCAATCTGTATTGGTAAGGGTTGGTGAAAAGTCATTGAGTGAAATTTTAATCTCAGCTAGTGAGATTGCATCACCATGCATCTTGAAAAATCACTGCTGGATGATAATCTCTGTAGAAACATGCCCCTCCCTCCTCAGCATCTAGCCACCTCTGGTGATTAGCCCCAAGTTTAATTCCCTTATCTCTCATATGCTCCTCACTACCAGATATACAGTAGCCATATACTGCAAAGAAATGGCTCCTGCGATGTATCTATCCAGGCCTGGAAGATAGCCAGATGGGAACTCCTCATAGATGGCTTAAATTTATTCTGTCTAGCTTTTTTTATACCTTGATCATCATCCTGCTGTCTAAACATCATTAAGTATCACTAGTAAAACTAAGACTAAAGGCAAATACACTTTTGATTTAAGCCGTGTTTTGTTGGTATAAACCAAGGTGCAAGGGCAACTGATGGTCGAAAGCTCACAAAGAGAAGGTTGCAATAAAGTAAGGCAGACACAAACTCCCCTTCAGAGGTGTTGCAGGTGATCAGTGCAGGCTGAAAAGTGGCAGTGATGACTTGGACTGACTTGTGTCCAGGGGTACTGCAGACTGTGCTGATGGCAGAAATTAAAGTTGCCATCCCTTATTGGAACCCAGCAGGAGCTAATACTGCCTGTGGTCCTGTCACAGTGAACCCCGACATGGGGACATGTAGTGCATATTTATACACCCTGTCATGGGACAGAGAGGAGAATCTACCTATTAGACAGCCTCCAGGCTTCCAGACACCATAGAGATGTCTTGCTGGGCTTTTTGTTTTGCATATGCCTGTCCTTTTAAATCTGTATTTTTAACTTTAAACTTTTTAAGGGTCAGATTAAGCCAACTTTGTTCACATTGAATAGTCATTGCTCTCATTAAGTAGTCCAATGGATTTTAGTGGGACTAATCAATCACATGAATAAGATGTTACTCAGTATAAATAAGGGTGGCAGAAACAGGACTACATTTTTTAAGTTGTGGAGGAGATTCTGAACTCAGTTATACTGGTTTAAATCTGAAGTAATGCCAGTGAAGTCGATGGAATTATTCCAGATTTAAATTTGTCTCAAAGGGATCAGAATCTGGCTCATAGCCATTCTTTTTCTGTTACTTGATCCATTCTTGTCCTTCAGTGCTGTATTTTGCATGATTCTTCACCTCAGCTTTGATTTAAAAGAAATCTTAAAATAGAGGAAAATTGCTACTGTATTAATGCATGCATGTAAAGTACAGGGGCTAAATAAAGGCCGACTTCTCTGAAATTAAAATAGAGGCTACTGAAGATAATTTGAAAGTTTTTGAGAAATGAAAATGTAAAATTTACTATTCATAATGTATAAAAAGCAACTCATACTCTCCTAGTTTACTTTCTCTCTTGTTCTGTTGCTTAAATCCAGTCAATATTTTGGCTTGATTATTCACTAGATCTTCCAGAAGAAAACATTCAGCTCTGCAGTTAAATGTACAGAGAAACACATAATTCTACTTAATACACTGTAAATCTAATTCAGTAACATGATATAGGCTTTTCTTTTTAAGTCCATTCAAATCTTTACAAGGAAAAAAAATAGCCTGAACTGACTCCCAGACCAATAATTTCTTGTTTCAAATCTCCAAGGGAATGTATTCATTCAAGGCTATAACTTAATAAATATCATATATAATTAATATAACCCCCGCACCCCCAAATGTTTAGCACTTGAAAATGTTGTCAGGCAAATCAAGGCCTTAAAATTATACAGAAAGTCTCTGTAGTATTGGATTTCTATAGAAAATGCCAGCAAAATTTAGGGAGAGGACAAACAGAAAATGAAAGGCACCATGTCCCAGATCCTTAATGGCAGTGACAGTGTATTGTATTTATTGTTTGCCTAGAATAGGGGTTCTCACAGCAACTTTTTTGGTGGCCTCAGAGTGTGATCACCATCTCTTACTAGTGGCCGCTCTGACAATTTTTCCTAAAATACTTAATTAACTTTAAGAAAAACAAATAAATATGCACATATACATGTCTAAATTATGACCTAAACAGCATAGAAACAGAAATAAGGTGCTTTGCATGTTTTGCTCTTTTTGGTTGATTTCCTTTTTTAGACTTGCTAGCTAGTAAAAAGTGATAGTTGTATATTTGTTAATATCCCTTTTCACAGCAGAGTTACTCAGCCCTGGCAAGCTGGGGGACAAATTAAGCCCTGGATGGGGAGGTGGGTAGCGAGGCTGGGGGGCTGGAGGAGGCAACAGGGGCTATGGGTGATGTGGGAGGAGGGGATGAGCGCAGAGCCAGAGTCCGAAGCCCTGCAGCTGGGGGACAGAGCCTGCTGCCCACCACCCCAGGGCTGAAGCCCAAGCCCACCGCCCCCAGAAAGGTGGAGAACTCATACTGATCGCCTGCTCCAACAGTGTTTGTGGATCCAGAAGTGGGCCGGGACAAGCCCCTGCTGGTGGCGTTGGGGTAAGGATTGCTGCTTTGTTCCCCTCCCTCCCAATCACCACCCGGGAGGTTGTGGCCCCAAGAAAAGCCCCTGGTAGCTGCATTTGAGAATTGCTGGCCTAGAATATTTTCATCCATATTAGCCTGGGGCTGAAGATAAAAGACCTTCCACTGAGGTACTGTTTTCTGTTGTTTCCAGTAATACCACAGGCAGTAACAACCTCAAGATTTTCCTCTATAATTTAGTTTCACTGAACTGTAGATAAACAGAGATCTGCTAGAAGACTGTTTAAACCAGGGAAGGTAGATTTTTTTATTATTTTTGGGATGATTAATTACTTTTTAAAACTGATACCAAGCTTCGGTCTGCAAACAGTTTGTTGTTCATAGAAATATGTTTATCTGACTGTAAATATAATCGGAAATGTCCAAACACATGTTCAAACTGTTCAAAGGCGTGTGCTTGTTTTTAAATAACTGAACTTGCCGCAATTTGCAAAGTGGCAGTGGTTTACTTTCTCCTCCCCCCAAAAAAAATAAATAATTTGTTGATATGCTTGCAGACAGGATTGTACAGCTGGGAGGATAGGGAAATGCTTGATATATGATTGTACATGAGGGGAGGGAGCTTCTGGATACACGATTTTATGCAAGCTCCTATGTGTTTTGCAGCAAGCCTGATTTAAATTCTCCAGCAATCTTCACACTTCAGCCCAGTTTCTTTGGCAAGCCAGTTCTGGGGCACGTTGCAATTGCTGTGGCAACATGGAATAAGCTGGAAAAAAATGTGCAAGCATATGTTTTTATTTAATTAAATATTAAAATGAATAACCATCAATACTGCATGTTGTGTTACTAGCATTTGATCCTACTGAAAAACCCCTCTATTACAAAATATCTAGCTCTCATGCTACAGGAATGACAATTCACTATGCAAGGTAATATCTTTTATTAGATCAACTTCTGTTGGTGAAAGAGACAAGAGAAGTTGATCCAATAAAAGATATTACCTCACCCACTTTATTTCTCTAATATCTTGGGACCGACATGGCGACCACAACACTGCAAATTCACTGTACACACAATACTGATCACATCTAACTGCTCTGTGGCCAGTGTTGGGGCAGGAAGTGGGGTGGAAATAGAGGGAAACAAAGGATTTCACAGCTCTCCCTATGAGAAGGAGAGAGAAGCTGTTTCAGAGGTGTTCTCTGTGAAGCGCTGTTCATTTCACAGCAAAAGAAGAATTTTGTGGCCATTTCTGCTACACAACTGCTTATGCCAGGAAATAAGTAAAAAAAGATGAGAAGAAAGTCATTCACTGCAGGAACAATTTATCAGTGGAATTTATTTGCTCAGATGGAGGTTTTGACACCATCACTGCAGGTATTCAAGAGCAGGTTAGGTTGTAGTCCTGCCAAATACGCAGGTGTAGAGTATGTGACCTACATGGTCTTGCAGTGTGTTTCAACTAGGAGCCTACCCCAGGAACTGTAAAGTGTGGTCTGACTTGATTAGCTGTACAGTAGAACCTCAGAGTTATGAACTGCCCAGTCAAGCACACATCTCATTTGGAACCAGAAGTACACAAACAGGCAGAGACCAAACGAAAAGAAAAAACCACACCACGGTACAGTACTGTGTTAAACGTAAGCTACTAAAAAAATAAAAGGAAAGCAGCATTTTTCTTCTGCATAGTAAAGTCAAAGATGTATTAAATCAATATTCAGCTGTAAACTTTTGAAGGAACAGCCATAACGTTTTGTTCAGAATTACAAACATTTCAGAGTTATGAACAACTTCCATTCATGAGGTGTTTGTAACTTTGTGGTTCAAGATATATTTCAAGTTTGCATCTAGGTGTAAATCATTATTTTATGTGAAGAAACTCTTTAAACTCTGCTTTGCTTCACCAGCCATATGTAGACAGAGATTTATATTTCTGAGAACAACCATTTCAAAAAGTTCTGCTTCTCATTCGCCAAGAACATACCTTAATAATATATCTTCAGTCTAAAATGTGTTGGCTCTGTTTACTAATCATTCACAACAAAATATCAGTATCTTGGCTTTTGTACAAGAACATGGTCTTTATGGCTTATGGTAATAAAACTTTGTCAGTTTTAGTCAGGCTGCCCTCTGTTAAATAATGTTATTTCAAAGTCACCATATGTTGAGAGAGAGAATCAGCAGATTTTATTCTCTCTTCTTATTTCTGTTTTTCATGTGTTTGTTTTTTGGATAATATGCAGCAGTGATACTAGGTGGTATACAGATACATGTGTATAATTTGCAGGGTTACTATAGGTATACATTTTCAGGACACAGCAAATAATCGAGTGATACGGTACTGATTCTTTTTCACAGAAACAGTAGATTCTGTTGAGAAATTGGATGACTCAGGAATGATATGTGAAGGAAAATCAGACAGGAAATAAAGCAATACACTTTGAGAATAACTCTAACTAAATGATAGAGTTATAAACACATGAAGGGTCTGATCCTTCTAAACTTACTTATACAGAAACTCCAGTTGACAACAATGGGAGTTTTGCATAACCAAGGACTGCAGAATCAAGCTCAAAGTGAGTAAGGTTTTATTGTAATTTAATTTGGCATAATTCTAGCATCAGAGCCAAAACAACAGAATGCTAGAAAGGTTTTAGTACTATTATGGCATTTGGCTGACCTAACCAGAAAATGGCTGCCATTGCCTGGCAATTTAGCTTCACTCAGCCCTAAATCAGTTCACTGGCTGGCTGTTCTTAGAGTACCTACTTATGTCTTGCTAAATCAAACAGGTGACAGGTTGTATTCTCTTACCTAAAACTGCCACCAGCTATATAAAAACAAGCAAGAAAGTTTCTTCCTTGTTCATTTTATAAGTACATCAACTTGTACATTTATTTTACTATTTAATTTTGTAAAGCTTATCAGTACGTTGTGGACAGGGGAAAATATCACATAACTTAGACTGATGTTGTCTGTACTACTAAACACCAAAAATAATTTTTTTAACATAGGCAAGGAGCCATCACTAAAAAGGACAGTAGGGGGGATGGGTGATTTTTAACTTATGACCCAATGTAGAATAGTAAGTAGGACGTTTAGCAATATTGATTTCTGACCTTTTTTAAAAAAATAAGTCATGTCTGCATTGTGTTCAGTCTGTTGAAAGAAGTTTTGCAAAGGCCTTAGTTCACAAACAATTAATCTCCCAGAATAATTTGTTTACCTGATTCTGTTGCCAGATGTACTGTACACGTATGGGTTACTCTTCGTGGTAGGTAAAGAGACTTAGCCAATAATGCATTTTATTCTGTTTCTGCGTTGTAATGCATATTGATCTTGATCATGGAAAATGTGAGCAGTTTTCCTTTGTTTGAATCATTCATCTAGCTTTTTCAGTAATTGTTGTGTCACTGAAGTAGATCTCATTAAGAATATGCCAAGGTCATTGAATAGCATGTCAATATAATTACAGTGCCCTTCAAGCTGAACAATTCAGACCTGCAAATAGCAATTCGTAGTGAGGTAAGAGAATAATCTGAAATCTTCAAATTGGGGACTAGTAATAATATTTAGCTCTTACAGAGTCTGATCCGGAGTGAACCAGTGCAGTAAGTCTCCTTCAACTCCCGCTGATTTCAGTGGCCTTCTAAGGGCACTCATCATGTCAGAGGACTGCTCCGCGCCTTGAAGAATTGACCCCATATTGCAGTTGTCATCTATACATCTCAAAGCACTTTATAAATGAGGGGAAAGTACCATTATCCCTGTTTTATGTTTGGGGAAACTAAGGCACAAAAGTAATGTGACTTGAGCCAGATCACACAGCAGGGCAATGGCAAAACAAGGGATAGAACCCAGGAGTCCTGATTTCCAATCCAATAAGCCAGTAGTTCTCAAACTTTTGTACTGGTGACCCCTTTCACATAGCAAGCCTCTTGAGTGCGACCTCCCTCCCCCTTATAAATTAAAAACAATTTTAAATATATTTAACACCATTATAAGTGCTGGATGCAAAGCGGGGTTTGGGGTTGAGGCTGACAGCTTGCGACCCCCAATATAATAACCTCATGACCCCCTGAGGGGTCCCAACCCCCAGTTTGAGAACCCCTGCAATAAGCAATTTCCATGCTCCTTTTTCTAGTCCCTTCTTAAAGTCATTTTTTTTAAACAAGTTTAAAAACCCCATGCTACACTCAGGAAATTATTTACAAACAAGACCTCTGTTTTCCCTACTCCCCAGTGAAATAAATACATATAGTAAAGTCTCCACAAAGATCATGGAACTAATAAGACATACTTCCTTATTCAATCACTCTGCTTTTGGTTAATGTTATTTATTTAGGTTTCAGAGTAACAGCCGTGTTAGTCTGTATTCGCAAAAAGAGTACTTGTGGCACCTTAGAGACTACCAAGTTCCATTAAAAGGTGCAAAGTGCCTTCAGCACAGTAATATGTGTCTATAGTGGAAGTTATGTGGGGATTTCTCTTTTTCATAGGGATTTTTTTACTTTTCCACGCAGACTATTTGATGAGTGCTTTCTAACTGCCTGACACTTTTTCTTTCATCAATTCTTCCTATCTCTTCCTCCAGCTTCTCTCACTCTTTTTCAAAGAACTGAGTTTTTGACTTTCACGTCTACCATTACTCTGGTTCTTGTCAACTGAAGCAAATGTAGGTATCGATTTCAAATGGCTAGTGATTTAAGATCACGGGTATGGTATGACAGATGTCCAATTTCCACAGAGCAAAGTTGTCCTCTGTATATAAACAATGAAGGATCATAAATGTTTTAAATACAGAATTTAAGGAGGGAAATTTTGGTATCCCTTTGCCTGACTTAGTTATTATGAGTCCAGTTCTACAATACTCAAAGGAATCCAAATATCCCCCTAAAATGTACCTAAAATAGTTTCTATACATACAAATGCCATAATTTTAAGGTCCAATATCATAGGTCTTTCCAAAGTTAGAATGAGTGCTGCCAAGGTCCAGTTGAGAATTTGAGAATCTCCCTTTACTGTTGGATAAAGCTTCCATTTGTAGCTCTGCAGAGCCATGAGATCAGTTTGTAAATCTAGCGCTACATTTTTTGATGTCGCTCTTTACTGAAGTGACATCCACATAACATATATAAATCAATCGAATGTACATTTCCATGATACATTCAGCTTGTGCATTTACCCTGGACATCTGATTTTTCTTTTGTTGTGGTATGTCTTTCCATATATGTCAAATTAATCTGAAATAAAAATATCAGAACACCAAACAACAAAGCAGAGGCACTGCACAGATGGTTCTGAGCAGTTACATCAGTTAAGCTGTGTGAAACTCATTTAGGTATTTCTGATTTAGGTGTTTAACTTTTTAGTTTCAAAAGTGGCCTGTGTCTGAGGTGTTATCGCTCTAGATTGTAGCAATTGTTGGCTGTTTAGCTAGAGGAGCCCAAAACAATGTGATAAAAACAGTACACATTTTTTTAAAGAAGTGCTGGCACGCTGCTTGACTTCAGTTGGAGAAAGGAGCATTCTGCACTCCTGAGAATTTTTTTTTACTGGGGGGGAAAACCCTAACAAAATTCAGTTGTCCTATGAAGAGTTATTGTGGCAAATCTGAAAACTCAATTCAGTAATGAAATTATAAAATAGATGGATTATAGTCCTTCTTAAAGTCTATAGTGAGCTACCGGTTTCTATTGAGCATGTGCAAACTTTTTTTTTTAATAACTTGGCCAACTATACGTGGGTTTTCATGAGAAGAGCAAAAAGTACATTCCTGGCAAAAAGGCCACCCTCTGCCAAATTTCAACAGAAATGTGCTTGCTACAAAGCATATAGGCATTCGATTCTGTCAACAAAATGATTGGAAGAATTTTTATTCCCATGAGCAAAACAACATATTTGTCTTAGAAATGGCTGAACCATTTTTGCTGAATATTTTCAAAATTATTCAGCCTAAGACAGACACATGAGACAGGAAATTTCAGTCCAAACAGTTAGTTTGTTATAATTATGAGCAACTGAAAACAGGGTAATACGATTGCAAGTGTTGGGCAACCTTAACTGAAGGCAGAGCTAGCAGCTTTGTCTATAATATACCCAGATATGGCATTTTCCTCATTTTCTGCTTATGTTAAAACATACAATAGCTGAAGCACTAATGACAGCTATAGCCAAGGTTGTCTAAGCATTTCCTTTTTAACTCCCAGTTTTCAATTGTGCATGACTTTCAAAAGTTTCATGTTTCAGGCTGAAATTTTGCAGGCCTGGTGTCCACTGAAATGTGATCATTTTGGTAAATTTGAGCAAAAACAGCTGAGCTGATTCTGAGTATAAGGACATGTGTGTGGTAGGGAATACATTTTTCCAGTTATTAAAAAAATCTTGTAACCTTTTTGATCATCTGCAGAACTGAAATGGCTGGTGCTGAGAAGTTGACATTTGGCAGGGAAATAGTATTTATTGAGAAGTGCCCTTGAGTGTTCCAGTGAAAACTGGTTTTGATTTGGCCTAGTTTAGAAAGTATGAGAATCAGACTTTGCACAAGTGGGTTGTGGTTTCTTAGCCCTTCTATTCAATGTTCTGAGGGAGACGGGAGGCTGTACAGGAATTCTGCCATGTGCACTGCCAAGTAAGGTAAGCATTAGACATTTAATTTGTGACTTACCAAATCAGTGGGAGGCGCAAACACTCAGCACCTTGCTGGGTCAGGCTCAAAATATAATTGACACTACTGGATTTTATTTTTTTTTTTTTGAGGAAAAAATTGATGTGTTCAATTTGTCACTGGTTCGTCAACCCTTATAATTATTAGAAATATTTTGTAGGCTCACAGAAGTCACAGATGGGAAAGACCTATTAAATCCAAGCCTATCCTTATAAGATTGCAGAATGTATTCACCAACAAATAAGTATTCTGTACTTGAACTTATAGCACACTTAGCTCTTCAGTGGGCAACTTCAGGCTTTTAATATTAAAATTATCTCCCGCCCAACTTGAAAGAGAAATTCTCTGCTTGTATTTTGAAATAATGGTTGAAGGGCTTCTTTATTCCAGCTCTACAGTGTCTTATGGAATTGGTGACAGCACATGCAGTTAACATGCAAGTCTTCCAAATGACTTGCAAAATACACTGTGATTACAGGCAATGTCAGCCTGAAACATTCTTGTCTTCCTGTGAAATCATATTTATAGATGAAAGATGTAACAGTTATCGAATAGAAAATGTCCGACTAGATTCCTGGTGCACATTGTCAGAAGTGAGTGTTGATTTCGTAGTACGTTTTCCTAGGGGTGGCTTAGCAGAGCTCAGTAGTGAAAGATGGAAAATGACAAACTAATATTTAAAGCATGTGGGCTGATGACAGTTGATACTAATCAGATTTTATGGTTCATCTTGACCTGTTGCCTCATGGGACACTGATCAAAGTCTGTGAATTCTTCTAGCGCAAAGAGTCATTCATTATGTCTCTCAGTGCGTTATTTCTGGACTGCCAGAAGATTTTTGCTAATAAATCAGAAGCATACAGCATGACCATGGGTCAGAAGCACTAACCTAATATCTCTGCATGATGTTTTTCAGAAGACTTAGGGTTGTTGGCTTGTCTGCTTGGAGTGAGTGTTTATTAGTAGTCACAATGTTCAATTTGTTTCTAAGACAGAATTCCTTTAGTCCCCTTTAGTGCTCTTATTTGAAGGATAACTTATGCAGTATCTTCATGTTATTCATAAACATGCTGTGTGTTGAAAATGTTGTGAAAATGTATAGAACGCTAGTGAATTGGTGCTGACAACCATTGACACTGTGACATTGTCGTTTGTCTATGAATCCTTACCCATTACTCTGAGATGTAATTTTGTTGGATTTTGGCAAGATATCACCTCTGATATTCAGTGATCAAAATTAGAATTTATGGTAATGCAACAGCAATCCTTCCAGAGAATAACAAAATTGTCCAGATTCATTACTGGTGTAAGTGGGAGCCGCGACACTGGTGATATACATCTATAGGCAACATTTTAATCCTGTTAGACAGGTATTTGTACTCAACTACTTATCCAGATTTTGCAGCTCAGAACCATTTTGGGGATTATGTTTTTGTGCCAGGTTATTTAAGAAGCAAGGATCAATATAATTGATTGTTATTAACTAGGGGTTTCATTAATATTTCCCTTGGTTTTTGATGCTAAAAAGAAAAGACTGCTTTGTTAAGCATAGTTCATTAAGTGTAGCGTTAGGAAGTTTCATCATTACTGTAACTGGTTAACTGATATAATACCATACAGGCACTGCAGGAGATATAGATATAATGATAGGGTTCAGCTGTGTGAGTAGAGCAGACATGAAGTTATCGTGTCATTTCTAATCTCTGTTCGGATTTCTAAAGCATTTATCAGTATAGTATATGGGCAGAAGTGAACTATCCCCAGGCAAGCACCATGCGTCCAGGAGCACACCACCCCAAGGAAGGGTGCAACCAGGGGTGAAAGTAACTTAAAGGACTTACTGGTACTCCGGAGTCCTGAGCAGGGGGCGTGGCCTCCACTGGAAGAGATGGGCCGGGCACTTTAAATCAAGATTTAAAGGCCCCAGGGCTCCAGCTGCGGCTGGGAGCCCCGGGGCCTTTAAATCCCCCCCAACGCTACCAGCTGCAGAGGCGGCTGGGAGCCCTGGGGCGATTTAAAGGGCCCCGGGCTCCGGCCGCCGCTACCACAGCGGAGCCCTGGGCCCTTTAAAGTGCCCCCTGAGCCCTGCTGCCAGAGCCCCTGGGGTAGCAGCAGGGCTCCGGCCGCTGTGGGGAGCCCTGAGCCCTTTAAAGCGCCAGCCTGGGGAAGCCGGTCCGGTCCAGCACGGCGTACTGGCTCTTGCCGGTACACCGGACCGGACCAGACCAGCTTACTTTCACCTCTAGGTGCAACATATTTCCTTATACTCCTGCAAGAGGCCAAATGCGGTGGGGTGGGTTCATGGCTACCACCTCTACATCGCCTTTGGAAAGCCAAGTGTCATTATGTGTCCCAGGTTTGGGCAGTCTGCATTCAGAGGAGTGCAAGGACTATAACTGTGCCTGGGGATGGAAAGAGGCAAACTCCTCGTGTCCTTTTTCCCCCAAGCACATTTGCTCCTTTGCAAACTATTCAGGCATAATCTGCTCTCTATTATAGGACATCCAATGTATGTATGTGTATATTCCACACAAAACACTAGAGGAGGAAATTAAGATTGTATAGTTAAACACTCAAAAGTGAGGAGATGCAATATTTCTAGTTGCATGCATAACTCTAACATTATCTCCTTGCGCACATGCGCTGGATAATGTCTTTAATTACATCATCATCGCTGTTGCCCCTTGACACCCGTGTCACTCCTATGGGCCTTGCAAGTCAGCTTCCCAGTGGAGGAGAAAACAGTAATGTGGAATCTGGGAATACTCTAAGTATAGCTTTCTTTACTCATACATTTACACCAGTTCTGGAAGAGAGTCTGTCTCAAACAGCATTCAGGCAATCCCTTCTTCCAGAAATCTTGCTACCTCCAAGAACTTCCTCTTTACAAACGGCCGTCCTTAGGCAGTGTACACGGCTGCGTAGGGCACCCGAAGATTTGAGGCACCATTCCCCTCGCTGGCTGCAGCTGGAATCCTCTCTTCTCTGGCCTCTCCCCTGTGCTGGGCAAGTGGGCTTCTCCCCGCCCCCAAACCCACCCCCAACCCTTCCCTCCCTCCCTCCTCAGCTGGCCGGCTGAGGGCTCCAGCCTCTGGCTGTGCCACCCCAGCCCTGGGGAGCCCGGAGCGGCGCAGCCAGTCACTGGTGGCCTGGCCCACTGCCACCTGGAACGAGTCCCTCCCTGGACCCTGCCTGCGCCACTCGGTCTCCAGTGGGGGCTGGGCCAGGGCCAGGACAGGAGAAGTGAAACTTCCACTTGAGTCAGTGGGGGAGAGGGACTTAAAGTGACAGTGCATTCACGGTCTCTCATACTTCCCTCACACACACACACACACACACACACACACAGAGTCTCTCTCACACACAGACTGACTCTCACACCCACATACACTCTGCCTCTCGTGAGTCACA
This sequence comes from Eretmochelys imbricata, assembly GCF_965152235.1. Lineage (NCBI taxonomy): Eukaryota > Metazoa > Chordata > Testudines > Cheloniidae > Eretmochelys > Eretmochelys imbricata. The sequence continues at coordinate 102,304,371 of NC_135576.1, read as the reverse complement.
GTCCCCCAACACAGATTGTCACACACACAGTCTCACACTCCCCAACACACACACTGTCACACAGACTCACACACACACACATACACACACGGGCTCTCTCTCTGTCTCTCACACACACTGGCGCTCACTCTCTCACACACACACACAGACACACACTTGTATTATTGTTGTTGTTGTTACTGCTTGGTACTTCCTGTCAGAATGCTCATGGTGAGCCAGGAGTGGCAAGGGGCTGCAGGAGGGCCGTGGGCTCTGGCAAGATGCAGTCCCCATGTGACAATGCGAAGCCTGCCTTGAGCCACTGCCGCAGCGTCCGCTGCATACAAAGCTCGGTGTGTGTCAGCAATGGGGAGGGTTTCTGGGGTCTGCAGGCAGGGGTGATGGCTGTGCCCCCTCAACACACGGTCAGCGGCGGTGGCAGGGGACCGCCTTCAGTGGAGCATAGGGTCACCAGTGTAATAAATCCTAAGGACGGCCCTATATAGAAACATTGCAGCCAAACCAACAATAATACATGCATTTCTTCAAGGCTCAAACCTTGCTCACACACTAAGGGCTTGTCTAATAAGCTAAGCTACACCCCAGGACTTTCACTGCACTGTAGCAGGGCCCACGTGGGATGTTACTGTGTGGCAGGCTGGTGCTCTGTAGATTCACATTCTGGATTGCAGTGTAGTAACTTTCCACGTACACAAACCCTAAGGAAAAAGAACTTAGAAGACTATGTACAATAGCACTACTTGGTGGCACCTAACAATATGCTACTTAAATACAGTAGAACCTTGATTTTACAAACACCACATTTACGGATGAGCAATTATACAAACCAGTTTTCCCAATGGGGGAAAAAATCACTTCATGAAAGTAGTGTTGATGAAGAACAAGTCAACATCCCTTCCCATTCTGGTGCCTTCAGTGCTTTGGAAATCACTTTGTAGTTGTTTGAAGCAATGCCATGCACCCTACTACAACACCTGCACCTACTGTGATTTTGAGATATTGAATATTATGAACTTTTCAATATTCTGAACTCGTCAAGCCCCAATTAGTTTGTAAAGAAGGGTCCTATTGTCATGCAATATATTATCATACTATTTTCTATAACTTACATACACATATTTATCATTATTCTGTTGCTATTATTTGTATTCCCACAGTACCTTGGAGCCCTAATCAAGCCCTTGTTCTAATTACTTTCATTCTAATGTCCTCGGGGCCAAATTCTCCCCATGGTGTGGTCCCTTTATGCAGCTCAGACTATGCAAAGAGGCCACAAAGACTGTTTAACTGAGGGTTTCCCACATTAGGGGAAATCCTGTGCAGTGTGGAGCTGGCAGCTTTGTAAAAGTTTTGCATAGCAGTTCATTTCAAGATTCTGTGTTTCTGAAAATATACAGTAACAAACAGTCATATAATGTCACTTGTGTAGATGGGACTGAAGGAGATTCATGGGTAAGCTAAGTGATGCATCAGTAAAGTTGTACACACACAAAAACCCGAATACATAGATATATGGGTATATGCAATGTAAGTTAAGTCTCTGATGTTAAACCACAAGGTAACTCTGTTAAGGTTACAAAGGGGGGTGAATGTTCAGTGCAAGGAGTTGTGCATTGGGCATCATATATCACATTGAAAATGTATTTTCAAGGGACTGACTTAAACAGATAATCAAAGACATTCAAACTTATATCTGAAATTTGCTACATGGTACAGTGAGTCCAGAAATACCTGGACCCAACAAAATAGGAGATGATTGCTGAACTGTATTTCTCAAGAAATCTCAGTTTTCTTTTGTTTGTTTTTTTAAGGGAACAAATACTGGCCAACCTACCCCAATCCTCAGGGACACTAGTTTACATCACAATCTAGCGACCTTCAAAAATTCAGGTTTAAAAATAAATGTTTATACATTAAGAATACCAAAGAAACCAACCTGCCTGTTCCCCTACCCTCCACATTTAAAACTACTTACTTATTTAAACATACAAGGAAGGATACAGAACTTATGCTGGTCCATGTTATTAATGGATTCATATCTGTAGACATGTACAACAAAAAGGTAGAGAAGATCAAAACATAGAGAAAAAGACTCCACTAAAAAGTGTTGACAGATTTTGAAACTTCAGCTCATGCACAGAAACTGTTGCAAAGGCAGTGTAATTGCTGTCTCCAGTTTCATATTTTTAATTCACAGGTATGATGTGATATAGCAAAACTGTAAAATGAATGTGCAATTATTTCAAGGCAACTAAACAAAACAGAGTTCCAACTTTGGTCTATAGGCATTTTAATGAAACAGATGAGTATTTTCCTACACTCAAAGAGTTTAAGGCCAGAAGGCACTGTTAGATCATCTAGTCTGATCACCTGTATATCTCATACTATTACATTTCACCAAGTTACCCCTGTATTGAGCCCAGTACGTGTCTTTGACTAAAGCATAACTTGCGTATGGCTCAGGCATATCTTCCAGTCTTGATATAAAGAAATCAAGAGATTTGGTAGTTTTGTCCAATGGTTAATCACCGTCACTGTTAAAAAGTTGTGCCTAATTTCCAATTTAAGTTTGTCTAGCTTAAGCTTCCAGCCTTGGGTTCTTGTTAGGTCATTCTCCGCTAGCTTAAAGTCTCAGCTATCCACATGAAAATATTTCATAAATTTACTTATGGTATAAGGGCCAAGTTATAACAAATAAAATTCAATTATATTATGTGGTACTGCAAGTTGAATACATTTGTGTTCAAATGGAGATGTACAGATGAATATTTCTTCAAGATAGTTGACAATATTTAAGTTTTAAGTAGTTACACAGATTCACCCAGCTATAGTATGTGACCAGCAGCCTTTTAAAAGCAAGCTTGTAAGTCTTCAAGTATTCAGGGAAAAAGAGGAGTCTAGTGTGATGGGCACACTAGCATATATACGTTCCGAATTCTTGCTTTCAAGAGTTTTTTTTAAAAAATAGTGCAACACCTGTTAAATGCTTTTGCCTGAATATGCTTTTTTAAAATTTGTTAAGTACACAAAGGAGATAACAAAACATTTAATTCTGTCGCACATTTTACCTTTATCTGAAAATGAGGTTGCAATTGACTAATTGTTTAAAAAAAATACAAAAAGATGCTTGATAATTTTGCAACTGTGTTTAAAATAATAATTAAAAAGTTTCAGCTAATAAGAAAATATAAAGAGGAAAAGAGGTAAGAGCCCTTACAATTTAAGTTTATATCAAGGATGCCCTAGTGTATAGATAAGCACCTTTTAACATGTTTATAAATATAAATAAAGAAATAATACCCTGCACAGCCCTTTTGCATCCTGGGACCAAATTCTGCTCTGACACACATCTAACCCCACTGACTTTGGTCAGAGTTATACAGGTGTGAGGGTGGAATTTGGCAGTCAGATTATGTTCTGGCTAGAGTGGTAATACTGTGTTTAAAGCACTGTAATATTCAAATCAATTAAAGTCAGTGGGGTTGCAGCAGCATATCTGAGGGAAGAATTTGGCCCTCTGTGTGCTTACTTTGCAGTTGAATTAAAATAATGTGGTGTTACAGTAGGTGTTCTTTGAATTACTTTCTTGGGTGCTTTCTAATAGTGCCTGAATACAATATGCAACACATTTGTCACACAACCTCTATTTAAGATAATTACTACCATATAGAGAGGTATATGAATAATTATAAAGTACACACACACTTTTCTTATGCGCAACGTATAATTAAATGTCCTTTGCTGTCACAAAACCCAGACATCTTGAGTAAACCTAATTCACCTTCATTATTCACTGTCTATTAGTTTCTCTAACTATTAGCAGATTGAATTATGGTGAAAATCATTCATCACCTTTTGCTTTATTGGGCTGTAAGAAATGTATCATACCAGTGTGGTATGAGGACCTATGTTAGGAGAACATGTCACTAGTTGGCATGACTTGTGTTTTACAAATTCCTGGCTCTTCAAGATATTAAGTATCACAGGAAGACATCGAAGTCCAGATTCATTCTCTTTTTGCCAGACTAGCTACTGTGCCCTGGTAGAGGCAGGGGAACTACTTGACATAAGCCAAGAAGTGGTATCAGATTCTGCCTTTCCTTGAGTTTCTGCAGATGGAAGGCAGGTTTAATATTCTCAGTGTGTTCTACAGGAGCCCAGCCTGCGGAAACTGCCTATGGGATTTGCTGAATCAGCAAATCCATCAGCTGCCCTCTCTCCAGCCAACACAGTCCAGCTTTCGGGGATTGTTCCCTACTTAGTTTAACATCCTTCTGTTAGTGGTCTTTCCAGCAACACCCTCTTTTGCCTCCTTAGCGTGTACATTCCATTCATTTTGCATAGTCCCTGAATGCCAAATTGGTGCAAGTCACACTACTTTACCTCTCGTCCAACCCACTGACATCACCATTTAAATCATCAATTCATTTGCCCGCAACTCCCCTGAGATTTGCACTGCTTACTTCCGGGATGCATTTGGCCCATTAACTTTATTTCTAGTTATGTGTGTTTGATAGTGGGATATATTCCTACCCGAGTATAAGTGGAACAGTTAAACAGATTATATGGACATAATCTGGTGCTGCTTCTGTGTCCCCTTTGATTTTGAAAGCAGCACCCAAAATCAATAGCAGCCCAAAGTGTACACTTCGCAAGGCCAGTCAATTTTTTTTAAAGGCCTACCTGCAATGATAGCAAAAGCAACATCAACAAACATTACTGTGGGAAAGTGAGTTCTGACACTTTCACATCTTTGCCATGGCATGTATCCAGTGCCATGAGTAAATATTAGATAGCAAACAAATAAGGAAAAATAGTTCATGAGAATTTCTTTCAGAGGATTTGCAATTTCACTTCTCAAACAAGTGAATTTAGTCATTTGAGATTCAGTTTCCCCCTTCTCTCTGACAATTTCCAGCATCAACATTCAGATTGGATGTTTTTCTAGAAGATATGTTCTAGTTAAATCACAGTTACTGGGCTCCATAACCTTCACTTACACAATAGGGAAGAATAATTTTGTTCATTGCAGGCATTACTGGGTGAAAAATTCTATAGGCTATGTTATGCAGGAGGTCAGTCAAGATGGTCATAGTGGTCCCTTCTAGCTGTAAAACCTATGAATCACCCATTTCCTGTCCTCATTGAAGTAACTGATAGTGGCTATTTCTTAAACCTCTTTAAGCCTAATTTGCTTGCCTTATCTATTCAGCCATGCACAATAAAATATGTGTAGTCAGCAGATTCAGAAATTTAATGTTTTTGAATACTAATGTCTTAACAAAAGATGTATTTATCTCAGTAATGTGTATATAGGGTGACCAGATGTCCCGATGTTATAGGGACTGTCCCGATTTTTGGGTCTTTTTGTTATATAGGCTCCTATTACCTCTACCCCCTGTCCTGATTTTTCACACTTGTTGTCTGGTCACCTTATGTGTATATTATACAAAAGTTACATTAAAAATGCAGCAATTTTACAGTATTTAAAAGTATTTAGCAGTTGTCTGTCTTTCCACTGAGCATCAGTTTTGTTTCCTACTTCACATTTTTGAGTTGTCTCATTGTCATGCCTGAACAAAACAAAGGTGGTATAACGAGAGAGCTGTTACGTTATTGTATGTTAAGATAATAAGCAAGAGGAGGTGGTAAATAATAAGAACATTTCTGAAATACTTTTACAATTAACTCTTAGAATGAAAAAAATGATATATTGGAAATCTAAACAGTCTTGCAAAATTAGACTTAAATGGAGCTAAGATTTCACCCACGATCTTTGTGGCATGCTATTTCAAGGAGAGCAACTCGTCATTCAATATGCATGCCTGTTCATGTTAGTGCCCATGAGTCCTGTCTACCCAAACAGATGTACAGTTTTCTGGAGAAGGCCATGGCTACACTTTATGATAGCACAGAAAGGTGCAATTATTATCAACTATTTTGATTACACATATGTGAAGATACAGGCCCTTTAACACCCCCGTGTAAAGCTCAAAGAGTAGGGACAGGGCTGAGTGTCGGGTTAGATTCATGTGTGGGTGGTGTGTAGTTACTAGGGTTGTTGATTAATCACAGTTAACTCACGAGATTAACTAAAAAATATTAATCGCGATTAAAAAAATTAATTGCGATTAATAGCAGTTTTAATCGTATTTTTAAAAAATAGAATACCAATAGAAATTTATTAAATATTTTGGATGTTTTTCTACATTTTCAAATATATTGATTTCAATTACAATACAGAATACAAAGTGTACACTGCTCACTTTATATTATTATTTTTATTACAAATATTTGCAGTGTAAAAACGATAAACAAAAGAAACAGCATTTTTCAATTCACCTCATACAAATACTGTAGAGCAATCTCTTTATCATGAAAGTGCAACTCACAAATGTAGATTTTTTTGTTACATAACTGCACTCAAAACCAAAACAATGCAAAACTTTAGAGCCTACAAGTCTTCTCAGTCCTACTTCTCATTCAGCCAATTGCTGAGACAAACAAGTTTGTTTACATTTACGGGAGATAATGCTGCCTGCTTCTTGATTACAATGTCACCAGAAAGTGAGAACAGGTTTGGACCTTTGTAGCTGGCATGGAACCTTTGAAGCTGGCATTGCAAGGTATTTGTGCCAAGGTATGTGCCAGAAATGCTAAATATTCGTATGCCCCTTCATGGTTCTGCCACCATTCCAGAGGACATACTGATGACGCTTGTTAAAAAAATAATGTGTTAACTAAATTTGTGACTGAACTCCTTGGGGGAGAATTGTATGTCACCGGCTCTATTTTACCCACATTCTGCCATATATTTCATGTTAAAGTAGTCTTGGATGATGACCCAGCACATGTTCATTTTAAGAACACTTTTGCTGCAGATTTGATAAAACGCAAAGAAGATACCAATGTGAAATTTCTAAAGATAGCTAGAGCACTAGACCCACGGTTTAAGGATCTGAAGTGCCTTCCAAAACCTGAGAGGGGTGAGGTGTGGAGCATGCTTTCAGAAGTCTGAAAAGAGCAACACTCTGATGCAGAAACTACAGAACCCGAACAACCAAAAAAGAAAATCGACCTTCTGCTGGTGTAATCTGACTCAGATGATGAAAATGAACATGCATTGGTCCTCACTGCTTTGGATTATTACTGAGCAGAACCCCTCATCAGCATGGATGCATATCCTCTGGAATGGTGGTTGAAACATGAAGGGACATATGAATCTTTAGCACATCTGGCACATAAATATCTTGCAATGCCGGCAACAACTTTGCCATGAGAACACATGTTCTCACTTTCAGGTGACATTGTGAACAAGAAGCGGGCAGCATTATCTCCTGAAAATATAAACAAACTGGCTGAACAAGAAATCAGGACTGCGTGGATTTATAGGCTCTAAAGTTTCACATTGTTTTATTTTTGAATGCAGTTATTTTTTGTACATAATTCTACATTTGTAAGCTCAACTTTCATGATAAAGAGATTGCACTACAGTGCTTGTATTAGGTGAATTGAAAAATACTATTTCATTTGTTTTTTACAGTGCGAATATTTGTAATAAAAATAAATATAAAGTGAGCACTGTACACTTTGTATTCTGTCTTATAATTGAAATCCATATATATGAAAATATAGAAAACATCTAAAATATTTAAATAAATGGTATTCTATTATTGTTTAACAGTACAATTAATCACAATTAATTTTTTTAATTGCTTGACAGCCCTAGTATTTACTACTCAGCATGAATGAGGGTGGCAGAATCTGGGACTAAATCAGTAATACCTTTCTTTTCATTACATTCACTGAAGCTGAACCCTTGAAATCATGTGAGTGAGAGACCCACATGCTATGTAGGCTGACAGCATGCCATCTCTTATGCCAAAGCAAGAAAAACACACCACCCAAGAGAAGAGTAAGAAATAAACATCCCAGAACAGTCTGAGCTATGAAATAACTATTCTGTGTACTGATAGCAAAAATGAGCAGGTGCAAAACAAGCAATACATCCAAAGATCACAAAAATAGAAGCATGCTTGTCCAGTGGTTAGGGCACTAGCTTAGGTTCAAGAGACCCACATTCAATTCCCTGCTCTGCCACAGATTTCCTGTATGACCATAAGCAAGTTACTTAGCCTCTCTCTGGCTTGATTCCCCCGTCTGTAAAATGGGGATAAAATTTCTCTACCTCACAGGGGTGTTTTAAGAAGAAATATATTAAAGATTGTTAGGCACTCATATACTACTGTGACAGGGCCATGGAAGTACCTTAGGCAGAAAAATAATTGGCCAATGCCAAATATGCACAACATTGCACTAAGTACAAATCGAGAACCTGCCCATGTTTATAAAGCTAGGTAAAAATAAAATAATTATGCCCCCAAACCAAACTTTCACTTAAAACCGTCTCTTTCAAACCTATAACTCTATCCCCTTTCTCACCCTGCCCCTGGGAGGGGGTCCTTTTTACACATCCTTACTGCTGACCTTTTAATCTTCCTGTCACTGGAATAGAATCAAATCATTTAACCAAATCTAAATATAGATTCTTTCTTTCTACTCTAAAAGGCTTTGTTTCATCCCTCTGACCATAATTTCCAAGGAATAGTATTCAACAAGTTCCATTAATACCTTATAATCAACACAATGCTGGTTAAGAAAAGGGGTAGATATGCAGCTTTCTCCCGCTCCCACTTCCTGCCATGCTGGCTGTTTTCCACCATAAAAGTTACATTGGTTTAGGCTGTGCCTTTTTTAAAGTTAATTTCTTTTTCCCAGAAAACTGAAGGCATGCTATTGTAATTCAGGTAAGCTTCTTCCACAGACTATTTAATCATGTCTCTGTCCTGAGAACACCTACTATTGTATATTTCTTTCATGTAGCTATTAAAACTTGTTATCAACTGATTTGTTGTCTGTCAGCTGTGGGAGCTCTTGGTAACGCGTAATTTAGGTAATTTGATTATTTTTGGATGTTTTTATTTCAGTATGTATGTCCTTTTTTTTAAAGAATTTTTTAGGTCCCCCTGAACTTAAATCATTAGCCTGTCATCCTGAAAGTACCTTCCCCCACATCACACATTACCTCACAGAATGGGAAAACAATGTTAATAGAACTTATCAATATGTGTCAAAGACCTTTTGATATGGCATGGAGTTGAACAAATATTTAAGAAATTCAACATTCTTTATACTGTCATTCCAAAAGAGGCTAACCAATCTTCAAGCCAGTTTGTCCTTGACCCTTGCATGGTGTCCATATGTGTATGGGAAGGGCACAAAGCCTTTTTGTACTCTGTGCAAGGGCCAGGAACAATTGCAGTCCCAGCACTAGCTGGGGTAGTTGTATTGGTGGGAGCAAGCTGACTGATTGTAAAGGATGGAGCAGCCACGGCATTCTCCCCCTCCACCAAGAAATGAGGAAGGGAGTGTGCCTCTGTGAGATGCAATCCCTCCTTGAACTCTTCTAGCACAGGGCAGCTGCTTATATCTCCCTGTTAAAGGCTGTGCCTAATGCACATTTGAGCCCAGTTTCCACTATCGGGCATGGGTGAGCTAGTTCAGATACAATAAAAAAGCAGGATATTTGACCCAAGACTCCAACCCAACTTGAAGGGTGGTAGATTTGTTTGATTTGTTTGTTTTATGTTTTTAATGGTGAGGTTTGAGATGTTAGTTTGATTTGTGCATGCCTCTGCAGTTTCTGATTCTGGCCAGGACTGGAAGTAGAAGTACTGAAATACTGCATGTGACTTTTCTCCCAGAATTTCTGGCTCTGCTAGAACAAGGAATTGATCATGGCTAATATTTATAAAGCACCTTTCATCCAAAGGATCTCAAAGTGATTAACAAATTGTGTGTGGGGTTGTGTATATACATATTCATACATATATATAGTATAGTAATAACTTTCACACATCCCTGAACAACACACAATAACACTATACCACAGGGTGAGGCAGAAAGCAAAGAGTAACATTGTATTAAAGTGAAACTAGAAGAGAAATTTACCCATATTTGCATCTGACCAGAACAACAGGGTTAATGAAAAATATCATGAGGTCTTTATTTAAAAAAAAAGTGTTCAGGAAATCCCAGAATGCTGAGATCTCATCTTTCCTGCTATTGTGTTTTTGTTTTGTTTATTTTTGGTTTTGCTTTTGTTTTGGAGGATTTTTGGTTTTTTGTGTTTTTCTTAATTTTTAAGTCTTTTGATAACTCATTAAGTACTACTTGCCAAGAACTGTTGGGTTGCTCTGCCTTCTCCAAGTCTGGTTTAAAACATATACTGGTGACATTGTAATCTTTCATTCTAACCCTCACAGTGTTATTTCATACACAGAACATGACATATAAATACAAAACTTAAATCACCCTCCACCCCAGGAAGCTGTGGTTAAAGCTCATTCAAATCTCTCTTTTTAATTAAATGTATTGGGACCAAATTTGTCATTGGTGTAACTCCATTTGTTTGAATTGTTTGAATTAAACTAGGGATGAATTTTCTGGGTGGGGGAATGTACAGCAGGAGTCAACATGGCAACCAGTGATTCTCTTCTCTGTGGTCCAGCATCCCCAGTAAGGCTATGAAGAATGTGCTAGAACAGTGTCTGGAACAGTGTCTGTTAGCTGCTGCTGTTTTTTTCTGTTTCTTGGTGACAAAATAGTGAATGTGCAAACAGAAGAGGGTTGGCAGTCTTAAAAAGGAAGTAAACTGATTTACCCGCTCCCATGGTTGCACTGTAGCATCCCACTGGAAGACGACAGAACAACCCATTTACTGAAGGCTGGCGCTGTTTGCAAATGTTGGTCCTACTGGGAAAGGGATAAGTGGGTTCTGGTGACTCAGAAGCCATTGACTCATTCTTCAACTGGGTATAAGGGAGATAGGAATGACCCTCTGGGGAAGAAGGAGTTAGGGTGTGGTCTGAGCAGTTTGAAGTAGAAACCCTAGGAGTAGCTAAGCCCTAAGATGAACTTTGACATCTTAAAGCTTGTCTCCGTTACAAAATCTTCTTATGTAAGAACAGGATTGTGAAGAATTCATTTAGCTGACATGATTCTGATCACAACTTACTGGTCAGGGTAGACCAGGACAAACCATACTCAGCAAAGAGACTCTGGTTGGTACCAGCAGGTTTAATGACATGATCTCACAGCTTGAATCTGAGTCTGAATTTTCCAAAGTTCAGGGTTGTTTGGAATAGGGTTTTGGTTTAGCTCAGAGATAGGAACGGCCAGCAGGCTTGGATCTGAATGCAAATTTGCTTGTGGTTTTGGATGTGTTTAAATCTAGGGTTTGGGGTCAAGTTCAGCTGTATTTCAAACGTTTATATTTTCTCTTGAAAGTATGGGCAAGGGGGTTTTCTAGGTCAATGGAACAGGAGATGACTAGCATGCTGACTTAATCCAAAAAGCCAAAGGTTTGCATTCATTTTGGCTGGATGACAGAATTTGTGCCATGTGTCCCTGAATATTGGGTATTTCAAGAAAATGATGACACACTTTGAACTATAGACATGCTAACAGGTGCCACGTAAATGCAGCCTTTGTCATTTGTAGGAATTTGCAGTATTTACAGCTAGTTTGCTGGCCCTATGCTCCAGGATCTGTGCTAAGATTTTAGGTACTCTATGTTCTGTAGCAATCTGAATTACTTTAACTTGTAGTCGGTGATATAGTGCACAAAACTGGAGGTTATTGTTTCCTAACATTCCATACTTCTCATGATGTGCAGCAGTGAAGCAGTTAAATTGACCCTTTATCAGTGTGTGATGCAATTCTTTACTAAAGATGCAGCAAAATCCCCTACTAACGAACAAGTCATTTGACATTTAACGCTTACTTCATATGCTCAATCTGTTAAATGCTGACACTTGAAAGTTCTAGAATGCCTGTCTGTGAACTCTTAAGTCATAGTGTATGTTTGACTACTTACAATGAAAGAATGCAATGAAGCAATTCGAGGGTGGCATTAACATTTTGATTAAAAGGATAACACAACCACATATTTTGTTCGGGAACAAGAAACTAGTACTGGGCAAGGAAGTTTGTGCAATAAGCCTCTTTAATATTCATCCCTGCAGTACAGCTGCCTGTTTGGTGGGTGGTTACAGCTGTAACTTTCAGAGTTCCCCAGGAGAAAGAAAGTAGGCCATGCACAATGGTGAAATTAATCTGTGAGTATGGAGAAGGGGCAATTTACTAGGCACGCAGAGGTGCGAGATGTTGAAAGAAATACTGCCACCTGTGGATCACAGGTCTGAGAAAGCTTTTATACCCCTGAAATACAGGCTCCCTTCCACTAACGTAACTTAAAATCGTTGTGAAAACAAACTGTGGTCTGACGACTGGGTGTTCAAAAAGTTCTTATGGTCTTGTAACTTTATTTCAGTTTTATCCCTGTTTTGCAGCTGCTATTTCCTTGATATATTTAATCTCTTTTAAAGATTTTTTTTTAAAACAGACTGATGTAGTATGTTACATAATATCTAGAAATACTCCATATGTTGCTGTGTCTTTCTCTGCCTTAATGTATCCCTGTGTCTGTATGTAAGAAGCTTTTTGGTTATTTAAACAGATGATATTTTTCTTATTTTAGAAGGTACCGGTATTTTTCTATCTATGTTTGAGAGACTATTTAATTGTAGCCATGCAACCAGTGAGGAAGGGCTACAGAGGCCCTATGCCAATATATTGTAATAGTTTAAAAGGTCTCTCTCTCTCTTTTCTCCCTAAAAGTTCCTATATATGTGAGCAGAAGTAAGTCTTTCTGGAGTGTACTTTTATGAGATTGGCCTTTTTAAGTGGCTTCATTTCATGACCTCACATGATTCTCACTGCTTTCCTCTGTTAAATATAACAACAGTGTTGAAAGTAAAAACTTCCTGAGTTTGCCTTTGATCTAGAGAGATTTTATTCTCTACCACTCATCCTCTACCTATGGCTCAGGCGGCTTGGTGTTTTGGGGAAAGTTTAAAGCATGGCTATGTCAAAGTCCTTACCTTTGCAAAAATATGGGGCCAAGTTCTGCTTTCATTTACATGGGTGGTTTAAGTGGAGTTTCTCTGGGGTTACATCATTGGATCAGCGCAGAGTTGGGCCCCAGTTGAGCAAACTGTAACAAGAACTGCAAGTTACATCTTTATTCTCATATTTTGCTTCCCTACAAGCACAGAATTCTCACTGATCAATAGGAGATCTATGGTTGCAGATTCTTGCCCCATGAATGTCCATGAGGATCATGAGTCAGATTCTGATCTCAGTTACATCCTTGTAAATTAGGAATCAGTCCATGTTAGTCAAGTGAATTACACTGGTGTATACTCTGTATTAAGTGAGCAGCCCATTAATTTGTATGTATTTTAACAAGGTATTTTAAAGATGAATGGGAAAATAGAAATTGCCATGCCTGATCAGAACAATGGCTCTTCATCCACATTATCCTGTCTCTGAGCTTGCAAGTACCAAATACTTCAGAGAAAGGTGCAAGAAATCCCATAATAAGCAATTGTGGAATAATCTGTCCATTGGGACAGAGTGGTTTAGTGGCTTGCCTAGAGGGACACAGGGATGGAATCCAAGAATCTTATTTTTCAACAACTCTGCTCTAACCATGAGTCTTGTACTGCTTTAAGATGTTTTGTTCCCTCTACTCATAGTCATACCTTTAAAATGATTTCTGATTACAAAAAAGAAATCAGTGTAGCAGTAAATCTGCAGGGACTTTTGCCAATTTAAAAAAAAAAAGTTAAAACGGCTGGAATAAAGAGGTTTTTAAAACTGTGTTCTGCGGGGTAAATATATTTTTTAAATTATTAGGAATTTTAACATTTGGATCTGGTCTAACAAGTCAATAATCTGCTGGCTAAAAAGAATTTACACTGTAAATAATACCAGGTTATAAAGAGTCATTACAACTTTCCGTTCTAAACTGCCTGTCTTGTAAAATGGTTAAATGTGAACACTTACAAAAAGATGGTTGTGGTTCTGAAAGCTATTTGTGGCAATGGCATCAAAACTTTATAAACATATTATATATATATATATATATATTTAATCCAAAGAAAGTAGCAACTTGGAGCAAACCCTCCCCAACTATCTGGGTGATTTGGCTTCTCAGGATGGTTATAATATCCATCTAGAAATATATCTTGAATGTGATCATCAGAGCTACCTTTTCAAATGAGACCTGTGCTGCGCTCTCGCACCTGGCAGCACTGTCGCAAAGCCTTTGTCAGTAAATTAATCAGATAAGACTCGGAAATCCTCAAGCTGTTTAGAGAGCCAGCACTGTATGTATCATATCACGAAGCTATTTTACTAAGTCAATTTTCTGACTGCATCTCCACTGTAAGGGTCAGATTTTGAAAAAAATCAGGGCCAAAAATCAGGCCCAAGTGACCTGTGACTTTGGGTGCATAAGTTTTTGGGTGCCCCACTGGAGACCTGACTTTGACAGGGTGGTGGCTCATCACCTTCTGAAAATGAGGGTCCTTTAAAATGTCTCAAGCTGAGAACCTGTAAGGTGATCAGTCACTCCTGGGCTAATTTCCAGCCAATCCACAAGCCAGAAAATGATCTGGTGATACCCAGGGCACTGAGGGCAGGTATCTAAGCCCCATAGTAGAAGCAGCAGCAAAGTTTGCTTAACGTTGCTCCAGAGTTTAGGACTCTCTTCTGCATGATGGTGGCAACAGACTCCCCAAACCTAAGCCTGCTCCAGCCTCGGTCTTGCTATCACTCCAGCCTGTTCCTAGTCCTGCTTCAGTCTTGCTCTCAGGCCAGCCTCACTCCAGCCCTGCTCTGGACTCCAGATTCTGGCTCTGACCACTTGGGCCGACTGCCATGGCTTCGACCGCTAGGCCTGATCATCCCCATCATGGTTTCTGACATCCACATTCGCCAGTAACTTTGGAAAATCTTGGCCAAGGTAAATAACTTTGTGCACAAAAATGCCTTACGGGTTACTGTGCCTGTACCTGCAAATCAGGTGTTAGATGCATAATGTCATTTTTGCACGCACATATCCAGTTTGCACAAGCAATCCCCAGTAATTATGTGCACAAAGTGTGCATGTCTTTATGCATCTAACTATGAGACAATCATGTCTTGGCTGATGTTGATTGAAGGGGAGGTCTCTAATTTCCTCCCTAGCTTCCTCTGCTTCAGCAAAGTGGGCCTGGATGTGACTCCCACACAGCACCTTAGCATTGCTTCTGTAGAATGATTAGCTCTTTCCTCCCTTGAGGGTCTTGCAGCCTTTACTCCCCCATCAGCAGCTCAGACTAGTTTCTCTCATAGGGTAATGAATATCTCTCACCACAAGGCAACCAGATCAGCCTTTTAACGTGTTTTATGGGGAATTTTTATAACTATATGCTTGATTCCAAAAGAAAGTCTCTGCATTTTTTGACATATGAGAACATAGACAGGGGAATTGATCTCAGGAATGTGACTCACTTCATCATTAATTACACTGAGCTTCTGAACCATGTATGGCTTTTTGAAGCTTAGCCATAAGATTTTTTGAATTGGGCCCTTTGTGGGAAACATAGCCCTTGTAACATATTGGCTAATCAGATGAAACAGCTGTACTGTTTGAAGCTGCAAAGTAACGTACCAGGGAAGGGGAGAGTCTATATACCTGTCTTCCCTGGACAGAAGTGAAATACTGAATCAGCAGCCGGCAGTGGGCCTCCAGCGAGATCAATCACAAAGGAGAAGTAGGGAACGTGATAAAAAATTGTTACTGATGATTAAAAATAACAAACTCTTATGCAATTAGCTTCAAAATACAAACTTCAGCCAGAATTATGGATCCGCTTCCCACAAAGTTATTTGACAGGAAACAAATAAGCATTTTCTTCTGCTGCTGGGAGGAAAAATTAGTATTCACAACGTAACACTGACCTGTTTGTCAGGAAACTTTCTTGAACTATTTTGCTTTTGGAGCTAAATTTGCATTATTAAAATTCAGTGATTACATGGTCCATAAAGAGGGAAAAATCCAAGACATGGGTTGAAGATATAAATCAAAGAAAAAACCTGTTCAGTGTAAAGGTAACAGTGATTGCAGAACTACAAAGACAGTTAAAATATACTTGTAAGTTTCTGTATGTGAATATAAGGAGCTCCCTTTATGATCAAACATTTTGCTCAGGCTTGGGAAAGTGTTTTCTAAAAGCAGCCCAATGAACTGCTGTCACATTAAGTGACATACCCAGATGATTTCTTCTAATCAGATCTAGTCAGCTTGTCAAGGGCTGTATCACATTTCACCTTTAGTCTTTCAGTCATCAATTTCTTTACAAGCAGGTGCTTCACTTAAACAAGAAATGAGTTAATAGTTGGGAGCATTCAGTGTCAGACTCCCAAGCAGCCGTTATCATTCCTATGACAATTTTTTCCAATTTAGTTAACAGTTTATTCAGTTGTAAAACTACAATGACTCATATAATTAGAGGTTTCTGTGCGTGTCAACAAAAAGATCTTTATTGCTTGGTAACGAGTTGTGCAACTCTCTGCAGAGCTTCAAAAGAAACAATCAATCAGGGAATAATATTTTTGGAATGTCAAAAGTGGAAGATGACTGGATGCTAATCACCTTAAAATAAAACCATTGATTAATTACATAACAAGTGATCCCTCTATCTGCATGATTTATTGAGTCTCACTTTCAGAGTTGCAAACCCCAGAGCATTACCAGTTAAGGGCTTAATTCATAAAAGCACCATGTACTATTTATACAGGTGATTTACAGTTTAACCCAGAAAAAAATATGGTATGTGAGCTTTTGAGAAATGTATCTCTCCCTTGGTACCTCACTGTATAAATAGACCTGCAATCATTTCCCTACTATGTATGTTTAGAGTAGTGTTTTTGAACTATAATCTACCTAGGTATTTATATATCCCTCATCACCATAGAATCTAAGTGCCTCACAATTATTATTGGATTTTATCCTCACCACTTCTGTGTGAGATCAGAAAGTATTATCCTCATTTTACAGATGAGGCACAAGGAAAATCTGTGTCTGAACCAGGAATTGAAACTATGTCTCCGGAGTCCCCATCTGCTGCCCTATCCACTAGACAAGTGTTTCTCAATCAGTGGGTTTGGGCCCAGAGGGGAGTCACAGAAAGCAATCTGGGGGGAGGGGGGGAGTGGGAACACAAGACATTGAAAAATTTATTACAATCTAAAGCAAAGAAATATCGCTCCTCCATTCCCCACATACACCCTCACCTTCAAAGTCAAGTATTCTGTCAAACTCTCAACACACATACTCTCTCTCTCACACACACACACACACAATAGGCTTATCATTGTTATCATTTATATATTTTTATTCTTTCTTTTATAGGACATGCAAGAGGCTTGTGAAAATTTTTGACTTTGAATAAGGAGTCACTAGTCTGGATGACTGAGAGACAGTGCAGTAGACAATTCTTCTTACCCTAGTGATTTGTATTAGGGAATTGCTCAACTGTTCCAAGAGCTGTCTGTGAAATAATCCACTGGGTTCTGTTGTCACCTGTTCTTGTTCTCCAAGGCTGTTAGGACACACAGTTGGATGCAGTCTCATCAGTAGGCAGATGATCCTCTGCTCACTAAATTTTTCATCGGGCCGAGATGGCCTGGTTTCTCTAATTTCCCAGTGTCCAATCAAAGTTAGGACTTGGATGAGAGCTAGCTGGCTTCAGCTAAATCCAGCCCAAATGGAGACTGTGACAGGCGTTGGTTGGTCCTCCAAGCCCCTAGGGGCGACGGAGAGCAATGGTCTCCGTGGCAGGCCTCGGCCCCACCTCCCGGGCGTTGGGGAATTAACGGGAAGGTGCGCCGGCAAGGGTCAGTAGCGCGCCCCTCTGGCAGGGGAGCGCCGGCAAGGGTCAGTAGCGCGCCCCTCCGGCAGGGGAGCGCCGGGGTAGGGGAACACAGGCCCACCCAACTCCACTGCGTTCCAGCCCAGGGCCCTGACAGTGGCAGGAGGCGAAGGTCCTGCCGCTGGGTCAGCGGGGCAGTCTGCGCCCGCTGACCAAACACACCCACCCCACGGTGTAGTTGGGCCCCTGGGCTACTTCCTACCCGGTCTCTCTCAGGTGGGCCGCTCCGGTCCCTCCATCTCCTCCGGGTAATCCACTGCGGGCAGCTCCGGTTCCTCCAGGTATTCCGCTGCGGGCCACCCCCGCTCCCCCTCGGTATCGGACTCACGCTGGCCCGGGGTGCAGTCAGGCCCCTCCAGGTCCTCTGGGTATTCAGCGGCCGGCAGCCCTGGTTGCCACAGGCCTTCCCCCCGGTCAGGCTCCTCCTTGCCCAGTGCTTCGCCTGGGTCAGCAGCAGGATCACAAGGGAGCAGCCTGTGTCTGTCTCCCTCCCTGGTGCTCTCCTCACTGGGCAGAGGGCCCCGCCCTTTGTACTTCCTGTCCCACCCTTCCCCTTCTGGGGATTGGCGAAAGCTTGGCCTGGCCCCGCCCACTCAGGCTCAGAGGGTGGCTCTTTACCCTCTGGTTCGGAGGGGAGCCACCCTGGCTCCCTACAGAGACAATGCTTGCCGCATAATGGCAGCTACTGAAGGAGATGCTAGGGGAAGGAGGATGGTTCAGTGGTTAGGGTGCATGTCTAAGATTCTCAGACCTTAGTTCAATTCCTGCTCTGCCACAAACATCCAGTGTGACTGTATGTCACTTAAAAAGAAAAGGAGTACTAGTGGCACCTTAGAGACTAACCAATTTATTTGAGCGGTTTCAGAGTAACAGCCGTGTTAGTCTGTATTCGCAAAAAGAAAAGGAATACTTGTGGCACCTTAGAGACTAACCAATTTATTTGAGCATGAGCTTTTGTGAGCTACAGCTCACTTCATCGGATGCATCCGATGAAGTGAGCTGTAGCTCACGAAAGCTCATGCTCAAATAAATTGGTTAGTCTCTAAGGTGCCACAAGTACTCCTTTTCTTTTTGCAATTTATTTGAGCATAAGCTTTCATGAGCTACAGCTCGCTTCATTGGATGCATTCAGTGGAAAATACAGTGAGGAGATTTATATACACACAGAACATTAAAAGATGGGTGTTATCATACACACTGTAAGGAGAGTGATCACTTAAGATGAGCTATTACCAGCAGGAGAGTGGGGGGAGAAAATCTTTTGTAGTGATAATCAAGGTGGGCCATTTCCAGCAGTTAGCAGGAACGTCTGACTCTGAAACCTGTCTGTATGTCACTTAGTCTCTCTGTACCTCAGTTCACTATCTGTAAAAGGCTTATAATAGTGCTTCCCTTCCTCACAGAGGTGGCACGATTGTGAGGCACTGAGATACTACAGGGATGGGGCAGTATGACTAATTAGATAAAATGGGATGATCCTCTGAGTGAGAAAGTATGCTCATCTTGTATTACAATCCTTTCTTTTTCACTTAGCAAGGCAGTTGTACTATTTCCTTTTAGATTCAGATTTTACCCCAACCATCCACACCTGGGTCCACTCAAGACTAGATTCCTATGATGTGCTGCACTTGGAATCAGGGATGTGGACCATTGAAACTTCCCAAAGATAGTGCCCACTTAACAGTGTTTATGTTTGGAGGCCAATATACTGGTGCTCTGTATATTACACTGTTTTCTAGTTTATTTCTATGTTCATTTAAAAGTGTAGATTTCAATTTATAAAGCCGTGTATGGTTTGTGCTGGTTACTTCAGAGACCCTCTCTCTCAATGTCATGGCATCTGGGTTACTTGAGGTGAATGAAACACCTAGGGATGTTCATTGGGGGCTGGGGACAGGGCACTCTTTGTGGAGGGCCTTCGTTTCTGTTTTCTTCCTCCATTGGTCTGACAGAGCCCAACTTAGTGATGCTGTAGGGTGCATTACATGGCTGATTTATTCGCCCTGGCTTTTCCTGAAGACTTGAGCAGAGAGAGTAACAACAATGATTATGCGTGGGGATTTTTAAGTAGTTTACGTTTTTATATTTTTGAGCATTCTCCTAGAGATGGTGAGAAGGGCACAGAACTGGGTGTGCTGGCCAGGGCTGGCCTTACCATGAGGCGAACTGAGGCAGCCGCCTCAGGTGCCAGACTGTGCGGGGGGTGCCACTAGGACCCAAAGTGGAGAAAATTGTGTCTGCTGGTGGTGCATATGTATTCTCTCTGCTCTAGATGCACAGAGATGGTGGTGGAGTGCTGTGCTGGAGGAAGGAGGGCATAACAGACAGGCAGGAGAAAAGGTGAGAGGGAGTAACAGAAAGCAGCAGGAGCTGCAGGGAGAGAGAAGAGGAGGAGGAGCCTCTTATTTACCTCTCTAGCACCCCCAGGAGCCTGGACTGATTAACACCAGCTTCTCAGGGAGCTTCCTGTTTCCTGCTGCTTCCCTGAATCCACTAGAGGAGAACAGGCAGTCAACTGAAGTAGTAGGAGCCAGTTAGACCCTTAAGACACTGATATCTTCCCTCACTTAGGCCCTGCTACCAGCCTGCTTATTTGTCCCCTTCAATTGCGTGTTGAGAGCCACTATAGCTGGCCCAGAACAGCAGTTGTGAGTGAAAGAAGAAAACGTCCCTCTGGGGCAGCATTCAGAAAAAGAAAGAAAGCAAAGGAAGCTTTTCTATCTAAGCAGGAAGTAGCTCTCCTGAGATACCTAGACACAAAAGTTCATGGTGAGCCTTCCAGCCCCAGTGAGGATGTGAATAGTGAGGAGATGCCTGATCTTCCAGTTAGTCAGAGTGCAGGTGACCTGGCAGCTACTGCAGCATCCATATCTCCATCTCAAATGGATGTAACCATGCACATTCCTGAAGAAAAGTGTAGATCCGAGAAGAGTGTGGTAGAGGCGCAAGAAACAGCTGCTGCTGAGTTTAGTTCCTTAAGTCTAGATGATCCAGGACTGTGGACCCACTTGAGCAGTAGCCTGAGGGACTTCCTTTTGCTGCATGGGCCACAGCAAGTGAAAAACTTCATGTTCCCCAAAGACAATGAAAATAGAAGTTTCCATCCAACACATTATTGGTGTGAAATCCCCAATGGTGACAAAGTGGAGAGGCCATGGCTTATGTACTCAAAAACCCAGAATGCTGCACACTGTTTTTGTTGCAAACTCTTCCAGTCTAATGTTCCAGCCACATTGCATTCTACAGGAACAAAGGACTGGAAAAATCTGGCTAGAAATCTGGCATGCCATGAGAAGACAGCAAATCACCAGAGAGCATTCTCTGGGGGGAGGGATAGCACAGTGGTTTGAGCATTGGCCTGCTAAACCCAGGGTTGTGAGTTCAATCCTTGAGGGGGCCATTTAGGGATCTGGGGCAAAAATTGGGGATTGGTCCTGCTTTGAGCAGGGGGTTGGACTAGATGACCTCCTGAGGTCCCTTCCAACCCTGATATTCTATGACACTATGATTCCATAGGTGGAAAGAGCTTGAGATGAGACTAAGGTTAAAGACCACCATAGATGATCAGCATCAAGAGAACATTGCATGAGAGTCTCTTTACTGGCAAAATGTTCTGAAAAGGCTCATTGCCATTGTGAGAATGCTTGACCCAAAACCTAGCACTGCGTGGCACTTCAGATCAGCTGTATGTGCCAAACAATGGAAACTTCCTTAAAATTGTGGAGCTGATGGCTGAGTTTGATGCTGTACTCCAGGAGCATCTAAGAAGAGTCACCATGCAAGAAATGTACATGCTCCACTACCTTGGAAAAACAATTCAAAATGAGATCATATAGTTACTGACAACAAAAGTCAAACAGAAGATTGTGGCAGATGTGAAGTCAGCAAGATATTACTCTCTTATTCTGGACTGCACACCTGACATCAGCCATAAGGAACAAATGACTTTAATGGTGCGTTTTGTAACAACAGCAGAACCTAGTGAAAATGTCCCTGCAATGGTGACTGTCAGAGAGCATTTTCTAGAATTTATTGACATTGATGATACTACAGGAGCTGGTATGACAAATGTGCTTCTTAAAAAGCTGGAAGATACGGGAATTGCGATAGCTGACATGAGAGGTCAGGGCTACGATAATGGTGCCAACATGAGAAGAAAGAATAGAGGAGTGCAGACACAGATCCAAGAGTTAAACCCTCAAGCTTTTTTTGTCCCGTGCGGTTCTCATTCATTGAACTTGGTGGTCAGTGATGCAGCATCAGCTTTTAGTGAGGCTGCTGGATTTTTTAATGTAATTCAAAGCATCTATGTATTTTTCTCTTCATCAACTCATCAATGGCAAATTTTGAAGCAATATCTGGGAACATCCTCTCTGACACTGAAACCACTGAGTGCCACACAATGAGAAAGTCGATGGGAGGCGATAAAGCCTATCAAACACCAAATTGGGAAGATAGATGTTGCCATAGTTGCCATTATGGAGGATAATGCTATGACAGGTACTGTTCATTGGTGAACAGTGGCAGAGGAAAATGGAATCACCAGAAACATACATAACTTCAAATTTATGTGGGGTAGCATGACATACTGTTTGAAATAAATGTTGTAAGCAAGAGACTCCAAAAGTGTTGACCTTGATATATCTGGCGCAATGGAACAACTGGACAAAGCAAAGTCATACCTACAGTCTCCTTGGTTAGATGATGGATTTCAAAATGGTCTGAAGATTGCACAGAAGTTGGCAGAGGAACTTCACACTGAAGCTATTTTCCCACCCATTCAAGAATACAAGAGTCACCGAAGAAGACATTTTGGTTACGAGGCACGGGATAATCCCACAAGAGACCCCAAACAACAATTCAAAGTTGAATTCTTTAACCAGGTGCTAGATTGTGCAATACAGTCAGTTGAAGAACATTTCATGCAGCTCAAGGAACACAGCAGTATATTTGGGATGTTGTATGATATTCCAAAACTCCCACTATACCTGAAGAAGACCAACACTAGTAATGCAGGGCATTAGAGACAGTGTTGACACATGATGACATGCACGATATTGTTGTGAGTGATTTAGGTGATGAACTGAAAGCCCTTTCAAGATACATTTCAGCAGGATCAACTCCAAAGGCTGTTCTGGAATATATGTGCACAAATAAGATGACCACCCTCTTTCCAAATGCTTTTGTTGCTCTTCACATACTTCTAACACTTCCTGTAACAGTTGTCAGTGGAGAATGTGGCTTCTCCAAGCTGAAGTGAATAAAAACACATCTACACTCCACAATGACACAGGAGAGGCTGGTCGGCCTTGCAGCCATCTCAGTAGAGCATGAGCTGGCCCAGACTGTGGACCTTCAGGAAGCAGTTCAAATCTTTGCAACCAAGAAGGCACGGAAAGCACACTTTGATTATTCAAACAGATAAAAATGCCAGTTTTACTATGCTGACAAGAAAAGTTACATTTGCTGTTCAGGCATTTGAAAGTTAAGTGTTACTTAAAATTTTTGAACAAGGCATTTTAAGTTGTTAGTTCTCCTTTATTGGGGTAGGTAACAGAGAAGTACCATGAGAGGAGTAGAACAGGAAGAAGGCAGAATTGAGACCTTTCAAAGTTTTGGCCCAAGCGAGGCGGCATCATTTGAGCTCCCCGCCTCAGGTGCCAAAATGTTGTGGGCCGGCCCTGGTGCTGGCCTTGGAAAGCAGGCTCACAGACCAGCAATTTACTTGCTCCTGTGTAGTGCAGAGGAACATCTGGGCATTAGAGGCAGTTATAAGCAGCCCTCTTCCTTCAGAGTGGAGTGAAGCTGGAAAGGGAGTAAGAAGCTAAAAAGCTTGGGAAGAAGCTTAAAGATTCAGCCAGAGGTCTCAATAAAGTACACCAGGCAGGGGGTGAAGGTTGGCTTAAAGGAGCCCTGAAGGAGACCATGCTTGAAGGGGGGGCATGGCTAGGGAATTTCCAGGAGTACCTGAAGAGAGGCATCCCTTAGTTACGAAGAGCAAAGGGACTGCAGCAGCACTAGAGGAAGAAGCCTTAGGGAAAGAGAAACCTGGAGAGTTTGGTCTCATATTAGGAGCCTTTCTGTTTGTCTTGGACCATACAGTATAATACTGACGCTGTTGTAATTTGAGGCTTACTTAAAATTGGTAAAGCATCTTTCACTTGTCTACATCACCTTTCATGAGAGGATCTCACAGTGTTAACATTGATTAGTAAGAGCCTGCTGTGGGAGCACCTCAGACTCCTGGAAAGACAATATTGGGAAACAGGCTGGATTTAACAGGAAACTAATGAGTTGTCAAGCAAAATTGCCTCAATGACTGATTTCAGTAAGAGCTTATCAGAATCCTGGAACAAGCATAGTACACAGCATGTTATGTAGTCGTTCAACTTAAATGGAAACATAATTTGTCCTGTTCTCAAATGTTCTCTGAAATGTACTGGCCTATCAACATTGCCTGAACCATTCAAATAAGACACATTAGAATTAAAAAAAGTACAGAGAAGGGCAACAAAAATTATTAGCGATATGAAACAGCTTCCCTATGAGGAGAGATTAAAAAGACTGAGACTGTTCAGTTTAGAAAAAAGATGACCAAGTGGTAATATGGTAGGGTTGCCAAGTGTCCAGTTTTGACTGGAAAGTCTAGTCAAAAATGGGACGTGGCAGTGTCTGGTCAGATGTGCTGACTGGACACCAAAAGTCCTGTTACTGTGGGTTGTCGGGGGAGGTGCCAGGTCATCAACCTGCACCAGCCCCTGCTCAGCGGGGGCTGCCTCCTACCTGAATCTCGTGGGCAGGCAGTCAGCAGGCTCCATGTCAGGCTGCAGCTCCTGTCCCAGCTCCAGAGCAGAGGAAGCCATCTGGAGGGGAGGGAGATGGAGAAGATCAAGCGATGAGGATGGGGGAGAAGGGAGAGCAGCGAGCTATCAGGGGGAGGATTGACCAAGAGTGGGGCCTTGGGGAGAAGAGGCAGAGCGGAGTGGGGCTTTTGGGGGGAAGAGGTGGAACAGAGACAGGCCCTTGAGGAAGAGGCGTAGCAGGGGTGGGGCCTTGGGGGAAGAGGGGCAGGGAGGGGGGCAGGTTTTCAAAAATTAGAAATTTGGCAACACTATAAGGTTTTATAGACCCTCGAGGTCTATAAAATCATGAATGGTGTGGAGAAAGTGAAGAACAAGGAAGAGTTATTTATCCCTTCACATAACTCAAGAACCAGGGGTCACCCAATGAAATTGAGAGGCAGCAGGTTTAAAACAAACATAAGGAAGTATTTCTTCACACAACATGTGAGCAACCTGTGAAACTCATTGCCGGGGGATGTTGTGAAGGCCAAAGTATAACTAGGTTCAAAAAAGAATGAGATAAATAAATGGAGGATAGGTCCATCAACGGGTATTAGCCAAGATGGGACACAACCTCATGCTCTCAGTGTCCCTAAACCTCTGACTGCCGGAAGCTTGAACTGGGTATGGATCACATGATATTTGACCTGCTCTGTTCATTCCCTCAGAAGACAGGATACTGGAGTAGATGGACCATTGGTCTGATCCAGAATGACCATTCTTATGTTCTTATGAACAATAACGTTCATAAAAATCAACTACCAGAGGGAAAATTCAGTGAGCCTGATTCTTCTCTCAATTTTGGAGTAAATTAGGATTAACTCCACTGAAATAATTGAGTTACCCTGGTGTAAGAGAGAGAAGAATCTGGCTATAGAAGTTTAATTTCCTGCACAGCATGTCTTGAAAATATTAAAGTGAATAAA
This sequence comes from Eretmochelys imbricata, assembly GCF_965152235.1. Classification (NCBI taxonomy): domain Eukaryota; kingdom Metazoa; phylum Chordata; order Testudines; family Cheloniidae; genus Eretmochelys; species Eretmochelys imbricata. Next base: position 102,278,718 of record NC_135576.1, on the reverse strand, counting down.
ACAACAAAAAATAGCTTTTTTCCCAAAATGGTCATATCACATTTAATGTAATGGGGTAAAGGGCACAAGGGGGATTCAGAGGGCACAACATGTTTATCTACCTTAACATTTCTGTTTCAGCATTACTTAAAATTAGTTCATAGATTTCAATACTGGATTAGACCTTTCCTGTTTCATTCCTTGTAAAATATTTAATACATTGTAAAAGCTTCATATGCTGTTTCAAATATGGAAATATATTTGTACAGTATCAGGAAACAAACTTTAAATGGCTTTAAAATATTTCTCTCAAAACATATTTTGAATAAAAACCTATCTTTTGGAAATAGAAATATTGATACTATAACTACAAAAATATGTACTCTCTGGTCTTTCTCTGCTGCAAGCAAAAATAAATTGGAAGTGATTTCAAAAGTCCATGGGGCTCATTAACTTATTGTAAATGAACCTGTCACCTTTTAACTGCTAGAGCCATTCCCAGTAGGTTAGTGAACTTAAAAACTATTTATCACCTTTTTTTTGCCTATAGAATACAAAAACTGTAGTCATTAGAAGCCCAGGATTTTTAGACTGGGTATACACTACATAAAAAAGTCATTGCCAGGTTGTAGACTGCAAGGAATGGTGTGTCCTTTTTGTCCTTCTAGTGATTTTTGTTCTTGCACAGTTTAGAGCTGATTTTGTCCAGTGGTTCTGAAGCACCCAAATACAGTCCCTCCAACAACTGTGGCCATATCAGTGCATTATGTGCCACCTGCACTACTTATCTCATAATGCCCAATGCTGTTTTTAGAAATGGGGCTTGTGGATAACTTCTGCACATACGGCACGTCATGGTGAGATGGAGTGCAAATTACAAATGTAGATTTTTTTTTGTTCTATAACTGCACTCAAAAACAAAACAATGTAAAACTTTAGAGCCTACAAGTCCACTCAATCCTACTTCTTGTTCAGCTATTCGCTAAGACAAACAAGTTTGTTTACATTTGCAGGAGATAATGCTGCCTGCTTCTTATTTACATCAACTGAAAGTGAAAACAGGTGTTTGCATGACACTTTTGTAACAGGCATTGCAATGTATTTATGTGCCAGATATGCTAAACATTTGTATGCCCCATCATGCTTTAGCCATCATTCCAGAGGACTTGTATTAGGTGAATTGAAAAATACTATTTCTTTTGTTGTTTACAGTGCAAATATTTGTCATTAAAATAAATATAAAGTGAGCACTGTACACTTTGTTTTCTGTATAGTAATTGAAATTAATATATTTGAAAATGTAGAAAACATTCAAAAATATTTGAAGGTGTTCTATTATTGTTTAACAGCGCAATTAATTGCGATTAATTTTTTTAATTGTGCAGTTAATCGCTATTATGTTTTTTTAATCGCTTGACAGCCCTAATTCTAACCAATGGTTAGTTGCAATGCCTTTTGTCTATCCAGGGGCAATGCAACAAATCTGTAGACAGGGCCATAGACAAGAATGTTGGACACCATGAACTAGGTGCTTTAAGTGTCCCGGATGTACAGTTCCACAAGCTCTGTGTTTGTGTATCACCAAAATGGTTGTCAGAAGCACTGTTGCTACATGTATTTGGTAATGGAGACACTGAACAAATTCATGAAATATCTGTCCCTGCAATGCTTTCCTTGCCCAGTGTAAGATGTCCTGTAGATGGTTCTGTCTTTTCCATAGACTTATTGACTAGCAAAAAGGGGGAAAGAGGATCCTCAAGAGAGTTGTGTGTGAACACAGAGTACTTAATCCTTTCTCGAACTTGTTTTTTCTAAGAAGTTCTGATCTAAACTGGACTAAATGTCTTTGTGTATGTGGGTGATCACATGTGTTAACTCAAAGAAAACTGTCATCCACATTTTCATTATCACAATTATTTTTCCGATGTGATGACAGGCTTATTGGCTCACTGCCCTTGCCAACTTGTAACATGCAGTCGTACTAATTAGAACAACAGAATCACAGCGCTCCTGATTTAAATTGTTTTAACTCCTTAGGTAGCATTTATGCTTTTATGATGGCTGCCATCTTGGAAGACACACTTAGCATTGTCCTGGGGCACTCTATAGCTAAACCCAGGCATCTCTACAGCCTGAGCTAAAAAGCCAGGCTTTGTGACGCATCATCTGTGGATTGGGCACAAAGGAGACATGTAACTCACACTGACTAATGAGTTACATACTTTCTCTGGATACTTCCTTATGTGATGGCTGCCATTTTGGCTGACACACCAGCAGCTGAACCAGGCACCTTGTGACATTGCACCCCATAATGCTTTATAGAAATATGTTTATGAGTTTAAATATGACATAACTGGAATATGTTTTATGCTAGATATGCCATGTAACATATCTTTACAAAGGTTATGATCCACTGAATATATTTATCCTATTTGTATGCATGTATCATTTTTATATCTGAAGTTATGAGCTTTGGCTCTATGCTTGTATTTAAAGTGTTTGCTGTAGGAAGCACATAAGACAGATTTGATCAACTTGGTGTGAAGGGGCTATTCAAGTACTTGGGAGTACTTAACTGACAGTGGACTTTGGGAGATGCCAATCCACATCTGAGCTTTCCTGGGAACGTTCAAACTAGCATGTAAACAATGGCATCAGCCTGCAAAACACTGAATCTTTCATAGATGTGACTTGCCCAGGTGGCTAGAGACCCCATCTTGTGGCTGTAATGTTTCACGAGAGAGAGAATATAAAAAGCCCTGGAAACCCCTCCATTTTGTCTTTAGCTGGCTCAAAAGATAGCATCTCCACCCCAAAGAGATGCCTGAAAGAAACTGGAACAAAGGACAGTATCTATGGGGGTGTGAGTGATCGCTGGATCCAAACTAGGAAGGAGTCTAGTAGGTCAAAGAAGCTTATTGGAACATCTTTGAGGGTGAGATTTACCTACCTACTGTATTAGGCTTAGACGTGCGTGTTTTATTTTATTTCGCTTGGTAACTTACTTTGTTCTGTCTGTTAGTACTTGGAACCACTTAAATCCTACTTTTTATATTTAATAAAATCACTTTTTACTTCTTAATTAACCCAGAGCAAGTCATTAATTCCTGGGGGAGCAAATAGCTGTGCATATCTCTCTATCAGTGTTATAGAGGCAAACAAGTTATGAGTTTACCCTGTATAACCTTTATACAGAGTAAAACAGATTTATTTGGGGTTTGGACCTCATTGCTACCTGGGTATCTGGGTGCTAGAGACAGGAGCACTTCTTAAGCTGTTTTCAGTTAAGCCTGCAGCTTTTGGGGGACATGGTTCAGACCTGGGTCTGTGTTTGTAGCAGGCTAGCGTGTCTGGCTCAGAAAGGCAGGGTACTGAAGTCCCCAGCTGCCAGGGAAAATGGGCTCAGAGGTAGTCCCAGCACATCAGGTGGCAATCCCAAGGGGGTCTCTGTGACCCAACCCTTCACAGAACTAAAAAGAAAGTGTTGCTACAGCTTGAGCTAAAGCACCAGCTTTTCAAGCGGAGAGCTGTAACAGACCTGTATCCTCTGTGGATTGGGCATAGAAGGGATACATAACTAAAGCTGGCTGGGAAATAGTTTTTCTATCTTGTTAAAATTTTTGATATTTCAAAACAATTTCCTGTCCTGAATTGGACCAAAAGTCAAAAATCTCAAAAATGTTCACAAACTGAAAAATCTGGAAAAAAAAAATTGGATCAGGTCAATCAAAATGTTTTGCCTTGATTTGTCTTTTTAATTTTTTGTAGTTTTACTATTAATTAGCAAATCTCAAAATGCAAAGTTGTTTCAGTGTGAAAAATGGATTTTTTTCATTTACAAAATATTCAAATATCCCATTTTAGCAATTTCCAAACTTTTTTCAGTTGTTTTTTTTCACAGTGGGAAATTCATCAAAACTACTAACCCTTTTCTGTAACAGCTCCAATTTTGATTAATTGACATTTTTTCAATAAAAAGCTTGTTGGAAAACTCATGACCAGGTCTATACATAACACACATCAACCAGTAGGTTACACTTTTATAAGTCTATGGTCTGATCCTGCATAAGTTACGTGACAAAACTCTCATTTAAGTCAATGGAACCTTTGGGTGCACAAGGGATATAGCCTGTGGTTGATATACTAAAAGGATAACTTGAACAGGGTTTAGATTTACTGTACTGGGTTCAAGGATAAAAGGTTGCTGTTGATTTGAAAACATCAAAACTTTGGTTAAAAGTGCATGTGATAGGAGTTAGCTTGCCAAATTGTGTTGCCTCCCTTCTAGATTATGAGACAGCATTTTTATTTAAACGGGAACATAAATGAATAGACTTTCCCATCCCTAACATGTACTTCTGGCATGCAGGGTTTAGCACAAGCCAAGAGACAAACTTTTTCAAAAATTGCTGTGTTGAAAATATTGGTTGGGCAATCCTGCTGTTACACTAGGGATAAATGCAACAGTACTTGGATTAGAGAAGATGAGGAGTGCTGTTCCTCACTTGGTGTAAACTTTTTTTTATACTGAGAGCCTTAAAGTTCTTAAGTAGTATGCTATTCTTGCTATCCTTTTACAAAAAAAAGGACTTCTGCTCATTTTTAAGTTTACTGTTTGACCAATGGAGTCTACCTATCGGACTTTGTTTCCCCCTGCCTCTTCTGTGGAGTGAAAAATGTTAGCAGGTCTATTTACATACAATTTCTTGAACCTCTGATCCAGTGCTGTCAAACACCTGATTCACTGGACAGATTTTCCCTCCCCCCTGCTGTTAATTAAGTTAACACTAAAGCCTGATGGCACTTTAAATGTCAGCATTATTTCAGGAGGTAGGATGGGGAAGTGAGAGTGAAGCCCACAATGGAAGAATTGTTTCCTTTTTAAAAACTTTCCCCCCAAAGGGCTAACAATCACTTTGTAACTCATTGATTTAACCGAGGAATGATTTTAAAATATTTTACACATTATACAGCACATTTTATTCAAGGATCTCAAAGCATTTTTGAAAGGTGGGTCTGTAAAAAATAGTATCCCATTTTACCGAGAGAGAAATTTAAGATTTGACCAATACCATGCAATATGTTAGTGGTAGAAGTAGGCTTTGAATTAAAAAGTTCCTGACTTCCAATCCCATGCTCTAAACACTAGACAACACATCCTGACTGGATTTCTGGTAAGAAAAAAATCAACAATAGAGCTTGTGAGTTGAGAATTTTCTATTTTAAAATACTGTATTGTTTATCTTGTTAACAATCATTACAGTTAAATGCTGTATTTATCCCAAATAAGATATCATTTAAAAATATAGTGTCCCCACTCAGAACAACGTGTGTTCTTATTACCTAAGGAAATGAGTTGGTCTCTCTCTCACACACACACACTCACAGACAGACAGAGACAGACAGTGTCTTTAACAGGATATGCCATTTTCAAACCCTGAAAAATGTATTTCTGGAATGGTTTCCTGGTTCCTAAAAGAGAGTGTTAGGAGAGAAGGGTCTGATCTGCCTCTTTCCCAGCACTCAAGACCAGATAATATGCCTGTGGTGGCCAATTGTATAAGAGTTCTTTGACATTGAATGTGACAATGTGTTGTAAATCTTGGCTACAGATCATGTATCAGAAAATCTCCTGGGCTACATTGGCCAACAATGAGACCCCAATCATTCCTTCCAATGTTTAAGTGTTTGTGTTCAGTGTAGTTATCATCTGCCATCTGTTAATGGGATTGTAGTAGCTTTGAACAACAATGCAGTCATCAAAGGACCTGAGAAAACATGACAAATTGTGAGTGGCAGTATTCTTGGATGTCTCACTTAATAAGGAGTGATTGAACACAGCCATGTGTAGGAGTTCTTAAAGTATGCATAACAACAGTGCAACTGTAAGAATAGACGGAGTCAGTGCTTGACAAAAGGGAGACTATGAAAAATTTATAGCACAGTAATCTTAAAAGCAGAGGGAGCCTTGCCCTTAGACTTTAGGATCTCCTCACAGCACAGACCACTTTTAGAAATTTATTGATCCCTATGGGAAGGCTAGTGTGGCTCAACTCATCCAGTCCAGTACTTGGGTTGGGAACATTAAATGGAGGAGGAAGATTTAAATTGAATAAATGAACCACTGAACATTGAAAACAAAGTCAGCAATGATGTGAGACCTTTTTCTGGCAATGATGTCAAAAGGTAAAATTACAGACTATTGAGTGAAGTGTTCCCATATGTCACTGTGTGAAAAGTTACCCGCAGATCCACAAATCAAGGATGTCTTCCACGCATGGATTTCCCCCCAGCTGCACAAAAGAGGGCATGTTAGCTGCCTCTACAGAGCCATTCCCAGACCTGTGCCAGGGTAAGGAGGGAGAAGCTGAGGGAGATGGGCGTGCGGCTAATGCACAGTAGCCTTTCCTGGCAACCTGTGAGAGCTCCACAGGAAGGTTGATACAGCAGGAGGCTGTCTGGAAGCTGTGCTGTCAGGGAAAAGCCTCACAGGGCTCTGAAACAACAAGGGTGGAGGCACAACACCTTTGTGCAGATGGTCTTGTCTCCAGCAGATCCTTGAGATCTGTGCTCACCTCCACGGCTCTGGGAGCTTCACCTCTGCTTCTCCCAGTGGAGATGGGCAATTCCTACTCTCCAATGGGAAGAATTTGAAGGAACCTCACAGACTATTTCTGTCTTCCTGCCCCACCTCTGGCTTTCCAATAAGAGGCATGATCTGGCCCTACCTTTGGGCCATATGCTACACTTGATTAACATGCAGGTAAGGACTGTGTGTGGATTTTAAGTATTTTTTTTTTGTGGTGTGGATTTATAAGAATCTGTCATTCCACTTAATTTGTATAGACTGTATTCTGAACTGTAGGTCTAAATTATCCCTGGTAATGTGCGTGTACAATAACTTAACACCAACAGGACAAAAAAAATTATATATCTGAACAGTTGTGGATTATTGGCACAGCCCTGCACTATTTATTCGGGGTAGAAGTCGTCAACAACGTTCAAGCAATGAGTGCAAATTTGGGCCATTAATGGGTTAAACCAAAAGCCTGGTTTACAAACAACTTTGAACTTTTTGGAAATTTGAATGCAGATCATGACTTTGTAGCTCATGCCCATCTATAATTTAGAATATGTTAGTTATGTCTTGTTTTGGCCCCTGCATTGACTAAGATTCTTAAGAGTTTGAATTTCCCACTTGCTCTAGAAGTTGCTTGTTTCTGCAGGTTCTCCATGGCAAACCTAACAGGCAGATTTCTGGCTCACAGGGGCATAATAGCAGAGATTTCCAGGGTTAAATGTATGTGTGTGTATAAAGTTCTAGTGTATTCAATACAATATCAGCAACCTTGTGCAACACTTACTGCCAGCACTGTGTTCCCTCTTTATTTGGAATTTGTTTATTTACAGGTCAGTTTTATAGTGTTTTTCTGTTTTATTTTTCATTCCATTTCTATAGGATGAGGTGGTATTGTCAAAGGATTTCACATTTACTTTTTTCACACTATCTATTTTAGTGTCTTATATAGCACCCTTCATTTTATGTATTTAATTCCTTCCAATCAGTCTGTAATTGATCAGATTTAAAAAAAAAGACTCATAAACAAAGGATGAAATTCAGTTCTTTCTTTGCAAAATTTGCACAAATGGAAAAAATTGGTGCATATCTGTGTACTGTAAGGGCAGCACAAAGTACTTTGTATACTGCTGTTATGATAGGTTCTGCATGTAGATGTGGCTGGGGTTTGGGTCCCATATCCATGTTTCTGCCAAATATAGTTAGTGTTTTGGCCTGCACCTGTGTCCATATAGGGTGACAATATAGCAAGCGTGAAAAATTGGGACAGTTTTTTTGGGGGGAGAGGTGGGAGGATGCAGGGGAGGAGTATAAGACAAAGGCAAGTTCCTAATATCGGGTCGTCTGATCACCCTATGTCCATGTAAAGATTTGTAGTTAAGTCAGGGATGGGGGCTGTCTGTCTACCATTTGGTTCCGTCTGCTGATTATCCATCCAGAACTGGCTTCTTATTCATTTCTCTGCCAGTCAAAACCTAGAGCAGCTAGTAGGTATGATTAGCCAACTAACACTTTGTCACTGCAATTGCAGGGCTCAAACAGTTTAGCCAATATTATGTAAGACTTAGGAAAGGAGGTTAGAAGCCAGAAGTATATATTATTTAGCCAAGCAATTCAGTATAAAATCTATTATAGCTTATATCAAACTACTGTGGATTAGGTGCATTTTGCTGTGCAGGCTGCAGCTAAGCTGGGCTGGAAACAGTTTTCTCGTCCTGTGAGAATTTTTGAATGTTTCACAGTGAACAGCAAGTCTAAGTCTCCCTGTTTGGCACATCTGAAAAGCCAGGTTACCACATATTATGAGATGCTGTAGTCCTCAGATCTTATATAAGCAATTTCCGTTCTGTGATGATTTCTTAAGTGTTCAACAAAAATGAATGGGTTAATTTATTGAACTCATACTTGGATTATTTAGAAAATGTAGACATATTAAAAGGGCTCTGTATTTGAAGATGTGTACTGTCTATGAATGATTACTGTTATTTTTTCTATAGCAGTGGTAACAAGAGGTTCCAATCAGAGTCTGGGCCCATTGTGTTAGGCACTTGGTAAGCACAGAGGAAGATGCAGTTTCTACCATTAATTTAGTAATTTAGTCTATCCCGTGCTTTGTTGCATATTGGGCTACCCACATTTGCCATCCTTGCCTGTCAACTGCCCTTCTCTCTAAATCTTCCCATTTCATGCTGAGGTGCTTAATGTCGTTCAGAACTGTTCATTTCCATGTTAATCGCAGTCTTTCTCTCTTTCTTCTTGCGTTTTCTGGCTTCCATTTAAGGGCAGTATTTGGTAAGCGTTCTTTTTCCATTCTCAGCACATATCCCAGCCACGGATGTCTTATTTTGTAAGTTATTTGTGAGAGGGTACCTTATCCAGTAATTTTTCTGACTTCTTCATTCATCTTCCTATCTCTATATGTTATTCCCAATATTCTTCTCTGACATTTGTGATGAAATACATCCAGCTTTTGCGTCATACCTTTATCTTTCCATCTAACGTCACAAAGTCCTGGGATGTCAATTTTATATTTATCCATTTCTTTGATTACCTGTGCTAATTTTCCTGCAGTATTTAGAGTTTGTACATTCCAGGTAGCTATGGATGTACTCTTTTTGGCCGTGAATTTGGACCATTGAGTGGGTGACTTCGCGATGGATTTGATCATCCACTGTCATATGCACATCTGAATGCTTTCCATCCTCCTCAGGCCATGATTTTTGGTTTATGTGAGTAGTTTCTGTAGCTAGAACTTTTTTTTTTTTTTTTTTACGGTAATGGGAAGCCGCCCCATCGACCAACCCTCCTCCTTTTTGATCCGGGCTTGGGACCGGCACTGGTGGAGCTGGTTTCTACCATAGAGGCCTAATAATGTAATCTATGATAAATATGGGCAAGTCAATACAATCTAGTTGATTATGGACATAGAGTTCGTTCCACCTATCTCAGAATGAGAGAGCCACCTTTCAGCCAGGCAAAGTCCAAGCTGAGGGCTATATTTAGTAATCTGCAAACAGACATGCTCTAGAGGGGGTGCAGAGGTACTGTGATGTAGCTGGCATCCCCCAGGAGTTCACTCCCAAGCCGTATCTATGGTATCCCTGGAGAGCTTCCCTGAAGTTCAGATAAAATCTGTATGAACACCATTTGCCTTCCTTCACCATTTTTGAGATTTTTTTCAAAAACAAAACAAAAAACAGACCAACACCACCAACAAAAGGAAGCTGAAAAATACATTTTAAAATGCATTTATTTTCTAAGAAATGAGATCAGTTTTAGACTAAACGGGTGTTAAAATTATTCAGAATAGAAATCAAGATTATAACCCAGTATTACATCCTGCTGAGAGTGTTATAGTCCACACTGGAGACAGTGTAATATGCAGACTGCCCCCACAATACTGCAAGCCACCTCCAAAACCATGCCCTGGCAGTATGTCCTGTGTGCATAAAGAGGATATAAAAGAGGCAGGTTCAACATTACGACCCAGTGAGGCTTACACAGATCCCAGTATTCCCTGGAAAAGTCTGTGTTCACTTCCATAATGCAGCCCTGAGCGAGTTGCTTGTCTCATCAGTGTGGCCTGGGATGGCTAGTGCTGTCCTTGGGCCTGTCCTTCTGTTTGCAAGAGGGTGCTAAGAGGGTCAGTTACCACATCCTATGTAGGCTGCTGTGTTCTGTTCGCACACGGCTGGCAGAGTAAACTGGTGCTGGCTATGGTACCTGGGGCACATGTGCTCTTACTAGCACTACTGCCATAGGGTCTGTGTGTGATGCTTGTTTGAATAATCCCACCTCTGTCTTGTGTAACTCTAATTTCATTTGCATATTGTCCCATGATTCTCTCTGACTGCTTCACAGGCAGGGGGTCAGGTGCCTTACTACTTGCCACTGTAGATCTTATGCTCTGTGTGACCTAATGCACTAGCATAGGGTGGGTGACAAGTTCAACCACATGTGATACAGATATGAACAGGAGAAATCTAGAACAATTATTGTGCCAGTTTTAATGAAAAATATGTGCAAATAGGTAAACTTGTTATTTTAAGTGATACCAAAAGATTGTGAAATCAAGCACAAGAGTTGGGAAGATGTTGAATATATGGAAAAACATGAAAACTGTAGGCTAAAATAAAGTACTGTTTTTTTGTCTGTTAAATCCCTGGTTTGAACTGGTACTTTTCTGTCTGAAGCTTGGGGATGGTTGATATGAAATTTTCAAACAATTTGTGTATTTAATTTTGGTGTATGTGATAACTTTGTTGGGCATGATTGCCCATTTAAGATTCAATGCTAAGTAAAATGTTTTTTTCAGGTGTTCCTCTTATTAGTGTTCTCAATATCTCCCCCACTACCAAAGTCAGTTACAGCTTGATAGTTGCTTTGACCTTCCCTAACTACTTTTTGAAATAATATTTCTAATTAGCTTTTTGACAGAACTATCAGTTTCCCTAACTAACCTCATTACCCACTGGCTAAAAGTTATTTTGCTTTTATACCTTTGGGCCTGGACTAATCTGATAAGATCATCTTGAAGTTCTGCTGTTCTCCATACATTTCTTGATCTGTTCTGGTATGGTTCTAATTTCCTTCAGCATTTCTTCTTACTCCTCTGGGAAGTCTTATATCTGATTCTGGCCTCTGTTCTCTTTCTTAAATTAACACTGAGGCTAATACTTAATTTAATTCTCTAGCAATCTACATATTTACCTTCTTAGTCATTAAATTATGCTTGCAATCTTGTAGCGGTCCTACTGTTTTCTACCCTGACCTCTTGATCTTTACATACTTAAAAGTAACTTATTTTTTTCAACTTCATGTGCAGTTTTTTCTTTAATACAAGAACTGTAGATGTCTCTTGGGAGCTGAGTTATTCCCTGTGTGGTAGATACATATATGGTTGACACAGGACTCTGTCAGGATATATATAACATGTGGTCCCTGATCTTTGTAAATTACCCATTGTGCATTTCAGCTGCAATCTGTCAATTGTAAGCAACAAGTGCTTCTTTGCAATAAAAAACAGCTGTGTACTTTGGGATCTTTTGGCTGTTAGTGGTACCTGATTTACAGTCCTATAAAGTCAAAGGAAGGATTTTGGTTTCAAGCCCATAATGCCAAGTTTTCAGCCATGGGCATGCTCATAAAAGTAATCAGACATCTAGTGCACTTCAAATGAGTATAGGTGTGCACAAATTAGGGACCAAACTTTCAGGATCTGCCTGCACAGAGCATGCCCCCGCGGAGCCAGTTGCAGAAGTCTAGGTAACTGCAAAACTAACTACCCAACATGGAAATATGATGGATTGTAGGACAAAAGGTAGGCATGCTTTTGGTGTATATGCTCACTGTACTCACGCATTATCAACATGACACTAAAGTCTATAGTTGTTTGGGAAATGTGATTTTAAACATTATTTTTGTGTCTTTAATTTTTAGAAAAGTGATAAGATTGTTTTTAAACTTACTTTTAACTTACACAAATTACATTTACAGTATTTTCCATGCACACGTATTGGATACGTGCACTTATTGATGTGCATGTCCATTTTAGCCTCACACACAGTCATAATATAACACTGAATATCACTCATACTGAATACTTGAGTTTAAATTAGTCAATCAGATCATATTCAGCCTTGTGCAGGAAGTGTTCCCTGAATATTCATTACATGATTCTCAATAAATAGAACTTTGATGTTTTCCCTTTAGTAAACCACATTCCTGCTTGATAAACACCTAAGTTATCAGGTTTAAAGTTTCCCATTAAAATGGGGGGGGGACCCTGACAGTTAAAACAATCAGAACAAATATATTTTAATGGAAAATACTAGTAGTGCTCCTTTATTTTATGTACATTCGTTATGAATTCTCCGTTCGTGGTAATAAACTTATGAGAAAAAAGCTCTATATGACACCCACTTGATGAATCCCATGTGAATTTCTTACAATCATGGCTGAAACTGAATAGGAAATGAATAAACTCACCATGATGATTAGGCATTCAAATATTTCCTTGCTGAAATAGCTCTTTAGTCTTTGTGGTTAAAATATGGTTCATGGAACATTATAGCAGGCATATTCATGATGTGCAGTTCCATAGTCTGACACTGAAAAGATGCATAGTTTGACACTGAAAAGATTAGGTTTAGAGAAGTTATTGACACATTTGATAAAGAAGCCTCAAAAAAAAAACCCATGCATATCCCTGCCCAATGTTACTGATTCATTAGTTGCAGAGGTATGGGAAATGATTAATAATAAGTATAATTGGGATGGAGGAATAGACTAGTAAGCATAGGTCCTGGAACTAGGGGTGCTGGGGATGCTGCAGCACCCCTTGGATTGAAGTGGTTTCCATCATATACGGGTTTTACAGTTTGGTTCAATGGCTCTCAGCACCCCGGCTGTATGAATTGTTCCAGCACCCCTGCTCGTAAGGGAGCAGCAGAGGCACCATCACTGGTTGAAGCTGATGTAATGAGTGCTCTCACAGATTACATGGAGTCAGACCACATGATTCAGGTGGTTCCTCCCCCGCACTGGCCTTTTTATCTCTGAGTATTTTGTGTAAAAGAAGGCTGCAACCAGGCAACTGCAGAGAGAGTTCACATCATTTCAGCTGACACTTCAACTAAACAGGGACACACACATGGCATCACACTGGTTAACAAATGTTTAACCTATACTTACCTTACGCTATCAACGTGGGGGTAGGGAGGGGGAGAAAGGGAGAAATAAAACATGTTCCCAGGGGCAGCAACTCTCGTCTGTTTTTGGCTTTGTTTTTTTCCCCAGTACCTGCATTTTCTTATTTGGGGCTCAATGAGCAGGTGAATCCAGATTTGGGAAAGGCTCAGATTTATGTACCCCTTTGTCCTGGAGCAATTTTTTTGCACTGTCACTATCACTTAAAAGTGTCCCACTCAAAGGTCCCAATCCTGCAAAACAGAGAGTGCCTCAATGAGGAATTAAGGGATAGATTCATATGTACCTAGGTCCCACATTCAGGTGCAACTGACATCCTCATAACCACTATTCAGCTGCTGCCTAACCCCAAATGTGCTTACGTACCCTAAGTTTCCATTGGTGGGCCTGCACAGTGCTGCCTAAGCACTAACACTGTCCTGCAACTCTCAAGCTGCTCGGAGTCCCAGCTGGATTTTCCCTGCCATGGTTCCCAATCCTGTAGGCATGCTCAGGGCACATCAGTGGGATTCCACCCCTTCTCAAAAGATAGCTGTGAACAAGTAGGTTGTGAACATTGGTGTGGGCGTGTCCTGGTCTAGTGGTTAGATGACCCAAGTTCAAATCTCTTCTCTGCCTGATACAGATCTGGACTTGATCCCAGGTCTCCTGCGTTCCCAGATGAGTGCCCTAAACTCCTGGCTATTGGGTATTCCAACTAATATTTAATGAAGTATAGGAAACTAGAATTAGGAAGCAAGTGTTACAGTAGCTCAGCATATTTCTTTTATTTAGAAAAGTCCCATTTCTCACAGGGTGAAAACTTCTAATACAAATGTACTCCCTTTGTTTGCAGTACAAAATTTATATTTAATTTATAAATATATTATGTCACATACCGTTCTGAAGAATGGACCAAATTTTCAAAATGGGGAATATGAAGTCTATGCAAAAATATGAATGCATATGTGACCCTGTTTGTGCATGAAATTATCACAACTACCCACTCAAATTAGGTGAATGCATCTGTGGGGCCACCGCCTAACTAACATTTATTTGCACACTCCCTCAACCTGATTTGCATGCATAACCTTAGTAATTGCATGTTCAGATTTAAACATGAGAATGTGCACTTTTTCATTGAGACCTCAGGCATTTCACGTTTACAATTCATACCCAGACATATATTTTTGCAAGTTCAATGAGCATTTTATTTCAAACTGAGGCTCAATATTGAAAAATAGAATGGGATTTTCAAAAGCTTTCACTGTTGGTCTAACTCTACCCCCATTGAAGTCAATGGAAATCAGTTTACCAAGTCAGTTTACTGAACACTTTTGAAAATGCTGAACACTTTTGCAAATCTTACCAAGACAATATGATGGTCCTTATTAAAAACTCAGCATTTACTAATAGTTACCATGCAGTAATATCTTAGATACTGGTTATTTCCCTGTACTTTGAATAGGAAACAGCAGGCTATCTCAGGTGATGTGGTAAATTGGTAAATATTGACTTTTTAATAGTGACAAATACACTGTATATGGTTTGCCTGTGTATTTTATATATTTTTATGCGTGATGCTATTCATTATTTTGATTAAACCCAAATTAATCCTTTTTTCAAACTGGGCATTTGTCTTCTAGCCCTGCAACCATTCTATTTTCTCCTTTGTAAAGGATTAGAACAGGACGACAGAGAATTAGTCCTCTTTTTCATAATGTTAATTTTCCTCAGAGTTAGAAACTAAGAAGAAATGTGCAATCTAAATTGTAATGATTAAAAATAGACTATATGAGTTCTAATTAGCATCTGAAAGGCAAAGAACTGAGAGAAAACATTTAGCAGCAAATTTGACTGTACAGAACTCTGTTGTTGTATCGTTCCTTTGCATGAGATTCAATATGTTGCTCCTAACTGAAATACATTTTCTTTTGCAGCAAAATATTACATATTCATAAATCTTGCATTCTTGGAACAATTTCCTCTCTGTGCCAAAAGACCAGAGCTCCTGGCATCTTTAGTAACATTCTCCTCAGTTTTTATCTTTCCTCTTATGTAAAAGATTTCTGGGTTGTTTGGGGTATTTTTTAAACAGACAATTGCTTGAACAAAAAAAAAATGATTTCAACTGCTTTCATTGCAGTGTCTATTTACAAAATTTTAAAATAATAAAATAAAATGACACCTTCCATGTAGCAACTCTAAGGGAAAATTCAGCTGATGACAACTCCTCTTGCACGTGATCACTGCTGGTTGGATAAACCTAAGTAGCCTTTTGGGTATATTCTTCTTTTGGATGTTATAGATTATATTGTCAACTCAATCCTGATCCCATTGAAGTCAATGGCTGGATGATCAGATCCGGTATAGTCATCAGATTTACAGTATGCAACGTACTATGTATAATGCCTCTCCATTGGCAATATGCAGTAAATCTTCAACCAGTTACTTCATCTCATGGCAGCACCCCACTGGTTCTGATTTTTCATATCTGAGTTGCCCTTGATTCTTGTTTCCAGAATCTCTTTTGTTTCTTCGTCACATAAGGTCCTAGACTACTTCAGCCAAAGAAACAAAGGGAAACACTCTCCTTTGTTCTGTTACGAGACACTGTTACCAAAAAAGAATGGAACAGACCTATAAATGTTTCAGAAATGTAGCAAAACATTTAAGCCTTTACAAGTTGCTACAGTTCAGCCCTAGCAAGTTGTCCTGCTGATTGGCCACAAGTGTGCATGACTTACCAAGAACAGTCGCAAAATACTCCTGGAGGGGAACCGTAGTTTATATTCAGACCCTTTTACTCAACCAGATATACTAGTAAACAGTTTTATTTTATTATTTATGCAGCTGTGTTAAAACCTTAAGGAGACTTACCACATGCTGTTAGAGGCACTATAAATCATGGGAAAGAGTGCATTTTGGAATGTCGTGTTCTTTTCTGTTCTCTGCATTAGCAAGTAAATACAATAGCACCGCAAGAAAACAAAGGAATTTAAATGTGCCATTCTGTAAAGGCATAATGAGCTCACAGAGGCCAATCCAGGATTTTTTTTAAATTTTTTTTTTAATAAGCCTTTGCATTGCAGGTGGAATAAGATTCAAGCTCTTGTGTGAACCCCTCTCTGAGTTAGAGCAGCAAACTCTTTGTAAGTTTTAGAAATGTTCCTACACTGTGTGCTTTTGCAGATACCCTATGAAAATCAGTTTTCATTCACAGTATTTCAGCCATGTCTAAAAGCAGAAGAGAATCTATTCCTATGTGATTTTCAGCTGTTTTGCTAATGTAAGATGCCCAAACCTTTGGATGTTTGAACCAAACCTGAACACAGAACATTTTGACATTCCTCCTTTACTGGTTAAGAAGTCTATATTCACAATCCAGGAAAGTGGCTGGAAAACCCTGTTTGTTGCATGAACTCAAGGTATCTGGATCTCCTTTACAATATTTTTTCTTAAATATGCCAAAAAAACAAAACAAAACAGGGATGCTGGGATTCTGTTTAACTTCCTCTCTTCAGTAATTATGCTCCGAAATGCTGATACACAGAAATCAGCCAGGAGGCATGTGTTCACTTTTCTATTATACCAGTGATGCAATGGAAGATATTGCAACTTTGTGGAACTTTAATGTTGAGGTTGCACACATCAGATGGGTGGAATCTAACACAACTTGCTTACTGGACAAACCATGAAGGTGGAGTAAATCAGAGAATTTAAGATTATGACTAAGTATGGCACTACTAATTATTAGTAATATCTGGTTGTTGGTTGAATGGATGAGTGAACTACATGAGTTTTAGAACAAAAACAGGCATAATGGCACCAGGGTGAGTGGTAGTTCCTCGACAACCTGCTTTTTATGTACAGTGGTGATATCTGCTGTACATGTATTTTAAAATGCCAAAGTACTTTTTTTTTCTGGTACAGTTCTCGAAATTGGTGACTATAATAATATCTTCTTGTGAATCTCATTCACCTAAAACATCACTTCTTGATTTTGAAAAAAATACACTTTTGAAGAACTTATATAGTGAAAATATACTATAATTTGTGAAAATATACATCTGGCAGAGATAAAAGCTAGTTGTTCTTGTAAGTAAGGTTTCAACACACATTAAAGAAAATTAGATCTTTTTATCAGTCATGATAATTTGGCTTCCACAGCAGCATTTGACATTTTGGAAGGCACAATATCAATAATCATTGATATTCCACACAAAAGGGTACAAAAGACACAACAAATGGATTTAGAATTGATGAGAACCATATAAGGCATATTAGAGAGTGTCTCATTGAAGGATTTTTTTAAGTGGCCTTATTTAATTCGTTCAGGAGCTTTGGTGCTTCCTTTTTAACCAGTAAATGAAAGTGTGAAATGGATGACAAATTGCCCACAAAGAGCATGTATCAAAATTAGTTATGTAATTCTATTGCTCCTTATTTTGACAATGTCATAAATATAAAGGGAAGGGTAACAACCTTTATGTATGCAGTAATATAAAATCCCTCTTGGCCAGAGGTACAGAATCCCCTTACCTGTAAGGGGTTAATCAGTTCAGTTAACCTAGATGGCACCTGACGAGAAGGACCAATGGGGAAAGAAGATACTTTCAAATCTGGTGGGGGGGGGGGAAGGCTGTGTTTTTGTGCTCTGTGTGTGTTCTCTTGGGAGACAAAGAGAGAGACCAAGCAAGTAATTCAGCTCCTACTGAACGATACATATAAAATTACAGGAATAGTAAGTAATAGCAAGGAAATGCGTTAGAGTATCTTTTGTTTTAGCTTGTGAATTTTCCCTATGCTTAGAGGGAGGTTTATCCTGTTTTTTGTAACTTTAAAGTTTTGCCTAGAGGGGAATCCTCTGTGTTTTGAATCTGATTACCCTGTAAAATTACCTTCCATCCTGATTTTACAGAGGTGCTTCTTTTACTTTTTTTCTTTATAATAAAGTTCTGGGTTTTTTTAAAGAATCTGATTGATTTTAATGTCCTAAAACCCCAGAGATTTGGTCTGTGCTCACCTGTGCCAATTGGTGAGGATATTATTCTCAAGCCTCCCCAGAAAAGTGGGGTGAAGGGGTTTGGGGGGAATATTTTGGGGAACAGGAACTCCAAGTGGTTCTTTTCCTTGAATCTTTGTCTACCTCACTTGGTGGTAGCAGCAAATACTGTCCAAGGACAAGAAGGGATCATAGAATCATAGAATAGAATCATAGAATATCAGGGTTGGAAGGGACCCCTGAAGGTCATCTAGTCCAACCCCCTGCTCGAAGCAGGACCAATTCCCAGTTAAATCATCCCAGCCAGGGCTTTGTCAAGCCTGACCTTAAAAACTTCCAAGGAAGGAGATTCCACCACCTCCCTAGGCAACGCATTCCAGTGTTTCACCACCCTCTTAGTGAAAAAGTTTTTCCTAATATCTAATCTAAACCTCCCCCACTGCAACTTGAGGCCATTACTCCTCGTTCTGTCATCTGCTACCATTGAGAACAGTCTAGAGCCATCCTCTTTGGAACCCCCTTTCAGGTAGTTGAAAGCAGCTATCAAATCCCCCCTCATTCTTCTCTTCTGCAGGCTAAACAATCCCAGCTCCCTCAGCCTCTCCTCATAAGTCATGTGTTCCAGACCCCTAATCATTTTTGTTGCCCTTCGCTGGACTCTCTCCAATTTATCCACATCCTTCTTGTAGTGTGGGGCCCAAAACTGGACACAGTACTCCAGATGAGGCCTCACCAATGTCGAATAGAGGGGGACGATCACGTCCCTCGATCTGCTCGCTATGCCCCTACGTATACATCCCAAAATGCCATTGGCCTTCTTGGCAACAAGGGCACACTGCTGACTCATATCCAGCTTCTCGTCCACTGTCACCCCTAGGTCCTTTTCCGCAGAACTGCTGCCTAGCCATTCGGTCCCTAGTCTGTAGCGGTGCATTGGATTCTTCCGTCCTAAGTGCAGGACCCTGCACTTATCCTTATTGAACCTCATCAGATTTCTTTTGGCCCAATCCTCCAATTTGTCTAGGTCCTTCTGTATCCTATCCCTCCCCTCCAGCGTATCTACCACTCCTCCCAGTTTAGTATCGTCCGCAAATTTGCTGAGAGTGCAATCCACACCATCCTCCAGATCATTTATGAAGATATTGAACAAAACCGGCCCCAGGACCGACCCCTGGGGCACTCCACTTGACACCGGCTGCCAACTAGACATGGAGCCATTGATCACTACCCGTTGAGCCCGACAATCTAGCCAGCTTTCTACCCACCCTATAGTGCATTCATCCAGCCCATACTTCCTTAACTTGCTGACAAGAATACTGTGGGAGACCGTGTCAAAAGGATTTGTGCCTTGGGGAAGTTTTAACCTAAGCTGGTAGAAATAAGCTTAGGGGGTCTTTCATGCAGGTCCCCACATCTGTACCCCAGAGTTCAGAGTGCGGAGGGAACCCTGATAGAGAAGCTGGTCAAAATTAACTTCTTCATTCCAAAGAATAAATCAAAAGGAAATTATTTAGTTAGGATTCAAAGAAGAGGAAAGAATTTCAGGATTAAGTTCTCATTTGCTGAACTCCAAAAGAAACCCTGTCTGGTCCTCAGCCAGAAGTTTGAAGACTAAGAAGTGGGGCCCCAAAGGGAAAAGTGAAAATGGAGGAAACCTTTGGAGAGATTCTGACCAAGGGATGAAGACTTGTCCATTAGGATGAATCTCACAATGATATTCTAACTCTAAAGAATCAGTTTCCCATGATCACTTACCACAGATTATCAAGTTGTTTGGTTGCATAGCACAGGTCCATCATGTCTCAAAGTCATTTTTACAGTCACTTTTTAGAAGGATGCATATCATTTTTTGATTAGAGATTTTAAGAAATTTTACTCCTAGTTGTACATTGAGTGTTGGAGATTTCAAGATTAAATGAAACTCCAAGGCCTGAGGTTTTGAAAATGTGCAGTCAGCCCTGGAACCTCCCCTGAACGCAGTTCCTTTAGAGTGCGGTAGCAGTAGGGCACCATGCAGATGCCGACTGGCAGCATTGTCACTCTCCTTAGCCCAATGCTCACTTTGCAACAGTGAACAGTGTGGGGGCATTTCCGCACTTTTGAATGTTCAAAAAACTTGGTGGCTGTGGATGTAAGATCATTCATTCCTCAGTCCCTACTTGAGGATACTAAAGAGCCAAATTGTCAGTGGATGTCTTACTTTTTCTGCTGTAATCAACTCAAAAAATATAAAGGCTCAGAGGTTAATTGGCTAATAAAACAGTTGGATCTGGCCCTTCTAGCTGCCTTACAATTTGATCCCACTGTGCTAAAACAATATGAAGGCTATCTGTGCTAGTTTGTGGCAGTGTTAACTGTATGCAAATTTTATGTATAGAAAAAGCCTGAAAGTTTGTTAGCTGTGTGTTGAGTAATGAGGTTTGGCCCAAGATCTTTGAGGGGCTGGAACAGTTCTTACCATTTCCTTGACTTTTGCTTAAGACTAAATCAAGTTCCTATGTGAACAGAGAGATCCTTGGTCATACAGTATCAGTGTATTCAACCCTGGGGGAATTGCTTAGCCAAATGTGTGAGGAAGGATGAAGAATAAAACTAAAATCCTATTCTATGAAAAGAAAAACAGTCAATTTAATTTGGTTAGGTTTTTTTGTTTGTTTAATATTGTGTCTGTTTCTTTAAAGTGTTAATATAACGTGTAAATCTGTAATGTTTTATAAAATATCAAGGACATTAAGGTTGTGGGTAGTTTGGGACTCAAAATAACTAGCAGGTTCTTTTGCCACTTTTAGGGACTATGCTGATCCACCAGATCATCTTTCCGTGGGTCTTCCCACATTTCAACATCAATGTTCCAGTGGGGAAGGGCTAAAATTGGGCCCAGCTGAGGCTACCCTTCCCCTGCCCCCCAGCATCCCTGGACCAAAACTGTGCAGGAAAGACCCACACACACTTTGGGGAAACAAGGACCCAGGTGGTGTCCTCTCTCTCACCATGTGAACTTGGGGGGAAATTGCAGAAAGGAGCCAGACAGAGACTCCAGCTGATAGGAGCAGCCTTAGAAGGGCCAAAGCCAGGATCTTTGGATGTTCAGAGAACTCTTACAGTTCTGACTGGACTGCCTCTGTCTTGGGCTGATTGTCTGTTCATTCCAATCCTCTCCTTCACAGTCCCTTCACCTCAGCTTCACACCTGCCCCACTTACTTTCATCTCCCCTGTCCTGGCCCTGCTGCACCCTTCCCTTCAGTGTCACCTCTCCCTGCACTTTTCTTTCCACTTAGCTGATCCCTTGCTAACTAAACTCATCCCCAACCTTCCCTCCCAATACTATGAAACTAACATGCCATTTGCTACCATCACATCGTTTGTTCTGTTTGTGTGTTACACCTTTTCCTCCACCTATGCCAGTCTTCTCTATTTAGACTATAAGCTCTTTGAGACAGGGACTGTCTACTACTGTGTTTGTACAGTGTCTAGCACAATGGAGAGCCATTCTTGGTTGGTCCTTAGGCACTACCATAATAAATCAGATTGATTCAATTCAGTAGAGCAGTGCACAACTTGTCTGCTGGCTGAACAGGAGGGCTGGAGAGAGACCACATAGAAAACCCATAATGGTCATTGAAATGCAGAGTAATCACCACGCTGGTATTTAATTAGCTGCTGTGATGGAAGCTGGAAACAGGAAAGTGAGAATAAAAACCTGAAAGCAAGTAATCAAGAAACAGAAGAATACGGAACCAGACAGTGTGTGTGATTCAGACAGATGATACGGTCTCTAGTATTTTCCATGAGCACATTTTTAAACCCTTGATTACAGTATTTTACTTAAGCATGATGCTCATTTTTAAACTGATAAATGCACTGACCCTTTACTCTACCCCCTACCCTTTTCTGGTCTCATATGCAAAACATGTTATCAGTGTGGGTTTGAGGGAGTAATAACAAAATACCTTACGTTCTTAAAACAAACAAGTCTCATTTCCTGCTACCCCCTGAGGTGAGAGTAAAACACAGATGTTGTTTAAATACGATGGCCTTAGTCCTTTCCCATGGTTTACTCCTGAAATGAACATGCAATAAGGTATCCAAATGATCAGAAATTACTCTTACAATGAGAACTTCCTGTTTCAAATATTTCAACATTTAAGTAGATGGACCTAGCCTGAGATGCCTGTTCTTTTTCCAGCCTATAAGTTGCTCTCTTGGAGCAAAGTTGATGTACTTCTGGTTCTGCATACAGAACTTGAAAATAGTATCCAATCATTTCCAGGCAGTTAGATGTGAGTGTTTTATCCCACAGCCCCTTAAATCCACATAACTGTCATTGAAGTAAATGGGAGTTTTGCATGCACGGTAACTGAAGGACCATAGAAAAGGAATTAGGGCCTGGTGTTACAAGCCTTTATTCACATAAGTAGTCCCACAGAAGTTAGTTTTATTTACTAAATGTTGTTCATTTCAATTGGGAATATTTTTAATCTTTCGATGTACAATAGCTTTAGTTAATGTTTCATAAACCCCATAAATGTTTAATTGTACTAGAGAACTATTGACGCAGTCTAACATCTCATTGTGCTTTGAACTAAGTTATTCAACTGTTGATTAAACCATTTTTAGTTACAATGTCTAATTAAAGTAATCTAAGTGTGTGTGTATATATACACCAGGAGAAAAAGAAAAATGAAAAAAAAAAACCCTCCAAAAACCGCTAATGTGTCTTTAAAAAATCAGTTTCTCTGAACCTGGGACTACAAATAATACTATGCACTAATCATACTTCTATGCATATTGTATGGTGTGCTTTTTTGGGTGCCTTAACTGAGCATTTCCATGCTTCAACATGTTTAGATTTCTTTTAACCTTAGCTCTGAATTTCCTAGGTTTGTAATGCTTGTTTGGGTATAATAGCAAATCCTTCCAATGTTTTGCTACCCATAAGTTAGTTATATGTAAACACTCAACTTTAACTCCAGTTAATGTAGTTCTTATCTGGGAATTGATGTATTTATATATAGAAACACATACACACTTTGTGTGTGTAGTCTATTTGTTTGGTATGGCATTTGCTGCCAAACTGCATTGGGTGCCAAAAATAATGCAATAAATCCCCTATTATCTCCTGAGAATAATTTATTAATCACTCAACCGTAGCAGTTGCTAACAAATTCACTAAAAATGAATATGTTTTAGGATTTTAATTAAACCACTAGATAATTGTTTATTTTAGTACAAACTGGTTGCAAGGCTGGCAGATAGAAGACCAAAGATATCAGAGGAGTTTTTAGGTAATGATTATAGTGGTAGTACAGCGTTTCCTATGCTCATGAAAGCTGAGCCCCTCCCACCCCCCCGCTACTGTCCCAGTCTGGGCAATGAACTCAGTTACAACCTCTGCAATTACCATATCATGCATCTTCTGCACCTCCCAGCTAGCCCTTCATGTACACTTTGAAAAGTGCTGGTGTAGGTCTCATGATATTTTCCTCACCTGGGGCCTGGGGCAGAATCTGAAATGGGCCCCCTCACCCTTCCAAAACTTTATCACTGAGCGAGGCCCCAGGAGAGGAGGGGGAGGATTGGACACTGAGCTTTGGGTTGGTCCTGGCTCCCTACTCCCATGGCTCCCATGTTGCGACCCGTTGCTTGGGGTTGCGCTGCCACTCAGCTTTGGCCCAGCCGCTCCTCTCTCATGACAGAGGGACAGCCAGGCCAAAACTGAGTGAGGGGCACAGTGCCACTCAAGTCTGGCTAGCTGCTTCTCTATCATGCCAGAGGGCTGGCCAGGCCACTCCTGAGCAGAGCTGCAGCCGCGTGCACCAGGTCGCAATGGCACTAGGTTTGGAGGCCCTCTCAAACAGGAGCAAACTGCCCCTCTTGCCCTCTCACTGCGTGGCCCCAATTTTCCCTCCTTTCTTACACGCTTTGATCAGTGAAATATTTAACAATGGTGACATTTAAAGTGTCTACGTTGGCAGCCGAATTAGCACCCATAGAGATGAATGGGGCAGTTCACATCTCAGAGCTATTGTACTGGGCTCTCTGAAAGCTCAGGCAGAAGTCTGCAATGGTTACATGTCACGTTTTGAAGGTTTCCTTTGCAATCTTACATGAACCAATGACTCTTTAAAGAGAGGTTGGACAGCTTATTGCCCAAGGTCTTCTCTGTCTTCTGTGAAGTCAGGTTGCAAAGGTGACTTGGCCCTCCAGCTAAGCCCCGAAAGTCCATCACCTCTGGGTATTATCTCCTCTCCCTGCCACTGCACAGCTTCAGCAGCAGCATTTCTTCAGCCATAGCGCACCCTTCTTTGGCCTCCTCAGGAGCAATATCTTTTCCTACTCCAGCCAGGGGTGAAAGTAACTTAGAGGACTTACTGGTATGCCAGACTCCTGAGCGGGGGCGTGGCCTCAACCGGAAGAGGCGGGGCCTTTAACTCAAGATTTAAAGGCCCCGGGAGTCCAGCTGCAGCTGTGAGCCCTGGGGCCTTTAAGTCACCCCCGGAGCTACTAGCTGCAGAGGTGGCTGGGAGCCCAGGGGTGATTTAAAAGGGCTGGAGCTCCAGCTGCTGCTAGCGCAGCAGAGCCCTGGGCCCTTTAAATCACCGTCGGAGCCCTACCGCCGCTACCCTGGGGCTCTGGTAGCTGGGCTCAGGTGGCGATTTAAAGTGCCCGGGGCTCCAGCCGCTGCGGGGAGCCCCAAGCCCTTTAAAAGCGCCAGCCTGGGAAAGCCAGTCCGGTCCGGCACGGCGTACCAGACCGGACCAGCTTACTTTCACCTCTGACTCCAGCCCTCCTTTCAGCAGCAGCATGCAGACTCAACAATAACCAGCCTCCAGGAGTGGCAATATGTAATTGGGCAGCATCACCAAACCTTATGCATTTCCTGGGTTTCAGCAAAATCTATAACCTTTGTTCTGTCTCTCCCAAAAGCTCTCCTGCTCTAATGAATTTCGACAGCGTTCACAGCAGCGTCTCTGTGTGTTATCCCTATTTTAGCTTTAAAATCTTGATAGGTGCAGTATGCTTTATGGTCAAAATTGGACCAGTGTCTGACCTGGCCGTAGGATTAAGCGTGTCTTATTCATTGAAGGTACCTTATTTTTGCTTCTACATGTAGAACCCTTTCTGAGTATTTATCCTTCCCAAAAGCACACTGATAGTCTAGCTAACTGGAAACTGCAATCTAAAGCCTACATAAAATTCTGCTGGAAACCATCAGAATTTTAACAGCTACCGCAAATAAGGATTCCATGGTGGAAAAACAAATTCTAAAAATATCACCCACAACAAATGTTGTTTATTGCACCTTTTGGTTTGGTTTGGTTTTGGGAGGGGCTTATTGAGGGGGGCGGGGGGAGACGCAGGGGTGCTGGAACAGTTTTTATAGTGCAGGTGCTGAGAACCATTTAACCAAACTGTAAACCCTGTATATAATGGAAACCACTTCAGGCCGGGGGTGGGGCAGCACCCCCAGCATCGCTTGTTCCAGCACCTCTGGGGCGAGGGGTTATCTGATGACAGACTTCAGTGGAGCTATGGTGATTTATACTGTTGTCTCTAATGCTGGCTTCCAAGAGAAAATGAGAGGTGTGACTTTTTTTGGCATGTGGAACACCCTTTGCGCTGTATGATACTACATTTGAAAGGCAGGCTTATGACATACAGCCTTCTCTCACATCTAAGCAGTTTCCTCTCTTATGTTTCCTCCAGAGGTGAAAGTAAGCCGGTACGCCCCGGTACGGCGTATCAGCAAGAGCCGGTGCACCATACAGGGGCAGCCCGGCTTCCCCAGGGGCAATTTAAAGGGCCTGGGGCTCCCAGCAGTGGCTGGAGCCCCAGACCCTTTAAATTGCCTCCAGAGCCCCGCTGCTGGAGCCCTGGGGTAGTGGCTGCGGGGCTCCGGCGGCTATTTAAAGGGCCTGGGGCTCCCCTGCTTCTACCGCTCCGGCCCTTTAAATAGCCACCGCAGCCCCGCCGCCCCTACTGCAGGGCTCCCGGGGCTATTTAAAGGAGTGGGGCAGTAGAAGCAGGGGAGCCGCAGGCCCTTTAAATAGCCCCCAGAGCCCTGGGGTAGTGGGGGCTCCGGGGGCTATTTAAAGGGCTAGGGCTCCAGCTGCCTCTGCTGTCCCGGTCCTTTAAATAGCTGCTGGAGCCCTGCGGCTTCCACAGTGCTCCAGCAGCTAATTAAAGGACTGGGGCAGCAGAAGCAGGGGAGCCCCGGGCCCTTTAAATAGCCCCCAGAGCCCCGGGCTGCTACTGCTACCCCGGTGCGGGAGGGGAGGCGGCAGCAGGGTGGGCTGGGTCTGGCTCTGATCCCCTCAGCCCCGCCCCTTCCACCCTAGGCCCCGTCCCTTCCAGGGGCCAGAGCTGGCCCCAGCGTACCAGTAGGTCACTCAACTTACTTTCACCCCTGGTTTCCTCACACATGGCATTCTGGAACAGTTAGCAGAAAACTCTGCCCAGGCTGTTCATCCCAGAAGTTACAAAGGATGTCAAAGTAATTTTCATTACATATTTCTCAGTTCATTTTTAAAGAGAGATACTTCTTGGGGGATGCTCTCAGATCAAATTTGAACCAAAACTGAGGTAAGCTTTTCCAGAACTCAACAATCTGTTCATGGATGAAGGTATCAATATTCACTGATACCAAAGGAAGCTCCCCCATGGATTGAGAGTGTACACTGACTCTTAATACAGTCTTCTGTTAGCTGAAACGATTGAATCACAATCTGCCTTTGAGCAATAGTGCATCATCCTATAATATTAGTGGGAGTTCCACCTCAAACATATGCTATGTTGCCTTTAAACCACTTTTCAGAAATAAGATAGTGAAGATTTGTGACCCAGCAATATGGTATGACTATCTACATTTTGAAAGTTATTTTTTATCTGAGATAAATGGAGAGGGATAAGATATTTTTGAAAATATCTGAATCCTCCTTTTGGAAGGTTAACTCTGCATATTTTATGTTTGCTTCTCCTACTATCTTTTGACCTAGAAAAGCCCTGAAAATACACACTGTACCTTCCAATTGGATAGATTGTAGTAATTTTACCCAGAGTAAGAAGATGAAATTGTCTCAATAAATTGCATACTTTTACTATCATGTTCTTTTTTTTCTGCTTCAGTCATACTGAGAAGTTGTGAACAAGGAGTTCCAAATTCTTATTCAAACTGCAATCTACACTCTTTTATCACTTTATATATGAAAAAAAATTGAGATTATTCTTTTAAACTTGTAACTGTTTCATTCTAAATTCCCTGTGAACTTTCCTGCCTTTCTATTACTGGAAAATTGCTTTTCAGAAAGGTGTGAATAGTGCTGATTGACTTTTAGAGAGCAGCATAAGCCAGAGCTATCGGCCCATACTAACAGAAATATCATTTTTCACTAAGTGCATCAACCACATTAATAATAGGTAGTAAATAGGAATTTTGAGCAGAGTAGCATTCTTTTCAAATTCCCTTAGTGACACAGGCAGTCCTTGTTAATGGTAAAAGGTGAGTATGAGGTAACCCAGCAGTTTCTGTTGAGTATAAAGGCAACATTTTCTATTATTATGTATACATCATGGGAAGGCTTATGTCTCAGATAATAAGATTAGAAAAAGAGAGCAAGTATTATTTAGATTACTGATGTATCCAGTAGATGGTATTCAGAAAAAGCAGTAGAAATCACAAGTTTCTTTAGACCTTCTTGGCTTCCCTTATAATCTAATTCATAAATTTTAATATTATGAAAAGAAGAGTGAAGTAAACCCATAACACTTTTATCTGTTTTAATGAATTATAATTTAACAAAGGTCTTGAAGAGCTTTACACATTATATTTATAACATTTTTTTTTAGAAAAAAGCAAAAATGAGAGAATTGGAACTCTCTGTGGACTTATTTTTGTATATATTTGCAAAGGACATGCAAGTTTCTTAAATGGATACCATCATGATTTTAAAATGTATTTTCCATTATTTTTAGGTGTAAACATTTGTTATTGTTAATCATTACAGCTACTGTGCTCTTGCAGTAGAGCATACTTTTCTTGTACTATTTGTATCACAAAGCTTTGAGGACCCATCTTGGAAACCTTAACTGGGCAAAGGGCTATTGCATGGATCCAGAGTTCATGGGTGTTGAGATCTGTTGCTTTGCTTCTTCCATTTTTCCTCTTTGTTCTCTCCTCCCTCATTCTTTGTTACCAGAACACTTGCATTAAAACACAATCTTCATTTCTTAATTGTTCCTCTGCTATATCTCATTATATCTCACTTGAAGCCATGATTGTCATGGAAATAAAACCGAGGATTATGACTTCAAAGAAGATTAGCTCTTGGGAAACAAAGATTTGGTTTTCATGCAATTTCTCAAGTACTGCAGAGAAAATTAGAGAAAGAGTTAAGTTCTGCGCTATTATAACGATGCCATCCAGTGAATTCAGTGGGATTGCATTGGAGCTACAGAGTGTAGATTCTCACGGTGGCTACTGAGAAGTAACATTTTCTCAAAACAGAACATTTTCAAAGTGTTCCCTGAATGTCATTTCCTCTTTCTGGGAAAGCGATGATCTGGTTGGGGATATGACTGTATTAACAGATCCATCGATTCTTCCTCATGGAACAGGTGTTGTCTACCATTTCAGTGATTGAGGAGTATAGATCCTAAGGGTGAAATCTTGACTCTACTTGCCATTGACTTCAGTAGGGCCAGGATTTCACTCTAATTCTTTCTTCAGCTCCCAAGACCTATTGCATACATATTCCTGGTAGGAGACTGCTGTTCCCTGAAGCTAAGCTTTTACTGGCAACAGCAGTACGTCCATTTCTCCAACAACTTTTTGTCACATAGCAGTGCCACTCAAAATGGTATGCTGTCTAGTTGGGATTTTTTTTATAAGTACATACTTTATCTGCCTGTCAGCACCTGTATATACTTGGCGTGCTAAAGAGGAGCATTCAAAGGTGACTGAATTCATTTTAGCCCCCAGAACTTAATAGTCAGGAAGATAGCAAAACATTTCAGAAATCTAGAGTGTAATAGGTTTAATTGCTGAAGCAGAATAATCTGTTAAACACATGAGAAAATCCTTTTGAAAGTACTTTTATTACAGGCTTAAATGTAAATATACCAAATAAAGCATTTAAAGAGTGCCAATCAGATAACGGCAGGCCTATCATGCTACTGTGTGCACCACTGATTAGTGCTTATTATGTTTAGACTTTGGCTTTGCAACCTGGCACTTATGATCTCAACAGACACACATCATTTCATTTGTGGATATATCTTAATTACAGCATGGATTTTAAAAAAAATTATTTTCCATGAGAGTTCTTAAAATAAAACAATCATTGCTTATTTAGAAAGCAAGCTATTCTAGAGTGGCATGTACACATGCACAGAAATATAACTGATGCTTATGTTGCTGCAGAAAGCACCATACATTCCTTAGGTGACCCAGGGTTACAGCAGGGCACCGGTACCAAGATGAAAGAAGTGTTTAACAAGCTGATTAGAATAATGAATATCAAGTCTCAGCGGCTTCATGGGCTAGAGGGATATGGTGGCTGTATCAACCTGGAATCTAGCACGACACACTAGATGTTCTGCAGAACTTCTGCCCATCGAGGAAAGAAAACATTGAAAATACCCAACATGGTATATGTGCCTTATGCACGTTAATTAGTCACATTGAAGCATATCACATTCTAGGGTGCGCACTGTCTCAGGCTGTGGTTGATAAAAAGAAAATGAGCTGACATCCCAAATATCTGTTTTCCTGCAATGTCAGTGTGGTTACACTGTCCCCATTGCCTCTCCTACTAGGTGTGTTAACTTCAACACACCCTGCCTTCAGGTCAATTTTTGTCTTTAAATGATGTCCCCTCTTAAAAACATTTAATTTGACCAAGATGATTACAGAAAACAACAAATAATATGGGCCAAATAAGTGTCTTGCAGATTTTTTGTGTGCAGAATCTTGATGTCTGTTTCCATTCCCAGATGAATAATATAAATGCTAAAGCTAGGGCATATTTCAGATTTTGGCTCAGACTACTGAGTTTGTTTGCATCTATTTCCCCCCTTTTCCTTATGGACACTAATGAGAGACACACACACACACACATGCTCAGCTTTAGGAAATCTCTAAACTTACACAGAAGAACTGATGCCAAAAGCCATAGTAGTTATGTTTGTGCTTATATGGGAAGCCAGAATTATAATGATTTTTAAATTACCTTAACAGCTAGCTCTTTGCACTTAAAATAGATGAAAACTAAAATTAAATTTGGTTTCCTGGCTGCTAATGAAAGCAAACAAGACTAATGACTAAATACAACACAGATAGTGGATGTAGAAAACTTCTCTGCAATGTAACCATAGTAAATCTTGGTCACATTAATCAGTTATCAACACAATTAAAAAGTATATCCTAAAATTAGAGTTGGAACAGTGTGAATGTATGTGGTTACTATAAAATACCTGCAAACTTAGGACTACAATGGCTGAACTGTGAACAGCTTTCTAGATACATCACTTTCAGATTATGGATGTATAGCTGAGAATAATGTTGCACAGTGTTCAGCTACTCAGTTTGTCCTGTGCTATAAGTCTTGTCCAAAACAACTAGGTTTGGAAGGGAGCAGAGCTCATGTTCTTGTCTTTTTAGACTGTAAGTTCTTTGGGGTAGAAACTTTCTGTGTCTCGCAGACAGTTTAGCACAGAAGGGCTTTATATTGTAAATAAGAAAATATATCCCCAAATGCTAGTAAATTATTTATCTTTTGGTACTGTTTAATGATATCTTAGTCAAGCAAAGGCATTGCTATATCACATGGAGGAAGGCATCTCATATCATAGGATGGTAGCATGGTGCAGTGGATACAGCACTGGACTGGGAACCCAGTGACCTGATGTGAAATCCTAGTCTCACTGAAGTCTTTTCAGCTTTGTGAAAATGACCCTTTAAAGCCCCAAGTGGATATATTACTGGTTTGGACTTTATTTTGTTTGCGCATAACAAATGTAATCAACTTATGATCACTTGCTCCTCAGCAACTACTAATTCCTCTTTATCTGTCAAAATGAGATCTAATATCACATTCCCCTATGTTGGAGGCAATATTTTTTTGAGTTGGGAAGTTGTCAACTACAAATGTTAAAATTTCCAAGAATGTTTTAGTTCTAGCCACATGGGCTCTCCAGCATGTGTCCCTCAGATTGAAGCCCCCCATGATCTTTTTTTCCCTATACTTTGTAGATAGGAGTGAAAAGAGCAGGTCATCCTGTTCTCTAGTGTGATTAGGTGGCCTGTCACTGATACCAGTTAGTACCCCCTTCGTTAGAACTTTAATCCATAAGCATTCAAAATCATTGCTTCAGATTGGTCAGTGTCTTGAAAACAGGTCATGCCATTTTTGACATAGAGTGCTGCTACTCTTTCCGTTTTGCCCACTGAATCCTTCCTAAATAGGTTATGACCAGTGATGAAAAACACCACATAATTGGCAAATATAAATATTTACATATTTTATTATAAAATGATTTTTCTATATTACACTTCTTCTTGGTGACAAAATGTAGGGGCCAACCAATGCAAAGATGAGTCAGATGCTTACCTTTGTCACAAAACATGGTTAACTCATCAAAACTAAAAGCAATGCCTTTGTAACAGTGTGGAAAGAACCATATAACATACTGGTGATGGAGACTAAGCTCACTTCAGTGATGATTCTTTCCGTGTTCAGGAAGGTAAAACTATGTATTAATTAAATATTATGTATTAAATGTGATAATATGTATTAAAAGTATGTATGTATGCATGTAAATTCTATTGCTGGTGCCAGGTTCCAACCTCAAGTGAGATGAAATTCTTTTATTAGACATTTGCATAATGAGAGTTTGGTAACTCTCACACTCGAACCTGTGGCTGGATTTTACATGTTCCCGAAAGGTTACATTTTCAACATTCAGCTAATTTCTGTTTGTGCTGTCCCACTCAGTTTTATCCTTTCATGTCCTATAGACATATAGGATGTGAGTCAAAGCCCATTGAAATCCATGTAAAGACTCCCTTTAATTTCACTGGGATTTGGATCAGGCCCTGCATGCACACCTGTCAAGTAACAGGTGAATAGCCCTTTAGTTGTGTGCTGTTTGAATCAGAGCTCTATATAATTTTAGTATGCATCAGGGGCTCCTCAAGAGGCTAATAGGAGCCAGATTGCTAAAGCGTACACAATTCTTGGAAAGTATAGGGTTAGATATTTGCAGTGTATAGTTAGAAAAAGACCTTCACCCACCAGGTGCCAGGTTGTGGTCTTGGAACTCTTGTACAATTAGGAAGGATGGGGTGCTATATAAAATTTTGGCTTCTTGGAGGTGATTCTCAATTAGACTTGCTGGGCAGTACGGATACATCTACACTCGGATAAAAAACCCACAGCAGGCCCAGGTCAGTTGACTCGGGCTTACAGGGCTCAAGCAGCAGGGCTAAAAATTGCTGGGTAAACGTTGGACTCAGGCGGGAGCCCAAGGTCTGGGACCCTCCACTGTCGCAGGTCTCAGGCTCTAGCCCGAGCCCTATTGTCTACACAACAATTTTTAGCTCTGGAGCCCGAGCCCCATGAGCCCAAGTCAGCTGACCTGAGCCAGCCGTGGCCATGCCTCAGGGCTTTTATCCCTGTGTAGATGTACCCTAGTACTTGATTCATGAATTGTTCAAAACTATGCAAATATGCTCTTAAAGTAGTTACCGGCCCTGTAAATGACTATTTAATGTACAGCATGATACTACACTGTTGTAGTCATCGGCTGTTAGTAAGGGTCCAAATACATAGAAAAGAGCATATCATCATGTTCTTCAGGAGCCTAGAGACAAACATAAGCAGCTAGGAAAGTAAAACTCCACTATGAAAAGGACAATATTCAGAAATATTCAGTAACTTAAATGTGACTGAGCCTATACCTCCCAACAGCCACTATAATCTGTCTTGGTCTGTTTTCTGTACTACATTTAACTACATCTAGTATAATAATAAAAAAACTACCATGGAATACCCAAAATATGAAATTGATTAAAATGTTTATATTTGCAGATGAACTGAGTCCTATTTTGATGGCCACCATAGTTGGTGACCTGCCCGTCCAGGGTTCCTCTATTTTAGTCACTGTCCGTTAGGTCAAATTCATTACTGACTTAACTCCATTTAAGCCATTAGAGCTACTCTGGGAATGAATTTTGCCCTGTATATTTTCCTTTTGCAAGAGTAAGTTTTCCTTGAAATTGTAAGTTTACAGGGTTAGGAGTTTTTTTTACTGGCAGTTGGAAATATAAGTAAACTTTCAGCCAAATCTCATTCATGTTTGTATCCAAAAAGAGTGCCACAAAAGTTTGAGGAGAAAAAGCAGTTAAATCACTGATTTTCTCCGTATTTGACAGAACTCTTAAATCCTAAATCTCAGGGAGCTGAAATTACTAAGTAAGTATTGTGCTTAGAGGCTGCAGCCAGCTGATTTGTGCTTATGTATTTGAAAGGCTGAACAGCATCACCATAAATACAAATCTTCAGTAGGTGTTTTTAAAATTTGTTGAATGCATGTCACTGTTCAAAGGTGTGTCAGATCATTATGGTAAGTGTAGGTCTGTATACAGTGTTGGGTTTATAGCTAGAGCTGATCAAATAATTTATCTCATAAATGTAACCATTTTTCTTTTCTGGGAATATCTATGAGCAGGTTATGATTTCCTCAGATGTATTTATTATTTGAAAAAAATAGATTACATTTTTGTGGCTTTTTCAGCTATAGGGCTCTGATTCTCCATTGCCTTGCAATTAGTGCAGTCATTTTTAGTGCAACCAATGAAAAGTGAGTCCAAAATGCTACTTTTTTGATCTGGTAATGCTTTACACCTACTTTGCACTCATTTTGCACTGGTGTAAATGACTACACAAAGTGCAGAGCAATGTTGAATCAGACCCTACTGATCCCAGACATACATGCAAATTTGAAACTGACTTTCCATAGACATTTGTGCCAATATAACTTAACTGAACAAATGTTTAAAGTGAACACATACGGGATTTAAGCTTGACCGAAGAGAATTCCTTACAACATTTGAGTGAACAATCAGATTTTTTTCAGTATTTACTATGCTGTGTTTATGCTTTTGTTTCAGCATCATTCAGAACTCTGCAATTTTGGCTGAGTTTCTCTTTCTGTCTGTTCAGACATTTCTAACATACTCATCATTGTGCTAGCTGGGTACCTGCCACATAGCAAACGAGGGATAGCGACAGTTCTTTGAACCTCTTACTCAAAGTGAAATTCAGGTGGTTAAAAGAACACAAAACCAAAATCTAAAAGAAAGTCATTGAACCCCATGTGAACTGAACCTTTAGGGTATGTCTTCACTGCCAAGTTAATGGAGGTGATAGGCATCCAAGTCTGAGCACACAGGTTAGTGTAGCCTGGATCTGAGCAGCATAAACTACAACACCATATTTGAGTGACTGTGTCCTCACTGATGCTCCACTCACCTATGTGTGCTGCTAGGACTTCTGGGGACATACCCCATGTTTCTTAGCTGCAGTAAGATGAGCCACTGTGTGATTCTTTCCCAGTGAATTTCAGGAGAAAATGTCTGTCCTGGGCACACTGGGGGTATTTTGGGAAAGCACTGGAGGACTATCGGCACTCAACTGGTTTAGCTTGCATCCTCACCGCAAAGTGCGTAGTAGCCTGAGTGACAGCAGCCCTCTGGCTTTAGCTTATATGTCCAGCCAGGACAGCTAGCCTGGATGTAAAGCATTAGCACACTCAGGTCCGAGGCTTTTGTGCATGGACGGGAGCTGGGCTAGGGACAACACCTGAATAAGAACGCTAGTTAACTCTGCAGTGAAGACATACCCTAAGTTTTGCATGGTTCTACAGCAGCTAAGTGGAGTAACTAGCTTCATTGAGGCTACACATATTTTTCTGTAATATGTATAATAGATATATTCAGACATTTCTCTCTTTTTGTAGTTAAAATATTTTGCAAAATTAACCTGAACATCTATTATGGATGTAAAGTAAATCAACACTGATGTGGGAATTAGCTATATTTGGTGATTTTGTTCTCCGTTTTGAGAATATTGAGCTGTACAAGTAGCATTCTAGTAGGTAGGAATGGGAAAACTTTTGTCCCCACTTCAGGACAGCACTTTTAAGCACATGCTTAAGGTTAAGTATGTGCAAAAATGCTTCCTTGAGTTGGGGCCTGATAGTAAGCCCATTAACTGTTGTTGCTTAGATGTTAATCCCATCCAAAAAACCCATCTTTATAAATAGTGATAGACAAACACCAAAGGTTCAGAATTCAGGTTTTGGTTAATGTAAACATGGACAAATAATTCTGGATACTTATAAGACCATCCAGACCTTCTGACTCTCCAAAATTTGTCTGTAAATCTCATGAGAACTAGTTATCATGAGATTTCTAATACTTCTTCCTTCTGCTTGGGACAGAATTCCTGTATCCTCATTGTATTATGGCATCATCAAGTCCCAACTTCAATTTTATTGAATAAAAATTAAAAAAGAGAGAAAAAGTTCATCAAATTTCCAAAAGAATTGATTCAGTTTTAGAAGTGGGGAGAATTCAGGGGCAAAGAGGCTCTGTCACCTCTCCCCACCCCCAAATTGGTTCACGCAGGCCTGTTTTTAACAGCAAGAGACGTTATTCAAAGAACACACATTTTTTAAAGCTTTTGTTTGTGGTGTTTGGCAAGTTGCAATATTTGGCAATTCTCCCATTATTCATACCACAGTTACCCTTGCCCTTATTTATTTTTCAGCTAGTGACGGTAATAGACATTTTGAAAGACACTATCCCAGATGTCAGTTAAAAACAACTTAAAATAATGATGTGGCTTTTTAAACATAATTTTTTGATTGTGGCTGCTCTCATATGTCACGGGGTGGGAAGTGGGGGGAGGTGGCAGGGGAACAACTTAAAATTCACATCCAGACCTTGGCTTCTAATGCAGGGCTTTGTTAACATGGGCTTTGCCAAGATTTTAGCGGTACTTTTGCTGAAAGAAGGGAAAAAGCCTCCTTGTCACCAGAGATTAAATGCTGAATGACATCATTAGGACTCAACAAAATGCTAGGCTCCTATGCAGCACTGCCCTCTGTTTCTTTCTTCTTTGTCTCTTCTCCTCTTCCTCTTTTATTCTACAACCATTTCTTAAATAAAAATACTGCTGTTCAAAGTCATTACATCAGTGATGAACTGTAAGTCATTCAAACTTGTGTGAATAAATGTAATTCCAACAGGCAAAAGGCAGGCTTTGTCTCTTAAGACTGGGTCCTGTTTGCAGTGGTGTTTTGCCCCTGACTATTTTCAGTAAAGAGATGTCTTCCCGAAGACTGAGGAAGAAAATATTGCTAAATAAAATAAATAAATAAATAAAATTGAGGAGACTTTCATATGGGAGACCACGCAATTCTCCTCATCCCTGTGTTTGCAGAACTTGTCTCAGTTGCCCTAATCCTGCAAAGATTTACTCACATGATTAATTTAAGGCACTGCAATCATCCCATTGAAATCAAAAGGATTGCTCACTACTCACCGTGTGTGAGCTTAAGCGTATACATAAATTCTTCCAGGATCAGGGCCTAAGGTTGTAAAACTGCTGTCTTGATCTAGCTCAGATAGGCAGACCATGCATTTTAACAGCTAAAATGTTTCAACACTAACGATTGCAAACCATTAGAAAGGCAGTTTAAGAAGACATTTTGAAAACATTCTACTGTCTGTGCAAAATCACTTTTCCAAACTATATACTATACAGTAACTGAGGGCCTGATTCTAATTCCTCATGACTGGAAACCAGAAGGTTTTCTACTGAAGTCAATGACCTTATATTACTGTAAGTAAGATTGGAAATCAGGCCCTGAACTACTAAAGCCATTAAGATAATGTAAAGGGCCAGGTTCTCTTGCTGACACAGCTGAAAATATGGTGCACCCTCACTGAATTCAGTGGGGCTAAACCCAGGTTTACACCAGTGTAACAGATTGATACCAGTGTAACTGAGGCAGAATTTGCACCACCATGGAAAACTCTTGGCAAATATTTTTAATAGGTTCTTTGTTTATCATACTTACTATCTGCAGCTCTTTATCAAGGCAAAATTCCCATTGTAAAGAATATGCAAAGAACTGCAGGGTTAGGCCCATATCTTCCACTGAAAGCTATCATGACTAAATAGCTTTCCAAAACTATTATTTAGAGCAATTAATTTCTTAAATACCTTTTTGTACAATTGGTTTCATAGTCGCCAATTCCTCAGGATATGAAAACGTTCCAAATATTGGTGACTTTTTTTAGAAATAGGACCTTAATAACATCGCTGCAGATCAGATTCAGTCTCCAAGTCTGTATTCATTTTGTTTGTTTGTTTACTTATTTTACAAAATGATTAGTACATGGCTTGTGTGACCTGTGCCATTTGACTGATACTGTTTCCACCTCTTGTGAGGTCAAAAGGCCACTGCATGCTGTACAGTTGGAACACATGGTGGGCTCTGATCAGTCATTTACTTTCTTGTAATGCAAGGTCCTGTTTAGTGTGATACTTGTGCTGCTGTCAGAGGCAATGAGGGTCAGCAGTTGTGGTGACAAATTAGTTTTGACAAGCTTAATGACCCCAAGGAAGAAAAGTCTGCAGCCTTGATAGCAACGGCAGAATAATTGGCTAGCTCAGCCAAACAGGGAATGTGTTAAAAATCCCAAATCCTCTCTG
Source organism: Eretmochelys imbricata (assembly GCF_965152235.1). Classification (NCBI taxonomy): domain Eukaryota; kingdom Metazoa; phylum Chordata; order Testudines; family Cheloniidae; genus Eretmochelys; species Eretmochelys imbricata. The sequence continues at coordinate 102,240,688 of NC_135576.1, read as the reverse complement.
GCAGGCCAATTACACCATTCAGCAAAAGGAGTGGAAGGTTGCCATCAGCTTCTACAGTCTTACAAAAGCATCAACAGGCTGTATTTCAATCAATTCAATTTTGTTTGGCGGGACATCAGGACATCAAAGGAAACAATTGGGCTTTTCAAGCAATGTTCATATTATAAACTCAGGAACAAAGCAAAGGGAAATCTTTTGTAAGAGCCCTTTAGAACTACACTGACTGTAGTAAGCTAGAGTGTTTCAGGTAAAGTGTGTGTGTTTTGAGACATTTATATGCAAGCCTTTTTTATCTTTCAGATTTTATCCAGGTTTTCAGACTATATAACAAAGCAACTAGAGTAAAATAATAGAGATCACGTATGTAAAACGGTAACAGCTGGTATGCACTTACCTGATACTGTTAATGCCTGGTCTATACATGGCACACATCGTGGTGACAAAATAGATATTGAAAATAGTCCTAACCTCAGCCAGTTATAGCAGATGTATTTGAGACTGCAGAGTATATAAGCAAGCTTGGAAAGGGAGAGAAAATGAATTGGACAAAAAGATGACGGTGACAGAGGTGTTAGCACTTTGGATTAGGGATCTTGGAATGAGCATACACCAGACGTGGAACATTTTAGGAGAGTTTTCTTAAAATGGAGAGGCCCTAATTCTGACCCTGTCTCTTCCTCTTATTTCTGCCTCCCTCCTCTATATAAAAAATGATCATAGCAGACTTTTACAGATGTTTACTAAGCCTGCAAACTATGTAATTACAATTAAATTATTTATAAATAAATAATACTTAGCACTTACAGCATTTTTTATTTCATCTATGGATATCAGAGTTCTTTACAAATGTAGAAACATTCTCCTAGTTTTAATGTTGGGGAAATTGAGGCACAGAGCGGTACTTGGCTACGGTCACACATCAGGTCAATGGCAGAGGAGGGAATAGAACCCAGGAGTTCTCCCAGTCCAGAGTCATATCTGTTGGACCAGCTGTACCATTTAGACTGTCTGCAACATTGTAACAGCATAAGGCCACTGCCCAGGCATTGTTATTGTCTCAAGGTTTAAAAAAAAAAAATAGAAACAGTGCTATAAATTGTCCTAATATTGGTGAAGAGATGGGTGTTCCTTATCAGTCATGTGAGTCATGTTGATGGGCTCCACAGGATACACAGTATTAAGGGAGTACTGTAATGGGTATAGTACCTCCTGGACTCCTGGTGATCTCTTTCTCATCAGTAGGGTCAGACTCTTGCTTTGGATAAGCATTTATAGTGTTATGTGGGACAAAACAGGTCATCCTTTCTGAAAACGTCCTGAATTGCACAGTGTGCTATCATCAGCTTGTTTAGCTAGAATAAAAATGGACCTGGAGTGATACCAAAAACCCCCATTGAACCCAATCTGAATCTTTTTTGAGGCTTGAAATTCAGTTAACTCTTTTAAAATTAATTTAATTATTGTGGCTCTTTGCACTCCCTGGTAGTAGCTGGTATGCAAAGGGGAAAGTGGAAGGTATTTAAATGCTGTAGTTAAATTACTCTTGCAACATCACTAGCCCAAATGGAAGTAAGAAGGACTGAAAATCTAATGAGAGAGCCCAGATTCATGTGAATTCAAGCTTGGTTTTAGTGGACTGAGGAGACTGAGATAGTTCAAGGGAGGATTTAAACTCTTGGGTGCTGATTCCCTTCCCTCCCCCCCCCCCCGCAAAAAAAAACCCCTACAGACCCTTCAGATTTGCCCTTCACTTATGCACACACAGCCTTTGTCGAAGTTAATGCATAAGATAGAGAGAAATTTTCATAGGGAGATGATCACCTCTGTGTATACTACTGTTAGTGACCAATACCTATTAGATAAGTATACCCTGAAATGAATGTGTTAATATAGATACAAAGGCGTTCTCACTCAGCCACTCAATTCTACCAGGCCAGATACTGATCTCTTTCATAAATGCGTAAACTCAGAGTCATTTCCATAGAGTGACTCCAGAAAGACACAGCTTCAATGAGGATGAGACTCTACAGGTGTATTTTCACCTGTTAGGCTTGTTGGCAGTGTATTTGATCACCATGTGGGCAAAAATCCAGGTTCAGAGCTCATCTTCTGTCTTTATTCCCTCATGTGAGCTTCTTCCCCATTCATCTTTAATTAGATTGTGTGTGGTACTCTTATAATTATATCAGAAGAATCTTTATAATCTCACCTTGTCTCATTTTAAAGGTGTGAATCATTAAAATAGAATTAAGTATATATTGTAAATTAATAGATGACATACAAATCTGCCTTGCAAACTGTGTAAAAGTAGTTCTGCATCTTATTGTATCTTCCCTAGAACACTCCTCCACAGAAAGAAATGATATATTTCAAGGACTGTTGAATGCTGGGAATATTCACAGTGGATCTACATGCAGTTACCTAGTTTAGGAGAGACACACTGAGGGAAATGTTCCATGTGGATAAAAGTAAAAAATAAATCATAACTTCACAGACTGGAGACTCATTTTATAATCAGTTGACTTATTGAGCCATCCATTAATTCACTCTGTTCCACTCTGTGTTCCAATTCCTTATCATCTCCTTCAAGGATCTGCATAACTTAACCCCTATCTACACATCTGACCTTGTTTCCTTTGTTCTCCCTTGTCTCCTAGATGTGGTTCATCTAGTAAGACAGGATATTATTTGTTCTAAGGATAATATTCAACCAGTCATAGAGCTGGATCTCAGTGGTGTAGCCAGGTGGAGAAAACAGGGGGAGCGGAGATAAAAAAAGGCACCACCCTCTAGTACTCATCCGGCAGCGCTCCGGGCCTTCAGTAGCGCTTCAGTGTCGGGAGTGAGTGAAGGGCCTGATGCCGAAATGCTGCTGAAGACCTAGAGCTGACCTGCCACCAAAGACCTGGAGCGCTGCCGGGTGAGTAAAAATTTAAAAGGTTCCAAAGAATTAAAAAGGAGCCACTTCTGCTCGGTGGGGAAGCGGCCGCAGCCCCGCTCCCTCACCCCCAGCTACACTACTGTTGGATCTATAGTATAAATAATTGTCAAGTATCTTACTTGAGTGACAATATTCTGTCAGATGTACTCCCTTCTCTTTACCCAACCAGCCCCATTTCTCCTCCCACTTACGTGTCTGTGCCTTGTTCCATCTGGCATCCTTTGCCGAGAACGCTTTCCTGATGTCGTCTACTGTGACTCAATCTTCTCTTCTTTAAGTCTTTTTCCAAATGTTACTCCTTCTATGAAGCCTACAAAGCCTCTTTCAGCTCCCCTCAAAGGTTCAGTGTCTCTCACAAGGTATAAACAAAATTCGAAGACCCTTCATGATTTGTGACTTCCATACTAACAACATGAATTTGTTACCTTTGTCATAGTTCAGGGCAACTGCACCTGAATTCCCCCTCTATGGTCCAGCAAGGCATCCACTTTCAGGCTTCTGGCTTTCTAGCTGTCATCTCTCTTGGGCACAGATCTGCATTTGTCTCCCACTGATTGGGGGTATTCCCAGGCTGCGCAGTTCCCTACCTACTGTGAATTCCCCAGCAAAGTCAGACTACCTAAGGATGCCTGCTCTGCCTTTCATTCTCTTTGATGGCTATGAACAGTGTAATTGCCACAGTTATAAATTACTGCACAACTCCTTTTAAGCAAATGCATTTATTATTCAGGTAAAAGCATAGCAGAGTAAAAATATTTAAAAAAAAAAAAAACACAACAACCTGCACGCATGCTAATAAGCTTACCAGAGATCACCCCAACCCCAACAAGGGCTCTGGCCAATGAACAGTCCTTCAGACCCCACTGAGGGAGTTTTCTGGGATCACAAGTTCCTAACTGCTTTTAGCTGGATGTGAGTCACTCTTTATCCAGCTTAGGCCTCTGGTCTTGTCCTCATGTAACAGCTGATCAGCAGACAATGAATTCCTCCTCATGGTGCAGCTTCTAAAGAATCCATTGCAGGATCTGAGTTCTAGGGCAGGTATTCTCATAGAGTGTAAGGCCAGAAGGGGCCATCACGATCATCTAGTCTGATCTCCTGCACATTGCAGGCCACGGAACCTCACCTACCCATTGCTGTAATAGATCGCTAACCTCTGGCTAGGTTACTGAAGTCTTTAAATCATGATTTAATGACTTCAAGTTACAGAGAATCCACCATTTACACAAGTTTAAACCTGCAAGTGACTTGTGCCCCATGCTGCAGAGGAAGGCAATTCTGGTTGTTTTTATTTCTCTTTTAATCACCATGAATATTTATTCCAATATATCGATTTGTAATTAGGTTTGCACACCCATTATGGTGCCACTTTTCCCAGAAGCACCAGTAATCTATATAGAAGGACACAATGTTCTTAAACTGCTGTCTGCATTGCACTATGGCTTACACAGGATCAGTTTGTACTTTTCTTATTGAGCCATCTCTCTGTGTTAGGTATTTCCAAGGCACCTACGGGTGCAGAAGCTAAGTGCTAGATGTAGGAATTCATTATTGTCTGTGTTTTGCATTTTGTTGCTAAGGTGAAAAATGAGAATGTACCAAAAAAAAAAAAAAGGCTTTAGCTCTAATGAAGCATGGCTAGGTGTGACCCAAAAACCTCTTGTTGTCAACTGGCAAAGGGAACTGGGATATATAGGGATCCCCTGGGTTATAAGTACAGGGATCCCCTGGGTTCATCAAAAAAAATGTCATGTAAGGTCTCTAATGAAAGCCTGTGGCACACAAGTCATCATAATCATTACGAGATGTGAGCACAAAAAATATGTGAGGAGTTAGATATATACGCTGAAAATTATGTTATCTGGGCCTTGTAGTTAAAGGTAGGTGACTCAGAGGTAGCTTATCCTGAGACAAACTTCTCCAGACAGGAGGAGGGAAACACTTATTTCCCTTGTGGATCATCATGTATTGTGTCTTACAATAGAAGTTTAATAGAATACTGAGTCAAATGCCAATGAAGAGCTTGCAGAGACTTCAGAAGGAAATTAACAAGAAGAGGTAAGCGGTGGGGGAGTAACCCTATTTTCAGGTGAACATCAGGGGTCTAGTCTGATACATCTGAGAGTGCAGAGAGACACCCGGCATCCTTCAGTCTGTGAGGACAAGCCACCAGTAGGCTTAATCTTATGAAAGGGCGATCTCAGCCAACCCAGCCGAAAATGCAGGGAAAAGGACTTGGGGTAAGGTGTCCTGTAGGAAACAGGGGACTGTCTTGGGAATAAAATTTTGGCTCTAGAAAGTATGTTATGATTTTGTTTTACATGTAACCATTTGTTCCCTATATTCTTACTACCATCTGAGCGGTTCTTTGGTAATAAACAGACTCTTGGTTTCGCTATACATATATCTAGGTGCTATGTGTTAAGCAGAGTGGTGATCTTGAGGTGACTCTAGTGAACTGGTGTGCACTATTCCATTGGGAGCAGTGAATCTGAGAGTTCTGTGACTATCCAGGGAAGTAGGGGCTGAGCACTTCAGAGGGATGCTCAGAGGACTTGGGGGTTGGTGTGTTCCTATTGCTAACCTGTACAGAGAGCACGAGGCCTGCAAGGCAGTGCTTGTGGTGGCAGTATCTGGTGGCGTCAGGGAGCTGTTCCACAGAAGGCACAGACAAGACTTTCTCATTCTGGGAAGCATCACACTAGGGTTCTGCAAGGATGGATGAGCTGTCAAATAGTGTCTCAGCCTCCTTTGGCTCTCTGTAAATGGCCGTTGTGAAAATGGTAAAAAATGGTTCCATAGGGGAACAAAATTTCTGCTGAATTAGTCAAAATGGTATCCAAGCCACTTCCATAGCCATTTGTAGGCTACTGCGCACAGGACACTTCTGCTGAATAAAGTCATGGGGTAGCTATTGAGCTTTCAAACCTAGTGCTGGTTGGTTAAAATGTTTTCATAGCCAACCCTGCAATAGCTGGCAGATCTTTGACCTGACTTTTGATTTGCATTTTGGTTTTTGCTCCAAGTTGGACACTCAGTAAGTTGGAACTGAAAACATTAAAGTGACTTAAATTTATCAAACTGACTGAGAGAAATTTTCTTTTAGATACTTAATGCAAAACAGAACCACACATTTTCTCTAAAAGAGAGGCCAGATCATCTTCTCCTGTGGGATGAGGTTTGCCAGAGTATCCCCTTGTGAGTTCCTTCTCCTTGATAATTTCACTGTAGGACAGAGTTCACTTCCCTATTCCCCTTCTTCCCCCACAACCTCCGGGTACAGATAGTGGGCCCAGACCAAGCTGTGGGTCCCTGAGGCCATTTACCCAGAAGCTTTGTGCCTCCACAGCTGCTTTGGACCCCAGCAGGCAAGCAAAGTGGAGGAGAGTTTTTGGTAGCATGGCATCTGCGGAGGCTGCCGAGCTGTGAATGATCTGGGACTAAGGTAATATAACCCAAACAAGCCACTTATTGAAAACCAATGCATCCAGCTGTCCGCATGGTGCCTCTAAATGGAGTCTCATAGGAAAACGTACTCTCTGGTAAGAACCTGAGCCACCATCCGAAGCTCATACTCCTTCCCTCATGTTCCCCTAGTGTAAGAACTCTAAGAAAAAACTGATTGCAGTTCTCTTTCCTTTTGTGTATGTTTCCTCCTCTGTGAACTCAGATATTGTCTCTGCAGGTCAGATTAGATTTCTCAAACTCCCACCAAAAACTGGGAAAGTGACTTTTTTAGAGTGCCTCTTGCTGTCAACCATAACTCTCTATAGTCCTGATTCTGTCTTGTGTACATCAGTGTGAGAAGAGAATCAAGCCCTTTGAGCTTCAACCAGGTCAGTTTACTTTTCATTTAAACAAAGTAAAACACCTCTGTGTCTACTTGTTGCACTCTCTAGTGGCTCCCTTTTTTCACACAAATGTTCCTTATTTTAATGTCAAGCTGGCGGCGTGACCATCAAATTTCAGTTCATCATTCAACAAAGAAAAAGTATACAGTAGTCAATGGGGTCTCTCCCAAATCCTGTCCCTGGGTGTCTTGTCCTCCCTGGATCATGCCTCTTACCCTACAAATGTGTATCTGATAGTCAGATTTGTTGGGTATTTTAAAAGTTATTGTCTTTCCAGGGCCATACATGTCTGCAGAACTGCTGACACCAGCACCCAAAATCTCTTCCCACTCTCCCACAATAGAAGTCCTGCTTCATGTCCTCACATTTTCTGGCCTCTCTTCTTTGCACTCACAAGTCTGGAGAGTTTGCTCACCAGGTGGGTTCCTTTAAGCTTTCACAACTCTGCTTTTTACTCAGAGGCTTATAACATGTGGGACTATTATCTGAATTGTCATGAATTTTGGATTTAGTTCCAGATAGTCAAAAGCATGTTTTCAGCTGAGCAAATCAAATGAAGCAAAAAAGCTTTTTTTCCTCTTTTATTCTTATTACACTTCCCAGCAGGGTAGAAGAATAAAGAATGCATACTCTAGATTCTAAAAGAATTTCTAATATATGTTCTTTCTCCATAAAATACACAGCTTAATCCTTTCTTTAGACTTTTTTTTTCTAAATAAACAGGGCCTAATTGGAAAAAGCTGAAGGAGCTAAGCAGCAAACAATAGAAAACGTTTCTTGAGCTGGGAAGTGCACATTGAATGTTGCAGAAAATTTGCATATGGATTACTTATGGGGCAAAAAAGAAACATCCTTAGCCTGTTTGTTATTGTGATGGATTCCCACCTACTAGAATACCGTCCTTTGCCTTGTTTTCTCCAACTGTTCTTTTCTGCTTTCATTTTCTCTTAACAAACAGGATGAATAAACATAATAAAAGAATAAAGAATAATGAAAAAGAAGAGCACTTGCACTTTGCAAAAGAAGACTAGAGCAAGAAAAGTAGCTGTGTCCAGAATAGGAGGAGATTTGTTTGGATTTTAAACACTAGGTCACATTGGAACCACACTCTGGTTCCCCTTTAACCAGAGACAACTGAATGTAGCTAAGACTGTATTTAATATCGAACTCATAACGTACTTCACACCAAGTCTTAGGTTGTTTAATTTAATTAAGTTGTTACAGATAAGAGCATAGAGGCAAGATACTGATATGATATCTTAATAAATAACTAGCATCCCACAATTAGCACCTGGTAGGCACTGCAGTCTTGTTCAGTATGCAATGTTCTTTTGTGACGTGGCACCATAGTTATCGTGGATTCTGACCTAAAAAGAAAAATGTATTAAGGGACTGATTTGACATTCCCTGTTTATCCTAAATTCCCATTGACTTAAGTGGAAATGTTGCATGTACCAAAAAATGTAGAATTGGGCCCTGTTATGACAGAATCATTATAATATGAGCTGGCAACAATATGGACCAGAGCTAAAGTTGCCTAACTCTTTGCATGATAAACCACTGTTTTCAGTTGCTTATAATTCTGCGAAACTTTAACTATTCAGTCTGAAATTCTTCATGCTTGCTCTCTTCCTTGGATTGATTTTATTTTAATGTCTCAGTGAAAACAATTCAGTCATTTTCAAGGATGAGGATAGGGAAAAGTAATCAGCTTGGCTAATGTTAATTTTTCCCCCAACTGTTTCTTTGAAGAGCTCTGTGGTCTGAATAAAGAATTTGAAAATTGTTAGGATTATAGCGTTGGTTTCTGGAAAGTGTTTTTCACTGTTTTTGCAAAAGTTCACCCTTGTTTGGCTGAATTTCATACCTGTGAAAATCACTGTTTGCACATGATCATTAGAGGCTGCTGCTATCTTCTAAAATTCCATCTGCACTGATTATATCCCAGGCTCATAGGGCACCCTATCAACACAAAAATTGTAAGAGGTGAATTGTGATTGGATAGCCAATATCTGGGGAGAGAACATTTGAGATCAAAAAGGTGTGGCACTGGGTGCCAAGATTTTACAGGACTCACTTTCATTTGTGTGAATTACCAGAAAGTGGTGGCCATTTTGAGAACGCTACCTTAACTGAGGGCAGCTTGCAGCCTCAGTCTGGCTAAGAAAAATGAGCAACGCTGGAACAGGGCAATTCTTGATGTGTTTCTGCGGAGGAGAGCTCATGTGCCAGCATCGCTGGAAGAAGACATTTTCACTTATGAAGAATAATGGTGGGAAATGACTATTAATCCTAAAACTTTATTTAAAAAACTGTCTGTTGCACTAGAGGTACTCAGCAGAAAGGGGAGAAAGAAGAAACTAAAGAGGTGTGTACAGGGCCTGGAGGAGTTACAGGCAGAAGGGACAAACCTCTCAGAACCTATATTTTGTTTTGTGGGGCAGCACTCATTTTAGCCCCAAAGTTCCCTATGTTCCATACAAATTTGGCATCCCCTCACTTTCACCGCTGAACATTGCTTACATCAGAAATAAAGAATCATGAAGCTGAGGTTATACAAAGAGGAAGGAATCCCACTGCATTTTCAGTTTCCCACATGATTAATTTTTGTCTGTCCCCCTCACTTTGGATCTTTGTCATACATTTGGGCGTTGGCAGGTTGAAAGATATGGGGAATTTGTGGGGAGGTGTACAAGGGAATGTGGAAGACTGGAGGGAGCAGGAAACTAAGGTGTACTTTCGGGCTGCTTTGCACCACCATGGTGATGCCAACAGCTGTAACCCAGATTAACTGGCCAGTATGCTACAGCTTTGCTTTATGCCTAACCACTTGATTCACTCAATAATTCTTTCTCTCTCTCTGGCCAAATGTATATTTATTTATACACAGGGGAGCAGCTTCAACAGAAGAGATTAAGAGAGACCCACCCTCGAATATCCCATAGTCCAGTGGTTAGGGCAGTCACCTGAGAGGTGGGAGATCCCTCTTCAAATCCCGACTCCACATCAGGCAGAAGGGGGAATTGAACTGGGGTCTCCTACATCCTGGGTGAGTGCCCATATCATTGGGCTAAAGGTTATAAATGAGCTTCAGATGGGAAGGTGATAAAGAAATACAAAGAATTATTATCCATAAAGGATTCATCACATTTTTTAACCTTCATTGGCTCTATTCTCATGCACAAGATAATAAAAGCATTTATTTCAACATTATGGTCTGTGTGGATTATAAGAGAACCATGGGAGAAGAGGGTGAAACTCCTAACTACTTCATCAAGGGTGTAGGAGGTGGGCAAACCCAGGGCTGGCCTTACCATGAGGCGAAATGAGACGGCCGCCTCAGGTGCCAGATTGTAGGGGGGCGCCACTAGAACCCAGAGTGTAGAAAATTGTGTCTGCTGCTGTTGCATGTGTATTCTCTCTGCTCTAGATGCACAGAGATGGTGGTGGAGTGCTGTGCTGGAGGAAGGAGGGCATAACAGACAGGCAGGAGAAAAGGTGAGAGGGAATAACAGAAAGCAGCAGGAGCTGCAGGGAGAGAGAGGAGGAGGATCCTCTTATGTACTTCTCTAGCACCCCCAGGAGCCTGGACTGATTAACACCAGCTTCTCAGGGAGCTTCCTCTTTCCTGCTGCTTCCCTGAATCCACTAGAGGAGAACAAGCAGTCAACTGAAGTAGTAGGAGCCAGTTAGGCCCTTAAGACACTGATATCTTCCCTCACTTAGGCCCTGCTACCAGCCTGCTTATTTGTCCCCTTCAATTGAGTGTTGAGAGCCACTATAGCTGGCCCAGAACAGCAGTCGTGAGTGAAAGAAGAAAACATCCCCCTGGGGCAGCATTCAGAAAAAGAATGAAAGAGAAAGCAAAGGAAGCTTTTCTATCTAAGAAGGAAGGAGCTCTCCTGAGATACATAGACACAAATGTTCATGGTGAGCCTTTCAGCCCCAGTGAGGATGTGAGTGGTGAGGAGATGCCTGATCTTCCAGTTAGTCAGAGTGCAGGTGACCTGGTAGCTACTGCAGCATCCATATCTCCATCTCAAATGGATGTAACCATGCACATTCCTGAAGAAAAGTGTAGATCCGAGAAGAGTGTGGTAGAGGCTCAAGAAACAGCTGCTGCTGAGTTTAGTTCCTTAAGTCTAGATGATCCAGGACTGTGGACCCCCACTTGAGCAGTAGCCTGAGGGACTTCCTTGTACTGCATGGGCCACAGCAAGTGAAAAACTTCACGTTCCCCAAAGACAATGAAAATAGAAGTTTCCATCCAACACATTACTGGTGTGAAATCCCCAATGGTGACAAAGTGGAGAGGCCATGGCTTATGTATTCAAAAACCCAGAATTCTGCATACTGGCCCATACTGTTTTTGTTGCAAACTCTTCCAGTCTAATGTTCCAGCCACATTGGGTTCTACAGGAACAAAGGACTGGAAAAATCTGGCTAGAAATCTGGCATGCCATGAGAAGGCAGCAAATCATCAGAGAGCATTCCATAGGTGGAAAGAGCTTGAGATGACACTAAAGTTAAAGCCCACCATAGATGATCAGCATTAAGAGAAGATTGCATCAGAGTCCCTTTACTGGCAAAATGTTCTGAAAAGGCTCGTTGCCGTTGTGAGAATGCTTGCTACCCAAAACCTAGCACTGCGTGGCACTTCAGATCAGCTGTATGTGCCAAACAATGGAAACTTCCGTAAAACTGTGGAGCTGACGGCTGAGTTTGATGCTGTACCTCAGGAGCATTTAATAGTCACCACGCAAGAAATGTACACGCACCGCTACCTTGGAAAAACCATTCAAAATGAGATCATACAGTTACTGACAACAAAAGTCAAACAGAAGATTGTGGCAGTTCTGAAGTCAGCAAGATATTCCTCTGTTATTCTGGACTGCACACCTGACATCAGCCATACGGAACAAATGACTTTAATGGTGAGTTTTGGAACAACAACAGAAGCTAGTGAAAATGTCCCTGCAATGGTGACTGTCAGAGAGCATTTTCTAGAATTTATTGACATTGATGATACTACAGGAGCTGGTATGACAAATGTGCTTCTTAAAAAGCTGGAAGATACGGGAATTGCGATAGCTGACATGAGAGGTCAGGGCTACGATAATGGTGCCAACATGAGAAGAAAGAATAGAGGAGTGCAGACACAGATCCAAGAGTTAAACCCTAGAGCTTTTTTTTGTCCCATGCAATATATGTGCACAAATAAGATGACCACCCTCTTTCCAAATAATTTTGTTGCTCTGCCCATACTTCTAACACTTCCTGTAACAGTTGCCAGTGGAGAATGCAGCGTCTCCAAGCTGAAATTAATAAAAACAAATCTACACTCCACAATGACACCGGAGAGGCTGGTCGGCCTTGCAACCATCTCAATAGAGCATGAGCTGGCCCAGACTGTGGACCTTCAGGAAGCAGTTCAAATCTTTGCAACCAAGAAGGCACGGGAAAGCACCACTTTGATTATTCAAACAGATAAAAATGCCAGCGTTTACGATGCAGACAAGAAAAGTTACATTTGCTGTTCAGGCATTTGAAAGTTAAGTGTTACTTAAAATTTTTGAACAAGGCTTTTTAAGTTGTTAGTTCTCCTTTATTGGGGTAGGTAGCAGAGCAGTACCATGAGAGGAGTAGAACAGGAAGAAGGCAGAATTGAGGCCTTTCAAAGTTTTGGCCCAAGCGAGGAGGCATGGGGGCAACATTTGAGCTCCGTACCCCAGGTGCCAAAATGCTGTGGGCCAGCCCTGGGCAAACCTTACCTCCTGATGGAAGAATTCTAAAGAAATTCCAGTGTTTGAAACTTGCAAGCTTTCCTGTTTTACTGAGATTATTCCTGCATAAGGGACAATGTGAAATTTATTTTTGTCACGGAAAGTGGGAAATATGCTTCTGCATATTCCTAGACAAGCAGACTTGTTCAGTAAAAAGTGGCCATTATTGCACAATTACCATCCAGAGTAGAACCACAATTTAACATTTAGTATTTAAAGAAATGGCTTTATATGTATAGATTAAAATTTGGCTCAGGTAAGGAAACATCCTTTGTCCTCTCAGGTTCATGAAGGGGAAATAAGTGCCAGTGCAACAGCAGTGGAAATAGTTATTTTAAAATGAGGAAACACACCTAATTTCATTGTCTAATTTAGTGCATTTTCCCAGCTAAACTTGAATCTCTAAGTAAAGGTTGAGGTTTGACCAGGTATATTTCTTTCTCATACAGATACCCCGTCCTGTGCATATTGTGCTTTTCTATCTCAAGCATGTCAAGTTTTACATCAATGTACATAACCAAATGGCCAATTATACTGTGCCTAATGTAATTGTTTTAATAAGAACTCTTTAACCAGACCCTTTAATTAAAATCAGTCAGCTTGCCAAAAAAAATTGGAACCATAGAAACACATCTATTTTTCTTAAGTACATACATTTCCTGGTCACAAAGCTGGTGTTATGGACATGTTTTACTTTATTCCAGCATATTTTCTTTAAGCAAATACTATGCTCTTGAGAGATCAAAAGGAGCACTCACTGCTTTCATTTTGTTCTTGGCTCTGATCCATAATGGATTTTTTTAATTTAAAAAAAAATTATTTCCTTAAGAAAAATAAACAGTGACTCTGTGAATCATAACAAGAGTTCACTAATAGAGTAGGACCAGACTGCAGCTAGCTCTGTATAGACATGTGGAGGGTGGAAAGAGCCTTCCCATCACACACACACACACCTTGTGCAATTGTGCAAAAGGCTGCCACAGTCTCAGTTCTTGGTGTACACAGTGCTGAGCAGTTTGGGGAGTCAAAACACTGCCAGCAACGTGAGAGTCCACCCATGGAGCCACAGCCACAGCCATGGTTCTGCTCTCCCCACCACTGACTAGCTCTTGGACATCAGGATTGATGCACAGGACTAGAGGGGAGGGAAAACTCATGCTGCCTCCTACAAACGAATGCATGACTGAGGCAGCAAGAGTGCCTCTGTGATCTGGCTTTGAGGAGGGAGGCAGACTGTGACTTTCAAAACTTAAACTGAAGTTATGGACTTGATGCAGATTTTACCAGGTGAAGTTCTTTGGCCTGTGTTATGTAGGAGATCAGACTAGATAATCATAATGGTCCCTTCTGGCTTTAAAATCTTCAACAAGCCACAACAGAGCCCTATATTTTAATTAGCTGTAGTTTCAAACTACTTTAATAATATTTACAGGAAAGCTAGCTTTCTTTTCTTTTCTTTTCTTTTCTTTTCTTTTCTTTTCTTTTCTTTTCTTTCTTTTGTATTTTCAGTTCAGGTGCAGTTCAGGTTCAGCGGAGTTACTTTAGTTTTACACCAGGTAATGGAGATCGGAACTGAGCTCTTCATGAGGCTCACTTTGTCAAAATACTGTAATACAGAGAAGTTCCCCAATATGAACACCATCTTCAAGCCCCATTGCCACCTGAACTTCAGTGAAAATCCATCTGGATTTGAAATCTTGAACCCATCTCTTTCTTGGATACACTCTGTTGGGCCAAACCAGGACTTAACTTTGGATCCACATTCAGCTCTGAACTACACTGCCTAGTTACATCTCTAATGTGTATGAATCTTTAATGAGAAGCTAGAAAGCATTCAGGCTGCATGTGTTTTGTAAATCATTGTAGATGTTAGCGAGTGAATGTTATGTTCACTTCTCCTTTCCTTTCCTTGACTATATCATGTCTTTTCCTTTTCCTTTGAATCTTACTCTTCCCTTCTCTGATCCCATCTATTGTCAGGAAGAAGTGCTCCCAATTCTGTATGACATCTCCAGAGCTTAGCAACAGCAATATTAGCTGCAATAGTGAACAGGTTTAAACAAAGGGAGAAGATTTTTGGTAGGGGAAGCTGTATGAATACACAGGACAACCTCTGTTATAAAAGGGTTTTAGAGACAAAGATTACATGTGAGCAATACCAAGGACAGCATGTTGGAAACTACTGATAGTGAGAATGGGAGAAGAGTATCAAACAAAAAGGACTAGAGACACTGTCTACACACAGGGAAGCAATAAACCAATTCCGAAGTTCATTCTTCCTCTATTGGCTTCCAATCCATGTCTTTTGAATTATTACCAGATGATGTGTTCAGTAGTAGATTCTTTCCAAGAAACTTGTCATAATATTTACTTACTCTGCAACAACAGGAATGTCTTCCAGGGCTGAAATGGCCAGGCTTATTAAAATGAATGAAAACAAGATCCATTTCCATGGTGGATGAGTCTGTGACACCTACATTTTGTGGGATAAATAACATCCGATATACAGTACTTTGCTTCAGTTGAGCATATTTTATATCCTTGGGGTTCCCCGTAAGTGCAGTGCTTGTCTTCAAGTGTGAATATGGAGGAGGGCGCCATTACTAAGAGAAATATGAAGATCTCTGGAATATATGAAGTATGAAAGAAGAGATTTGCAATTTCATGTTTGATTTTGTATTGGAAACATACTAAGTATAAAGGGTTGTCAGTAGAGAGAGCTCTCATGCAAAGAGAAATTTGTGGTGTGGTAACAGCCCTCTACAGGTACTGCACTTCCATTGATGTGGATCCTTGCTCCCCTTTTTCTGTTTTTCCTTCCAGAATTGTTAACACAACAGTGAAACTTAACTATGATTTACTCCAAGCTTTCCTGTGGTCTGTAACTTTTTTCTCTTCGTATATATGCTCACGTATTCAGGGTCTCCAAATTCTGAATATGTCTGAAGCTGGAATTTGCAGCTTATTTCTGCAGCAGAGATAACAGAATTTATCAGCCATTTCAAGGGCTGATCCGAAACCCCTTGATGTCAACAAAAAATGCCCATTGACTTCAACAAACTTTGGATCAGGAACTTAGTGAATTGTCTGGCAAACACCAACTGTAGTCATCTACAGTAAGTGTACATATAGCCCACTGTTATTTACTGGAATTGATGAATTCCAGGAGCCATGGCTCTTTGTGATTTCAGAGAGCCTAACTTGAAAGGGAGGAAATCTCCCAGCCTATGCACTGTTTGAAAATATAGTCCTATACAAGCACTGTGCATACAAAAAAACAAACAAGCACCATGTCATAAAATGTGCTTCCACTCTGATGGAAATATTTCCTCTGCAATGAAGTGTAGCTTTGGATGTTATATTTTCCCCATCTATCTACTCTAAGGGTTAAAATCATACCAGACATTTTACATAAAATGAACCCAGACTTTCAAACCTCAGCTGTGGCATGCAGTGTCCTTGTTGGTGAGCACCTGATGTCAGCGTTTTGAGTGATGCCTGACACTAATTATGTGTCACTCACAGGATTGCCAGGCAAGAGACTCAGGGGGAATAAAAAACTATTTAAAAGGTTTTGATATGAGGTCTTACTCTCAATTTTTTTAAAAGTCCTCATGCCTTTTATAGAGCAGCACTCTGCTAATGCTATGGGCGAAGGGAAATGCTTTTTAAAAGGCTTTTAATTAATGTTTAAAATGCATCACCATTGTTTGAAAGCAATTTAGGAGCAGTTTCTACATCTGTTCCCTCCATGCTCTAAAAAAAGGGGGAGGGGGGAAATCTTTAATTCCTTTCGTGCCACTCGCTTCAGTAGTTACGCAGAAGAGCATGGTTGGGCAGTGTATCATATTACCTAAAATACTAATGGCAGATTGATTTTTAACGTTGTTGGATTCATTAATTACTCCTTTATCTGCTGCAAAGGAAGCTTTTTTAAAAAATATGTTACCATGGGACAATTCCAAGACAATCTCAGAGCCTCATGTGTATGGTATTGTGTTTATAAATACATATATGTATATCTCCTTTTTATATGCCTCTATAATATATGCACCCTGTGTGTGTGTATTACAGCAGTGCCTATATTTGCAATCTTAAGCCTTTCTCAGATGCTTATAACTTTTCCAAAAATCTACACTGGAAACATCTACAAAAGACTTCCATGTCTGTGGTGAGCCTAAGAACAAATTATTGCCTAGTATCAAAGTCCCCTGCCCTTTTCAAAGCAAGCTAAACAAAAATCAAGCAAAAACAGTCTCCAGGAACATCTTGCTTTTGCCTATATCCTCAGGCCAACTTCAAGCCAGCACAAGCTATAAAGACAGGACATGTTCCTTTGGTGGATGATCTCCGCTTGTCCACTGGCAGCAAAGTACTTTCACGCCTATCCTCCTGGACCTCACTGCTGCAGCCGTTGGTGCATGTTATCACCAGATAATCTTGCCCTGCCTCCAAGAGGCTGATGAGATGAAAGGTTCTTCCCCTCAGACCAAACACGTTCCATGAGCATCTGTTCCTCCATGTCCAAAGCCCTCATTTTCAGAGTCCCACAAGACTCACTTCTTGCCCTCATATCATTCAACATCTATAAGAAGCCAAACTAACCAAGCTATTTACCCTATAGTCTGGAATGGGAAAAAGAGAAAAGCTGTTGTTTCCACTCATGTCTTCTATTTCTATTTACATTTCTTAGGCAGGATGTAAAACATTTTAAAATCAGCAGGACTGGATAACTTGTATACACAAATCTTAAAAGAAGGAGTTGGCGCCTATGGAAAGTAGTATTTGATCATATAAGTTAACGACCATTGATCTGATTCCTAATTACACAGAAGCCTTTATGTACTGTTGTGGCAGGGTAAAGGGGTACAAAAGGGGGCATAAATTACACTTACACTCACTTTAAGGCCCCTTTACACTGCTGGATTAGTGTAAAAGGGTCTGAGTGTAATTGAGAATCAAGCCCAACTTTATAATGCATATGCACTGGGAGAAGAGTTAAGGTGACATAGGGACCTGATTTCTGGGTGCTTCCCTTTGAAAATGTAATGTTCTTTTAAACTTTGTTTTTTATGTATGCATACAGACATACAGTAAATAGAGGGGATGGGGCCTCTGTATGTGGGTATGTAAATTTCTTATTAAATCCGTGTAGATGTCATAAAGAAGTCACAATCCACTCAATGTTTTATTAATATGCTTTACCATTATTTTTAGATACACAGTGTTTATAAACTTCTAATTTTGATAACTAATATACAATATCTGTGTAAAGAGAAACTAAACAATTGCATATATAAATAAATGGACAGTCCAATGAATTTGTTTTAAAGAAAACTCTAGGTCAAAATTAAGAAGCATGCTGAGCCAGGAAATTGTCTTTATGAGCTGGTTAATGGTTTCAATTTGCATGGAACAGTAAAAAGAAAAACACAGTAACTATGATTCTTTTATTGCAGATTAGGAAAACATTACAAAGGGCTTTTTTATTAATTCCACAAAACTTTAATACTTCCAGAAAATCTGGCTGAATCAGGATTATGTTTAGGAGTGTTATTCAGTTTTAGAATGTCAAATGCATGGCACCTACTAAACTGACTAATTGCGGTAAAGGTGTTACATCCTCTTCTACAACCACACTTAATAACTTGGAAACTATGAAGATTTCCATTTGAAAATACAACTACAGTCTACTTGACTTTTTGTTCCTTCAGGTTATCATGGCTTCTGTGGAATAATTTAACAGAAATCTTATTCGCAAGGAATAGTCCATGTTATATATAGTTCTAAAGAATATCCTTCTCAAAGCTTTTTGTCTTTTAAAGCATGAGAGATTGCCTAAATTTCAGAATTTTTTTTCAGCATTAACATTTATACTTTATTGTCTGAAAAAGGATTTTCCAACATTTCAGGCTTAATTACCTAGTAAAAGATAAAGAAGAATTCACAATATCTAGAGTTGTGAATGTCATATGCATGAATTAAGGTACTATGAGGGGAAAAAGCTTCAATATATTTTCATTATTTTCAAGTTCTCCTCAACAGTGCAGAGTTCTTAAAAATGTTAATGTCTATATCTTTTAGGGTGAAATTCACCTCATTTCTCAATTAACCACATAATCTGAAATAAACTCTGTGTTAATTCCCCAATCCTATAGACGCTTGCACACATACTTAACTTTGCGTAATTATCTACAGGATCAAGGCCTAAGTCATTAACACAGAGCTGACGCAGTACAGAGGGTCTTCTTTGGAATCTCTGTAGTGGGGTGAATTTCACCCTATAAGATTGAAAGATACTTGAGAAAATGGAATTTATATTACAGCTATATACAGTTTAATCCATGTCATTTGAATGGAAATTTGTTCTATTCTAAACTTTCCTCTTGGAACCACTCGCAACCTGCCAAAATAATGTAATTTCTACTGTCAGTGATTTTCGCTGTTGCTACCACCTACCTGTTCTCGAGTGATTTTTTCTTTTTCAAAATACTGGCTATTCTTTCATACCAATCCTGTCATCCTTATGTTTTCCTTTCTCATTCGTTTTTCTCTCAAAATTTTGTTACAGTGGATGGAATAAATGTAAGGGAAATTCCATGGTACATGATTGTCTGATTTCTCGTGAGTCTATCTTAAAATATTTCAGAGTAATGAAGTGCTATAGAAGAAGATTATGTTTTACATTTTTTACTTCTGTTTTGACTTTTGCTCTCAAGATTTCATTGACATAGAACAATCAATATTTTTGTTTCTCTCCCCTCCCTCTACAAGCACAGTTGAATTTCTGGATGATGGTTTGTGACTGGAGAGCCTCAAAAGCTTTGGAGGTTTGGTTTGGATAAGAACCCCAAAATCTAGATAACCTGCTGCTCCCCCACACACAAAAAATGTTCGGAACCATTGGGTTGTCAGAGTTGGGTTAGAAGTGTTGCAAAAACTTGTTTTTCTGAGACTTCAAAGACTTCTGACTTTGTGTTTGAACTGGGCCACAAATACCATTGAATTTCATCACTAGCATCTCTGGTTCTGTAAATCAAGGAAGCAAAGGCATGGTTTGGAAAGATTTCTGAATTTCTCTGACTCTGAAAAAAAATCGCATTGTGATTGAGTTTAAGGTGAAGGTTTGGGTTGGCTCACTCATCCCTAATGAGTATGCCTCTTCTTATACTGTAGCATTTAAAAATCAGAGTTATATATCTTGTCCGATCTCCTAAGTTTGCCTGGGCAATGTGTAGTCAGTTTTTTCTTTTTTACAGTTCAAAAAAAAATTGTGAAGCAAGGCCCTGAGATTCACCACATTCTAGTTCTTTGTTTCCTTTCTCCATCCTTTCCCTATGCGTCTTCATTCTGTGGATTTTACCTGATCCTTTACTCATTATTCCAAGAATTAAAAGTTGGAATTCCTATTTTTCTCACGTTAGTTCTAATTAATTACAACCCAATGCAAATTATGATCAGTCATTTTGATGTTTCATCTATCTTTACTTTTGCAAGCATTCATACAGTAAATAAAATATAACAAATGTTATTTATGGTACTCTAGAGTAAGTTAAAAGTTGCCCCTATTCTAGTTATTGCTTGTAGACTAGATGAAATGAATTATAAGAGGAACTCTGGAAATAGCTAATTATATCTGCAATATTATAAATGCTTGACATTTATGCTAGTACATTTTTATCTTTGCAAATGTACAAGAACAGCAAACTAGCATGTCATTCAGGAGACAGGTTCTAATACTGTGCAATGAAACACACAGCAGCTATGATTAATTGCATTAATTGCTCTTGACTGTTGGAGTCTAATTGAAATCAAATATATGTATAAAAATGCTTGATGTCACAGAAATCCTTGTTTTTAGTTTCCCTAACATTAGAGATACTGTGGAAGCCTGATCAGAAAAGAACTTGTGTTAGCACTTGGGAGGTGCACTTTTGTTTTGAGTAGATTAAGTAGCTGATTAGGGAAAGGAACAGTATTCCATTATTGGTTACCCGTATAGATTAAATCCTGTTTTGATGGAGTCTAATGATGAACTCTTTATTTTTTATACCTTATACAAAAACCTGTAATAGAAAGGTAAAATAATATCTTAAAGGTTATTTTAATGCCACTGAGGATCAATGATCTCTAATCAAGCAAATATTTGCACAGTCATTATAGCTTAGTTTTTGTTTTTTTAATACAAAAACACTAGCAAGGCAGTGGAGGTTAGGGTTTCGCAGGGTGTGGTTTGTACGGGTTTTTTTGTTTTGTTTTGGAGAGGGTTTTTTTTGTTGTTCAATTCTCCTGATGGATATGCAAGCTGGAAAAAACCTGTGAGGAAAGATGGTCCAGTGGTTAGGGTGCTAACCTAGAACGAGGGCAACTGAGGTTCACTCCCTACTATGCTTCCTTTGGTCTGACCCAGTACGGCTGTTCTTATGTTAATCACTTACACTGTCTGTGCCTCAGTTCCCCAGCTGCAAAATGGGAATAATTGTGGTTTCTGACCTCACACTGTGATATGAAAATAGATACGTTAAAAGATTCTGAGTTGCTCAGATACAGTAGTCATAAGGGTAATATAAGTACATAAGGGCTTGTCGGCATAGCAATGGGTGTTAGAAGGACGTGATTTTCTAAAGCACATCACTATGTTGTGTACTAACTGGCCTACTAACAAACAGTACTATGTTAATGAGCACTAGGAAACTTTTAGTTCACATCAACAGGGTTTACGTGGTCCAGTTAGTGCAAAACATGCTGGTGTGCATTAGAAATTACACCTCTTTCGTGCAGACTGCCATGCCATGCGGGAGGGATAGCTCAGTGGTTTGAGCGTTGGCCTGCTAAACCCAGGGTTGTGAGATAAATTCCAGCTCCGTTTCCCAGAGCTTTAATGTCTAAATAGAGGTAAAGACACATCGTAGTCTCTAATGTAAGCAGAAATGAAATGGCCAGAGCTATGAAGTACAGACATGAACTCTCTCAAAATGTGAGGGTGTTCAGCTTGGAAGTTTGGTTCAGACCCATCTCTATGAGAAAAAACAAAAGAGTGGGACAGGATTTTCATAAGTGGTTAGTGTTGGCCTTACTCTGTTCCCATTGAAGTCTATGGAAAAAATTCCATTGACTTCAGTGGAGGAAGGTAGGTCAGTGCTGAGTGCTTTGGAAAATCCCTCTCAGTACATTTTGAGACAAATGCTTAATTTAGTAACTGAATATTTTTAAATTACAAAGTAAAAATTACACTTGGATTTTAAAAGATGAAGGCAATCAAATGTGGGTTTCTTTAAAGAAAAAAAATATTTTCTTTTGTACAGTTTGAGGGCTGCAAGAAGGCCTTTTCCAGACTAGAAAATCTCAAGATTCATTTACGGAGCCACACAGGAGAAAAGCCCTACCTTTGTCAGCATCCAGGTTGTCAGAAAGCATTCAGTAACTCCAGCGATCGAGCCAAGCATCAGAGGACACACTTGGACACTGTAAGAAATAAAAGATCTCAAATTTGATTTCTTGTTAACCTGTTAAATCCTTTTTCTCTTAGCTGATTGCATCAAATACTGTACATAATTGGAGATGGGAGGATAGGAAGAGATGTCAGTTAATAGAGTTTGAGCTGTGGCAGAGATGACATAGTCCAGGGGTGGACAAACTCTGGCTTGCAAGCAGGGGCGGCTCTACCAATTTTACCACCCCAAGCAGTCGCCGCCGAATTGCCGCCATGCCCGGAAGAGCGGCGGAGCTGCTGCCGAGGGACACGGACTGCCGCCCCATTCTGAATGCTGCCCCAAGCACCTGCTTGGATAGCTGGTGCCTGGAGCCGGCCCTGCTTGCGAGCCACATGTGGCTCTTTTACCATTAAAGTGCAGCTTGCAAGCCCCCCCAGCTGGGGGTGGGAGGGGGACTCAGGACCTCTGCCTTGCAGAGGTAGGAGTTTCTATCCAGCGGGAAGGAGGGTCTCGGGGCTTCAGCCCTGCGGGGCGCATCTGCCAGTGCTTGGGACTTCAGCAGGAGTGGGGTTGAAGTCCCAAGCCCTGGCTCCCGGCAGGTGTGCTCTCGGTCTCAAACTTCTGAAGACTGTCGTATGTGGCTTGGAGGGTCATTAAATTTATCCATCCCTGACATAGTCAGTCTCAGTTAGGACAGTTACCAAGTTGTGTTCAGTTTTCTCCATTTCCTTTGCATTTAATAACACTGGGACTGACTGTGACAGAAACAGTCTGCTGGCCTATATGTTCTGAGGAAGCTCTGGTTACTGACTGAGGTATATAAAGGTAAGTAGTGGAGAAGGGCCAAGATTACAAAATTCAGATTTGGATTCAGATTTTGAATATCACAAAATTCTGGAGTGTTTGGAAACATGACAATGGACCATTATGGAATTTGGATCCAGGTTTGATTCTGAAGTTTGGAGATTTCCAGATGTGACGTTTCGGATCAGGGCTATCTCCAGTCAGTACAATTTGAAGTTGGAATTAAGGCATGAATGCCTTGGCCATAACAGAAAGGTCTGATGATGAACGTATTAGCCTTTGCCTCCAGAGATACCATAGTGCATAATAAAACCCATTCAGATAGGAGCAAGATTCTGGAAAATCAAAATGTATCTTCCACAAGAATATATCCCAAAATACAGAATACATTAAGGGCAAAGACCTGTCTATTTTAGTCACACTACTTCATTAACTTCAGCCTGACTATTCACTTGGGAAAGGTGAGCCTTATTTGGGCTCTTAACTCTTATTACTGGTAGATTAGTGATCAGTGCAAATGTGGCATGCTACTTTTTAAAAAATGGTATGTTATAAGCAATTGACTTAGGCCTGAT
Source organism: Eretmochelys imbricata (assembly GCF_965152235.1). Classification (NCBI taxonomy): domain Eukaryota; kingdom Metazoa; phylum Chordata; order Testudines; family Cheloniidae; genus Eretmochelys; species Eretmochelys imbricata. The sequence goes on along the minus strand of NC_135576.1, from coordinate 102,217,300 downwards.
TCAAAGCCTAGTAAAGTCAACAGGAATCTTTCCATTGGCTCCATTGGGTTTTGAATCTGGCCCTTAATGGTTACTATTTACTATGAAGTTCTGCTCTATTTCAAGACACATAGGTATTCATTATGTGGTATTGCAGGTTCTGTAGATAAGAAGTTATTCCATGTCACAACATATAATGAATGTGCAATGAAAGACTGCTGAGAACATTACCAGAAAGCAGAACATTCAGCTAGATTCAATTTTACAAAACTACGTAGTTTCTCGTTTAGTGAACGGACATTTTTAGGTCTTCCTGCATCAGTTCAATAGTTGCAGGAGGGAGAATGGCTGGAGAGATCCGTTTTCAAGTAGCCTTCACTCTGAAATGCTTTCTGTGGGAGGGAACCATTCTTCTCAGCAGAAATGGATTTTTTTTTCTCTGCAAAGAGCCTGTAATTTCTGAAAGCCAGTTAAAATGCTGCTTAGAAAAAAATAAATATCTAGAACATAGTGCTTCAAGATAATAAACAGAATAAATGTGTCACCTTAAAGTGATAAATATGCATACATAAGCCAGATAGGTAGTTACAAGGAGCTAAGCTGCAGCCGCACAACCTGCCTGTGGTTGAGGGAGTAAATGTCCCCCCTCTTCTACAATCCTCAAGACTCCAATAATCACAAACATCGATAATAATATCTAGTTATCACTAGATAAAAGTTTTACTAAGATAAAGTTAAGATTGAGAGTACCTATCAGGAAGTTAAGGGCAAAACTCCATTAGCAAGAAATAAAATAAAATAAAATAAAATGTTATGCAACTGTTAGAGAGCTTATTCCTTCACTCTCCCACTTCCCTGGTCCTGCTCGCATGAACAGAGAGCAACAATACCCGAAGTCCCAAGGTGCAAACAATTCGATGTTTATTGGGGTGAACTTCCAGCAAGCTTAAATACAAGTTCCTTTTTCCTTATTTTTGAATCCCAACTTACTTCCTGTTTGCCCCTAATTTATATAGTAATATTCTTAGCTATACCTTAACCAATCATTCTACTGAAATTTAACTAACCAATCCTAACATATTGTAAAATGATTAGCTAACCAATTATATCCCACCACCTTAATTAGTTTACACCCAGCAAAATTAATTATACAGCAGACAGAAACAATCACAGAACCAGACAGAGACCATGCCAATAAACAATAGCAAAGTGGGAACTATAATGACAAAACAATACAGAAGTGAGGATTTCATATCCCAGCTATTTATAAGTGAGTTCTTGCCAGACAGGATGCTATCAAACTAAGTTTCCTTTTACATTTTCTAGGCACTTCCCTTTCTCTGGAGGCGATAGGCACTATCAGGACAGGATTTTATTCCTAAGAGCCCAGTAGCACCTTCTTTCAATGTGACTAGTTTGGAATGTGAGGATGTGACCGTTCACTTCCCAGCTTATGGCTGCCTCTGCTGCTTAGCCAAAGGCCTTAGCCTAAGAACAGGGCCTCAGACTGTCACAGTAAGAGAAGGCTCTTACACCAGCAGACAGTGATTTTGATTCTTTCTTTTATACCTCTATAACTAGCTAAGTGATAAGAATACACCTAAATTCTTAGAGTATAGGCCTTTACAGACAGGCCTGAATATCTATATCCTAACAGCAACCAAAATATTGTTTGTGAATTATGGGTTTTTAGCCAAGATTTATTTAATAAACAAAATTTGTTTTACAACAAAATAAAATTTAGTTTTAAGCAGAAGCAGACAGAGTTTACAAAAGACATACCATCAGGAAAAAGAAATAATAGCATGTGACTCAGCTGACCAGTCGCATAACTTAAATAGCAAATTTCAAATAATGAACAGAATATTCAGTACAGACAGTTCACAATTTCATAAAAAATGTGATGTGTTTTGCATATATTCTGTGAACAAAGTAAAGAGTTAAATTTATCAAATAATTGTTTGCAACAAATAGTTGCACCAGTTCTAATATTTACATATTATTGACATTCCATATGGTGGTGCAACAACAATTCTGGAAATACCTCAAGGGGTGTCAGAGAGCAGGCAAGTTAGACCAAGTAGATATGACTTTTAGTGAACCTAAGAAAACCGTACATGGTCATTTCAGGACCGTATATGTTAGCAATATTGTATATTTGTGATTGGCAATTAAGAGATGAAAAAAATTGTCTTGTCCTTTACATAAAAATACATATTCTTTGCATATTCCTTTTTATTGCCTTCAGTGTTTTAGAATGTTTAAAGGTAGTGTTTAAAGGTTGCTTTGTTGTTGTTTCCTCTCTTTGTCATGTAGTAGACTAACCTGTTCTCTTATTCTCTGTCTTTCTGAAGCAGGTTTCCTCTATAACTCTTAAGCAGTCTGTCCAGGACTTTACTGCAGTTTCTTTACCTGACTTACTAAAGAATGTAATTTCTGTCTAAGTCAAAGACTGCTGTGAGGGTGACATAATTGTAAGTACTGCTGGAGATACTCATTCATAATGATAAAAACAATGATGAGGTAAAAGGAAATATGGCCTGGTAAAATTAAAAATAGGCATTTAAACATCAGAAAAGATTCTTTTACTTTCTCTTGCTTGCAAACCTTCCTTTCTTCTTTACCATGCCATAAAGTTACTGGGCATTCTACCTGTGGTACTTCTCGGTATAGCCAATCAATAGCAAGACTTCAGATGGATTTTCCCCGAGCAAAATAATATGTGGTTTAACTGATTTTTCTTTGTGCTTTTTTGATTTGTTTTTGTTTTAGAAACCTTATGCATGTCAGATTCCAGGATGTACTAAACGGTACACAGACCCAAGCTCTCTGAGAAAGCATGTAAAGGCACATTCTTCCAAAGACCAACAGGCCAGGAAAAAGGTAACTGTCCAAGAGGTTTGTTCTGCATAGGAATTATATTAATGTTGTAACACTAGAAGTATTGAGACAGCTTAAGTACCAGCACTTGTGAAACTGTAAAGCCATGGTCTAGGACTGCTTGATTAAAGAAACCATCCATGAACAAATGGTAAATCCAGTGTGTGTATAGATGATATTTTCAGTTTTGATTCAATAAGGCTGACTGTTTTACTAGAAGTCCAGCAAAGATTATCATCTGTTGGTTTAATGATTAATCATAACAAATATGTAACTCAGCATACGGAAAAATAATTTTGAGAAGGAAGATTTTATTTGTAAAATTCTTTCGCCACACAAGTATATTGTGATGCAACATCCAGTTTATGCTGCCAACCTGAGATAGATAGATGTATGTTGAGGATTGATGGATGGTTGTTCAAACTGACTTGTATACAAATATAAATTATATTTTCATACATCCCAGCCATTTTCAAACATCAAGCTATTTCACAATGCTGAGTCCCAGGTTTCTCAGTCCCATGGGAAAAAAGGTTATCTGAGGACATGATCTGATTTTTTCCCTACATCTCAAGCCCATTTTTACTATAATCCATGATATACTGTTTTAGACCAATGAGGATAAGTGCAATGCTTTCATTTAAAAAAATGATGATGGAGATGGCCTTATCTGCACTACTGGGGTAAGTTATGCTACTCCAGCTACACGAATAGCATAGTTGGAGTCAACATAGCTTAGGACGATTTACTGCGGTGTCTACACCGCACTGTGTCGACAGGAGACTCTCTCCCGTCAACTTACCTTACTCCTCTTTTTCCGGTGTGGTACCGGAGTCAACCAGAGAGTGCTCTGTGGTCAAATTAGTGGGTGTTTACTAGACCCTGTAAATCCTCCCCCGCTGCATCAATTGCAGCAGCTTCGATCCCCAGTAAGTGTAGACATGGTCTTAGAATAATGTAGGGAGAGTTAAAACCCTAGAGTCATAACCCCTACAGAAGGGGCTATATTTAACTTGGGTGACAGCATGGATTGCCCTTGATTTGAATGGTAACAATTTTTGTTTAGACAGTGTCTGAAACACTAAAGTATAGTCTTACAAACTGCAAAATGTAGGGCTAGATTGTGATTTAACTGTTCGCCCTGAGCATGTAGCTGTGCTGCTCCCAGAGACCAGGGAACGAATTTTAATTCTTGGGAATTATAGTTTCCTTCCTGAATCCCCCTTGTGTCAGGGGAAAAGTAATCTCCTAGTGGTCATTACTGTGCTGGCTGGCACCTTGACCCACCCCTACCTGCCCTCTTCTTGCCCATGTGTGGAAACTGGTTTCCTGGCTGCACTGTGAACCATAGGACAGATAGCCCATGGAGAGCAGCAAAGGGGTGTTATATGCCCCCCACTTACTCCCTTGTGTCAGCTTATGAGGCAAGCGGTGGTCATGCCTGAATGTTCTGTCAAATTTACATATGACACATCAAATAAAACTTGGATAATGTATCTGAACAGAGGGCATTAAACTCTTAGGTAAGATTACATAATTGAATGTAAAATAATATGGTATGCTCTGTACATGGTTGTGTCAAATTGCAGGAGCATAGGAGGGTTCCATTCTTAGGATGGCATTTCCCATATGTTTTTGTTCATTTTCAGTTCTTCTGTTATAACAGTTTAAAGCTGGCCCTTTTAACTCCTCACATGGTCATTTTTTTTAGAATTTAACTTAAAGTTGTTTAGTTTTTCATCCAGTCCATTTAATAAGGATTTATTTATCTGAGATGGGTTAATATGTGGAAGTGGAAATAAGTCAACCCAGCAAAAAAACAAAGGAAGAAATGTGGCATCAATCAAGCCAAATGTTTAAAAACATGCACTGAGGTTGCAGTGTATAATATTTACAAGGTACAGCGTAGTTACTGGACCTTTGAGAACTTATAATTGCTAACTTGCATCATGCTTTGGTATTTGAAATATTTCCTGGCAGTAATAATAATAATAATAAAAAGTAAGAAACAATAAACCTTTTAAGGCAGTATTAAGATTATTTACGACTTTAATTAAAAATGAAAATTGGCTTAATGTCAAAAAAGCCTTTACAAAAAATGTGAATTCATCAAAAATAACCATAAAAATTCCAAGGTGATAAAGGCACAGTGGAGTAATAGTTCCAGCCCTAGGGAACTGTTCTGTTGAAAAGAATGAAACCCTTTGCTGTCACACCCTGTTAGTCATGGATTCATTTAATATATCCTGCCTGACTGCCTGTAATCCTCATTTTAACCTCCCCCTGCACACTAAATGACATTATTTTGGTGTCTTAAGTTGCTAGCTCCCCAAGATTGCACACTAAAATATGCTCTTCATGTTACACAGATTTTAAATAGCAGGGGAAATGTATCTGTGGCAATGGAGATGCCCTGGAATAAAGTACTGTACTCACCATGTCAATCTGAAGTTACACTGATTCTTCCACACAACTTTTCATAATCCATCCTCAAAGCTCCTTGCCCCTCCCTCTGCTGTGTAATGTAGAACAGAGAGATGTTGCAGTGAGAATCAAAATGGATTATCTATCTATCTATCTATCTATCTATCTATCTATCTATCTATCTATCATGTACTAACTTTTCACTGATGTGGTTTTGTGCTCTATTGTGCAAGGCAAAGTGCCTGATTCTGCAGTTCTTTTGCAGGCAAAACCCCTATTGATGTAAATGGAAGTCTTTCCTATTAAGGGAATGAATTCCTGACCCATTGAAGTCAGTGGCAAAACTATGTATAATGTATGCAGCTCAACAAATGTGAGCAAGAGTTTGTAATTTATTTTTAAATACAGTATTGAAAATAAAACCCAAAAGTTTAGCAACTTCTAGTTTTTCACCGTGTGAAATTTCTAAGAAATTCCCCACATGACATCAGGAAGAGTGCGGGAGGGGAAGGGGAATCAGAACAGAGAGTGAATGCAAAGCCAGAAATGTCAAATATCTGATCAAATCTTCTGATCAAAGAAGTCTAAAATGCTATCCAGATAATTTTCTATTTAAAAAGTCTCTAATGACTTTCAGTCATGCATAGAAAACTGTAGACAATAACAACACAAAGTATTTTCTTTCTGCATGTTTTAATTGGAGACAAAAAATAACCCATTTTTTAATTTAAACAAATTAAAAATGCAGCCTCCATGGTTGGAGTCCATCTCCCTAAAAACAGGTTAGTGCAACTATCCCTAAGCATGGCCTATGGAAGTCAGTAATATGTAAGTACAGACAGTACTCAGATTGGGAGAGGATTGAATACTGGTTTATAATACCTCTGACCTATAATCAGCTGTAAGATATCCCCACTTCTGAGTTATCCCCTCCTTTAAACACTTCCTTTTATGCCAGGGAAATGCAGTGTAGTGAATCTGAAAGACAACAAATTTTAAAACACTTTTTTACACAATGTGCAATTACCTTATGGAACTCATTGCCACAAGATACCATAGAGGTCAAGAGCTTAGCAGGTTTCAAAAAAGTACTGGATATTTATATGGATGATGTATCCACAATACATTCATTAAGATTTTTAAAAATCCCCAGATTTGTAAGGGATATAAATCCTCATGCTTCAGGACAGAAGTCAACGTCATAGTAATGAGATTAGAAAGAACCTTGGTTACTCCATAACTGGTCCCTTGGGGTTTCTTGCACATTCCTTTGAAGTATCTGGTCCAAGCCACTGTTGCAGACAGCATAGGACTAGGTGGATCTTGGGCCTGATCTAATTCAGCAATGTGAATAGTTCTAAATGGAGTAACAAAATATAATTTAATTCTAAATGAATGAACAAAAAAGTAATTCTCCAATCTGTAAAAAGAAAAGGAGTACTTGTGGCACCTTAGAGACTAACCAATTTATTTGAGCATGAGCTTTCGTGAGCTACAGCTCACTTCATCAGATGCATACCGTGGAAACTGCAGCAGACTTTATATATACACAGAGAATATGAAGTTTCATATTCTCTGTGTATATATAAAGTCTGCTGCAGTTTCCACGGTATGCATCTGATGAAGTGAGCTGTAGCTCACGAAAGCTCATGCTTAAATAAATTGGTTAGTCTCTAAGGTGCCACAAGTACTCCTTTTCTTTTTGCGAATACAGACTAACACGGCTGTTACTCTGAAACATCTCCAATCTGTGTTTTCTTGCTTTTTCCTTTCCCCCATTCCATTTTTATTCCTTTTCTCCTGTTCTCGCTTTCCATGTCCCTTCTCATTCTATCTCCCACTTTCACTAGGTATGATTTTTTTTTAAGATATGCAACCAAAACTGTAATGGGAGGTTGTGGTGCATATGCTATAGTAAAATTGGTCCAAGTATCATTCTATCTTTGTTTCTGTCTCTTTAATAGACTCTGCTTTTCTCTTTTCTTTTCTCTCCTCCCTTACTTTTACCCTTCCTCTGTCACCATACACATTCTGTATCTGAACTGTTTCTTCAGAAATGTATATGCTAAAGCAACTAAATGTTTCACATTTAACGTTTTTGCTAATCATTTTGTAGTATGGATAACATATTAATACAGAGTCACATGGATCATTTAGTCTCCCGTTCATGATTATATAACAATCCTGTGGCATCTTGACTTCAGTGCACCTACACAAATGATGAGATTCTGGCCTTTTAAAGGTGAAAGCTCCAAAAATGACATAAAATCTGCTTTCTATACATAAATATGTCCCAGCTTCAATATCCAATACTTCTAGGGCCAGAAGCAAGTGTTGTGCTTTCTGTTGGGAAGTTGGGAATCCCTCCATCCCAAAGAAATGAAGCTCCAGTTTCTAGCCCTGCAGTGTCATGAAGTAACAGATTTTTATGTAAAGAAAGACTGTGACTGGCCTAGGGCTGAATATTGCCCAGTTTCGACCTCAGGACTGTGTGAGTTTTGCAGGGAAAATTCTGCATTTGGGGATAGAAGTAGGGTTGCCAGGTGTCCAGTTTTTGACCGGAATGCCTGATTGAAAAGGGACCCTGGTGGCTCCGGTCACCACTGCTGACCGGGTCGTTAAAAGTACAGTCAGCGGCGTAGTGGGGCTAAGGTAGGCTCCCTGCCTGCCATGGCTCCATGCAGCTCCCAGAGCAGCAGCATGTTCCCCCTCCAGCTCCTATGCCATGGACAATGGGAGCTGCAGGGGCAGCATCTGTGGATGGGACAGCACGCTGCAGAGCCCCCTGGCCGCGCCTCCACATAGGAGCCAGAGGAGGACATGCTGCTGCTTCCGGGAGCTGCTTGAGGTAAGCACTACCTGGATCCTGCACTCCTGACCCCCTTCTTTGCCCCAACCCCCTGTCCCAGCCCTGATCTCCATCCCACCCGCTGAACCCTTCAGTCCCAGCCAGAGCATGCTCCTATACCCCAAACCCCTCATCCCCAACCCCACCCCAGAGCCTGCACCCCCAGCCGGAGTCTGCACGCCCCCATGCCTCAACCCCCTGCTCCAGACCTGATTCCCCTCCCGATTTCCGAATCCCTCAGTCCCAGCCTGGAGCCCCCTCCTACACCCCAAGCCCACACCTCCAGACAGAGCCCTCCCCCTCCTTCCCTGCACATCAACCCCCTGACCCAGCCCAGAGCCCCCCTCCTGCATCCTGAACCCCTCATTTCTGGCCCAACCCGGAACCCACACTCCCAGCCGTGAGTCCATACCCCCTCCCACACCCCAACCCCCTGCCTCAGCCCCTCCCATACTCCAAACCCCTCATTCCTGGCCCCACCCCAGAGCCTGCACCCCCAGCTGGAGCCTTCACCCCCTCTCACACCTCCCTGAGCCAGTTCAGTGAAAATGAGTGAGTGACTGAGTGAGGATGGGAAGAGCAAGTGACAGAGAGAGGGGGGATGGAGTGAGTAGGGGCAGGGCCTCGGAGAAGGGGCGAGGCAGGGGCAGGGCCTCAGAGGAGGGGTGGGGCAGGGGAGGAGCAAGCGTGTTGGATTTTGTGCAAGTAGAAAGTTGGCAACCCTAGGTAGAAGGAAGAAACAATTACTGTAATTGTTATTTCATTTCTTCTGACAAATACATAGTGGGTGAGATGAGGATTCATGCAAATATTGACAAAATGGGAGGTAGAAAAGTAGGAGGATAGAAAGTGCAGGATATTTGCTGCAGATAATGCTCATAATATTTGTTTTTACCTTACATTTCTTGAAATCTGGCAACCATTTCTATGACATTATAGATTATGATTATGACATTGTTCTATTACACAGCAATCTGAAAAGTATGAACTGTTGCATCTGATAATTTTTTTATCCGTTCATCTATATTAGTTAGAGGTAAATCCCTCTGATGTCTAAGGACCAAATCCTGTGGTCCTTATTCTGGGAAATTCCTGTCTGAAATTTATGATTAAGGGCCAGTAGCTGATACCTTTGCTCATATTGAGTAGTTCTTTATTCCTCTATTAGTTCCCTGAAGCCAGTGAGATTACTAAAGAAGTAAGGTACTACTCAACATGAGTAAGGGGGGTGGTTGTTTTTTTGCAGTCACTAAGCTTAACATTTTCAAAGGAAGGTTCTGCACAGAAATTTCTTACATCTGTTTGTTTGATGATGTTGTGCTTGAGCATGACCATTCAATAGCTCTTTTCTTTATTAGACTCCTGTGCTGAAGTTACTTTTGGGAAATGACAAAACTAAATCAGTAACAAAATCCACAGCTCATGCTGTTAACCCACCATTGACTCAAAGCCAAGTTAGAAAATGAATATTATCATTATTTCTTTATATGACAGATTTGTTGGGGAAGCTGAACTACAGTCCTGTACAAACATAAGGACTTTATCCTTTCCATATAGACATACTCTAAGATATGATACACTATTTCACCAGGAGCCCTGCTTAAGGAAAGTGTATTTGTAAAATGTGTGATAATTCTTGTTCATTTTTATTGTTCCCACTTTTTTTTTGAAAAAGCAACCTATGCAATAAATGGAGTCTGGGCTTCTTCAGTGTGTGTGTGTGTGTGTGTGTGTGTGTGTGTGTGTGTGTAGATCATGGCATGAACCAAGAAATCCACTTTCAACTTCAAAGCTTTTGTATTGTTTTTTTTAGTCTTTTTAAATATATTTCTGTTACATTAAGGAAAACCTATTGGAGCCCTCCAGTGGCCAAAATAGTACCTCTAAATTTCCATAAATATTAAGCAGGGACAAGATAGCCTAGTTGACAATGTCAGCCTTATAATTCCAAGATATAAACTTCATTTCCTGCAGTGGCTGTACTTTTAATTACAATTTCCAATGTATTTATAATTATACCGATGGACAAATGTTATTCATGACACTTTTATTTAGCTAAGACAGTGATGTAACATATTTCTGCAAGAAATATTGAAAGGTTGTTAGCAGAGAAACAAATAAAGTTAGGTTAAGTTTGCCTATGTTGTGATATCAGTAAAACAGCCCTGGTAGTCATTTAAATAGTTAAAGTAAACAAGACCACCTAAGATGAATTTAGAACCTCTCTCGGGGTTCATAAATCCACATGTGAGAGCTCTGAAGTGAAAAGTGAGAGCCAAGTTAGATCTAATACTGTCTTATTTATCTTGATCAAACATCTAGTCCTTAGCTATTTATATAGATGCCATGTCTTTTAATAGTTCCTTATTTGCAAACTGTACTATTTTGAACATTAGACGTTCTAGTTCAGATTTATTATAAGGCAGTCTTTGAGAAATTGACCACTTCATTGCACTGATACTAAACAGGACTCTCTCTTATGGAGCTGTTTCTGCATCATTTTAGCTTGTTCAAATTGCTCTTAAAGAAACCAAACCTGGATTAATTCTGCCAGGTAATTTACCATCTTTACTGGTTCTGTAACATTACTAAATGCAGGTTTGAAAGACTGCCACCTTTGCTGCTCTGGGTACTCCACTGTTATATACAATGTCATTCAACTGAGCAGCTAAAGATTAGAACAACAGTGTCTAGTAGGGTGACAAGACAGCAAGTGTGAAAAATTGGGACAGGGGGTGGGGGGTTATAGGAGCCTGTATAAGAAAAAGACCCAAAAACCGGGACTGTCCCTATAAAATCGGGACATCTGGTCACCCTAGTGTCTAGGCTGACCAGACAGCAAGTGTCAAAATTCGGGACAGGAGGTGGGGGGTAATAGGTGCCTATGTGAGAGAAAGACCCAAAAATTGGGACTGTGCCTATAAAATCGGGACATCTGGTCACCCTAACAGTGTCACTAGTGCGGAATGTGAACTTCAATGAAACAATGATATCGTTGCGCAGCTATTTATTTATTTATTTATTTATTTATACATTCTTGTGTCTATCATAGCCCTCTTCCCCAACAATTGTGCTATGTGTCTACTATCTCTTCTTTCTCCATTTTAAGGCTGTTTATTGCTTCTCCACTGACTCCATACAGTCAGCATCTGACATGACACTTCAAAAAATTGTTCAAATGTTTTTAGAAGTTAGTTGCAGTTAGTTTATTGGATTTGTATATTAGCCTTATGGATGTTGCAAAACACCTGACTTTCTATTTCACCAAAGAGTCAGAGGTCTCCCAAATGTCACTATTAGGATGGTAGGGAGGTAGAACATCTTATTTGTCACAGGAGTTGGATCTGGGGAAGGACTGACTATACAAACATTCGCCAAGTTTGCTACAAACATGGTTCAGTTTTTCCTGAAAATTTTCCCTTTTTGGTACCAAAATTGGCAACATGAAAACTGGGGGCTTTGCACAGCTGCTCTCGGTGAGCTCATAAACCAAACAGCCCAGGGGAAAAAACACTTCAGACACTGTTGTTTCTATGAAGTCCATGAAGAGGCTTTCTGAGTTTCTCTGATTGGCTCTGTCAAATTGTGGAAGTAAATGAGGTGGGGAGGGAGAAGAGCAGTCGTTCAGCCTGTTTTCTGGCGTTTAAAAAAACCGGAAGGAGAAAGTTTTGGCTGGAGTCAATGCAGGGTTTCCTGTCCTGACTCTCTCAAAGATGCATTTTAGTTGTTTGAATGGTATCTCGGGCTAGCATTAGTTGGAAATTTTTCAAATGAAATTTTTTGTCATTGAAAGAATGGCCTTTTTCAAAAGTAGGCATTTCCATCTTAAAATTTTAGCTTTTAAATTTTTTCAATATTTTTAACAAACCTGGGAAATGAAAAATTTAGTCTTTCTTGGTTTACTGTTTTTTCAGTGGCAAATTGTGACAAAGGGAGGACGAACAAGAAAACTGAAAAACATGGCGGGAAATGAAAAATTAAAAACTTTGAAAATGAAAATTTTCAAAATCAAATATTTACAGTGAAAATCTACGATGAAAATGTCACAAACATGAGAAACTGTTCCTTTTCAAAATCTTCAGAATAAATATGACTTCAAAGTTTTTCATTAAATGTTTTCCATTTTTTTATTTATTCTAGTTGTGTACATAGTGTCGTTGTCTCCTCTAAGCTTCTACCTTGATTTTTATTGAGGAGTAAACAAGCTTAGCCTGACATTGGTAAATCTGAATTAAGTGGGTTTTTTTAAATCTCCAGGTTATTGAGATTGTGTTCTTCGTGAAACTAATGCTCTGAGATATGAACACTGTTATAAGGGAGCCTGAGAACAAACAGGAAGAAGATAAACAAGACTGAAATGTAGTGGCTCAGGGATCAATAGCATTTTTCAATATGGCTGATAATTGTATAATCAGAAAAGACAACTTCCTTCAGATCTGCAGGAAGCCTAGAATGTTTAGATAAATACTGCAGATGACCATGAAGAACAGAGGTAGCAAAGGTGGACTTGTGTGACGCAGAATATCTAGAAGGGAAATGTTGAGTCTACAGAGGTTTGGGGCCCTGTTCCCCTCTCACTTACACTGTTTCTATACATGTGTAATTCCCCTGGGTTGCATGGGGTAGGAATGTTTAAGTTAAAGTGGGGTAGGAGCTACTGACTCACACCTTTCTACATGATCTTCCAGTTCCTTGTTGAATAAATTACCCCAATTCAGTCTTCCTTACAGATCAGTAAAGCAGGTGTACATAGCCTCAGTGAGTGAAAGGCGATTTCTTACTTATACTGCCATTCACATCACTTCTGAATTTGGCCCACTGTCACTAGGATTTGAGGCAATTCACTTTGGCTAAAACCCTGTATAAACTCCAAGTATCTAGGCTCTATGCAAGTGAAGGGCAGGAGAGGTGAAATCCACCCTTCCAACCCTGAGATCAAGACACAGGGGCTGCATTGCAACCTACCTGTGTCTGCTATTCATGTGGGCTGAAATAGTAGCCACAACCCTTCCACAATCCTTATGTGTTGGGGCCATAAGAGTTGCATCAACAAGAATTATGTGGCCACTCCCTGGCTTATTCCAACCATTGCCCTCCTTGCTAGTCTGTGCTGGCATTGGGTAAAGAGACCCCTTCTGTAGCCCCTAGATTTTGCAAAGAGGCACTTCCCAGCTACATCATCCCACAGCCAAACCTCTTCCCCCACAATGCATTCCTAGTACAAATGATATAAGTGATGCAGTGCCTAATTTGTGCACCATAGGTCAATTTCACCGTCAGGGAGGAATCTGGATCACTGTTATGCCTCTGGACCTTGGCCATCCTGATAAGCTCTGTATCCCCTAGCAGGTTGCCTTTTTTCCCCTTTATGTCTGACTTACTCAAATATATAAGGCTGTCTGTCCTAAAATATGAAAAAACAAGCAAAATAGGTAGAATAAAAAAAGGGAAAAGGGGAGCCAAAAGACACTCCTTTTCTGAGCAATATTTTCTCAGGCAATGATAGTTCTACATTAGCCTGTAATGGAGCACTGGAACAATTTTTATAGTGGGAATGCTGAGAGCCATTGAACCAAGCTGTAATCCCTGTATATAATGGAAACCGCTTCACGCCAAGGGTTTGTAGCATCCCCTGCAGCCTGAGTTCCAGTCTGTAATTAATAACATCTAAAAAGGCTTGACAGATAGTTTACTTTTATTGTCTGCTATGGGATGCTTTGACAAATACATCCTTCTCCCACAAATAATATAGATCCAGTTTTATAAATATGGGCAGCATATAATGCTGTGTAATGTCATCTTGATTGTTCATTGTTTACACTGTTTTACAATAGGACCAAGTTCTCTGTTTAACTTTTATGAGTATATGTTGATTTCACCCCAGTATGGCTGAAGTTACCTGTTTGTTTGCATAGACTCTGAGTAAATGGAGTTTCATGCCAGTGTTTGGGTTTAGTGGAGAGCACAGATAGAGCACGGTGTCCAGGGTTTTTCTTTTGCTGAAATCTTTGGAATCTACAGAATTGTCTTGAGTTAGTTTTTTCATTCTCTTGCCTTAGTCTTTTTAATCCTTTCCCCAGTATTTTAAAAGGATCTGTTTGCCTGTGGAAACAATGTTAGTGCCTTTTTGCTGAATGCCTTACAAATGCAGCAAATAAACTCATTCTTTTTTTCCCTCTCTCTGTCACTCGGAATGATTGCCAACAAAAGCAGGAGCCATGAAGGGCTGAAACTTTATTCTATTGATATTCAGCAGTTATTAGTGTGTTGTGTTAGTGACAGCAAACAGCAATGTTGTAGATTATTAGCCTACATGTATCTGGAGAAACTGTTCACAACAAGGCGGGTGTTCAGAAGCAGGGCAAACAGCTTTTCTCCAGCTCCTAAAGTACCAGCCCTGTATAATTCTGAGTCTGTCTTTCAGTTTTAAGTTGCTCTTGTTCAAACTCTTAGTTCAGATTTCACTGTTAATACTGCAACAGGGAGAGAATTGAGTAAAGGGGTGAGGGGGGAGGAATCTATTTCCATGCTGTGAGAGCAGATGAATTTAAGGATATTTTTCCCCCACTTGTTTTCTATGGAGTCCATTTAAAATATGTCATTAATGCAAACAGAAGTGCATTCAGAGGGTAAGGGTCAGTGAGCAGTGCCCATGGCAACTAAGAAACTATTCTGCACAAAAAATGTGGTAAAGAGTAAGTGTTTTAATCCTCAACTTTAATCCCTTTACTTCCTGTTCTCAAAATGAAATATAAATCAGGCACCATGGAGTGCAGCAATTTTTCCTGAAAGGGACGTTGGCGAGAAAAGGATTAGTAATGGGCAGAAGTGTTTAAGGAATTTAATCACACAATTTGTTGTAAAACTTTTGAGACTACGAGTGACCAGTTCTTTTGAGCCTGGCCAATGAAAAACAACAAAACATACTTTGAAAGTGATTAGAGGGCTGGCTCTGGCTGACACCCCCATTTGTTGTTGTTGTTGTTACATCATTGCAGCAGTTGCTGTGACTTAAGAAACCATGGAATGTACTTGGTGTGCCCACTGAGAAGGCTCCAAGATGGGGGTGGTATTTTAATGGTGGTGTATAGAGGACTCTTCTGATCTCTAGGAAACAGAAACAATAAAGCAACCTGCATTTTTCATCTTGCTACTGGGGTTGCTGCAGTTGTTATAATCAGGAGATTAGCAAAGCACTGTGCCATTAATATTTACAGATAGTCTGCTTTCTACTACATTTGTCCATCACTGCTTTCAGTCTGAGGTTTCCCTTGTGCTGCTATAAGCTTTGGCGATATGGAGTAGTGGTACATGTTCAAGGAGGAAGAGCTAGCATCACACTTGAAGAAATAAATATATTGTCACAGGGCCAGAAAACAAACCAAAAAGAAACTGAATCAAAACACAACCGAAATATCCCTTATTTGACAAGTGCAGCAATGTTTGTTATGCCTGTATTCTACTTTTGTTATCAAACTATGCCCCTTTTCATTCATGCCTCTCACCTCTCCCTTCAGAATTTTTATGAGATTGTTTCCTGCTACTTTTATGCATATTCCTGTGACACTGTCGCAAAGACTTGTCAGTAAATAGTTCAGCAACTGTGTGTATAAAATATATAAGCAGATATCAAACTCTTCCCACTGAAATCCTGTATCCTTGAGGTATAGAACCTGATGATCACTGCTGTATTAGTGCCATATACAGTCTCACAGACACTGTGTGATAAAGGTTCTGCAGGCCACATTAGGTCCTTGGTGTTAGCTGTGCAGTCCTTTTGCCTTCAGCGGTTTTACACAAGTGTAACTGATTGGAACTAAGTAAACAATTCTATTGAAGAATAGAATTCAGCTCTCACTTTCTTAATTGTGTTGGCTATACAGGCTAACATGAGTTAAAAATGAACTATATTTTTGTCCTTAAAGAAAGCAGACCTGACTGAATGCACACATCGAGCAGCTCTGTTGAGTGCAAAGGTACTATTTTACTTAATCACTTTTCAGACTAGAATTGCACTTTTAGATAACAGACTGAGTTTCACCTGCTTTGAGCCTTCTCAAGGCATGTGCACATCTTTGGGTTTCTGTTTTTTTTCATGCATGTAAAGTAAGGATGATTAAGATAATTATAGATAAAGAATATAATCGACTCACTTTAGGCTTCGTGGAAGTAGTGAGTTTTCAAGAGCAATTTGAATAAAGGGAGCATTGAGGCTTAATGTTTTTTCTTAGAAAACCAAAACTTGGACAGCTTCACTGAGGCTTGTGAAATTTTGGGAAAAGCTGGCCCTGTTTGAGAGTCCCCAGACTGATTTACAGTTTCAGTAAGACTCAGGGGGTTTGGCTGTGTTGTAGGTTGAGATGTGAGTTTGTCAGAACCTGAAACTCATGGCAGAATGTGTGTGTGTGGGTGGGGGTGTTATGGTTAAAGGGTGAACTGTACCTTTGACCCCTCACTTTGTCTCTCTATGGACGCATTTTGAAGCAACAGGCCCATATCTGTGCTTCTCTCAGGATGGAATCTCCTGATTTATGGGGGTGGGGAGGAGTGATAGCTCAGTGGTTTGAGCATTGGACTGCTAAACCCAGGGTTGTGAGTTCAATCCTTGAGGGGGCCATTTAGGGATCTGGGGCAAAAACTGGGGATTGGTCCTGCTTTGAGCAGGGGGTTGGACTAGATGATCTCCTGAGGTCCCTTCTGTGATTCACCCCATTTTTACACTGGATCCCCAAGTAAAACCACTCCCCCCGCCCTGTTCACCAGCTGTATCCCAAGTCCAACTGGCTTCTGGCCCATGCTTAGGCTTCCCTCTGGGATCTTATGACTAGGGCTCCGTGTCTGTCACAGAGGTTGCGGAAGTCATGGATTCCATTACTTTCCACAACCTCCATGACTTCTGCAGGAGGGAGTGTGAGGGGGCTTTACTTGGGAGGCCCCCAGGACAGCCACACCAGCTGCTGCTGGAGCGGCCCTGGGGACAGCCACACACACCACTGCTCCGCTGGTCCTGGAAGCGGTCCCTGGGCCAGCAGCCAGAGCAGCCGCAGTCCCCAGCCAGCCAGCTGGAACAGCCACAGTCCTCTGGCCCCCAGCATCTGGTGCTGCTGGCTCCCCCCTCCCCAGTAACAGCCCCCCCACATTTCCCCAGTGTCCCCCCCCGATTTAATCACAGGTGTTTTTAGTGTAGGTCATGGATAGGTCATGGGCCATGAATTTTTGTATATTGCCCGTCATAGGTGCTGACTCCATGGGTGCTCCATGGCTGGAGCACCCATGGGGAAAAATTGGTGAGTGCTCTGCACCCACTTGCAGCCAAGCTCCCCACTCCACCTGCCCTTCCCCAGCTCATCTCCGCTTTCGCCTCCTCCCCTAAACGCGCGGCGTCTCTGCTTCTCCTCCCAGGCTTGCTGCCGTGAAACAGCTGTTTCATGGTGTAACAAACTGTGGGAGGGAGGGGGGAGGAGCGGGAACATGGCGCGCTCAGGGGAGGAGGCGGGGAAGAGGCGGGGCTGGGGTGGGGATTTGGGGAAGGAGTCCAATAGGGGCAGGGAGGGGGCGGAGTTGGGGTGTAGACTTTGGGGAAGTGGTTGGAATGGGGGAGGGTCAGGATCAGGGGTGGAGTCAGGGCGGGGCCGGGGGGGGGGTACGAGCACCCACCGGCAGCAGGAGAACTTGGCGCCTATGTTGCCTGTGACCTGTCCATGACTTTTACAAAAAATACCCATGACTAAATCATAGCCTTATCACCAATATGAAAGTGCAGTAACAGAGAACAACTTGTTCAAAGCAAAGCATTATTTATCCATAGAAACAACACAGAGATGAAAGTCTTAAAACAACAGCAGCCTATATTCTTATTGTCTTAGCTAAGCTTTGAAACCATTCTTTGAAAGTTTAAGTGACCCTCCACTTATCTGTGGTGCCCCAGCATCAGGGGCCATGTTACAGTCTGTTTCTCTGCAGACTGCCTCCCTTCATCAGGCTGCTTTTTAATACAGTTTCCGAGTCCTTTGTTAAAGACTTCCCGCCTTGGTTCCCCCAAAGCCTCCAGCTAAAACCCTCCCCTCTCCTGTCCCCACTCACATCCTGGGATTCAGCCAGATCCTGATTCCACATTAATGGAGGTGAGCTTCAAAGACCTCTAACACCTCTACTGTCCATTTGAGTACTAGCAATCCGGCTCTGTCTACAGCCATTGTGATCTAGTCTTTGGATTCCTCAAGGCCACAGCAACCTATGAGTGATTTAACCCTTTGTTACATATTAGCCAGCAACACAATAACCACCAAACACACACACACACACACACACATATATCATTCTTACCATGAATACATATATTACCCACATGTTTCACAGGGTTACAAACCCATGAACCCAAAATTTATAAAAGGTTTAGGGGATCCCTCTCCTAAACAAAACTGCCAGGTTTTGTCCAACTCCAACTGTTTACTATTAGAAATTGGCCCAAACATCAAATTTAGATCCTAGTGCAAACCTCCCAAAGCTGGGGAGTGAGGATTCGGATACACGGGTTTTGGTTCAGATTAATCTAGAAAGAGGGGACACTGTAAAATTTGGATCTGGCCATGAAATTTCCCAAAGTTTAGAAGTGATTAGATCTGGGTTTTGGTTTGACCCCGTCTGTGTTTCTGTTACTAAGAACATTCTTTATTTTGTATACAGATTTTCATACCAACTTTTCACAGATAACAAAGGAAAAAAGATGGGTTCACTCTCAATGGAGCCCCAGGTGGATGTAGCATTTGTTCATTACTCTACTTAGAAGATACTCCACTCAGATGAAAAGAGAGATCTGCCAAGCACATCTCTTTTCAAAGGAGGAGAGCAATTATTCAGCATAACTGGGCTCTTTGTCAGGTTGCATTCATCGAGAGGAACTAGCTGTTAGACAATAACATACAGGAGCTATATATATTTCCAAGTCAATCTGGCACAGAATAGTATAAGATGATTTTTTAAAATGGCATGGGCTCCACTGCTAGATTGCTGGTCACTATGAACAAAGACCAGGAACCTTTCTGAATCGCAAAGAAAAGCAGCTTGAATGGGAGGGATCGTACATATTGTAGGCAGTGTTTTACATAAGATGGTGCAATATGAATGGGTTTAACTATCAGACATTAGCTCTGTAAGAAGCTGTGTGTGTTTCTCTCTTAGTTTTCATGCCTATGACTAGACTGTAGAGGAAAGGAATCTTCCTTTATGAAAATGTGAGCTTCTATAATATAGTGAAAGTTACACAAGAGACCACCTTAATAGATAACCTCCTGTCTTAAGACTACCCCAAAGGATCCCCAAGCCTATGTAGTAGAATTCTGATCAACCTTTATTAGATGACAACCGCTGTTAAGCAAGCAATTTTGATTGAGCCAGTAAATGGTTAATTAAGACAGATTTCACTGGATTTCTAATTGACTTCTCAAAAAGCAAAGCGTCAGTGTTACTTTCTGATTTTTGGAAAGTTGCACAGGGTCTGTTCCAGCTGAAATTTCTTCCTTCAAATGGCGTTCTTGCGTCTATATCATTTTCTGACAAGAAAGAATGTGAGTTGCTCAATGGCAGTTTTTGAATATATTGATCTATAAGAAAGCAGTGTTTTATATACACAGTAATAGTAGAATTCAGTTCAGTCTTTCTCCTTCACAACATTCTTTAGTTTTGAGAAAGCCATGTTTCTTATCTTGCACCGCTATTCCAATGCCAAAGTATTTTGTTACCTTAAAAAAAAAATCTTCTAGTAGCCAATGATAACTTAGTGCACAGGTACCAGATGTTTTTAATTTTTAGATTTATCTTTAAGAAGTATCTAGGATGTTTTTTCTTGATTTAGGAAAGATCACAAAAATGAATTATATTTTATCGTAGCATTCTACATGTTGTGCTCTTCAGTATGAGTTATGGGGCGAGAGTAGCAAATATAATGTGTTTTTTTATTTTATTTTTATATTGAAATGAATGCTAATCTTAGTGGATGATAGACCAGTCTTATTTGTTAACTTCCATTCTATTTACTGGTCAAGTGTTTTAATTACAATAGATGATGAAAGCTGTTTAAAACAGAGCATGTATTTATCTGTTAAAGCTGCACAGATTTCAGGTGATTAAATAGAGGCGAAGAGCATCGGGACAGAGACCCCTTCCTTCTATGTTGTTTCCCAGCTCTCTGTTACTTCTGGGTGAAGGAATAAGGAGAAAACTTGGGAAGTACAAACTTGCAGAATTTCCACTGTCAGCATGATTTAGTCCTGTGCATGGGAGCATTAGACCTTGATGAAGTTGTTCTGTATAAGCAGCATGTGATCTACCATACAAACATATAGCATGAATAAACACTCTTACATAGCTTTGGCTTCATGTTTAATTTTTATTTTTCCAGTGGTCAGATTGGTGTACTCTATCAGTGCCGTTAGGCTAGCAGGGATTAAATTTGGCTCTGCAATAGTGCAGGCAAATATTAACTTCTGGATACTCTCCTAGACAAATTCAGAAAATGTGTGGAGGCAAAGACAGAGGATCGTGCTTTACTTCCATCACTACCATCTTCCAGGCAGACAGTGACAGGCATACTTGACCACCACTAAGCCTTATTCAGTCCTTGTCAGCTGGGGCTGTTATTGTTATTGATTCATAAATTATGCAACTCACTTTATATCTATACATAGAAAAATAGTTTTATAATGCTATGACATTTTAGTGTAAAGAATTCCCCCCGTTAAAAAATTGATATTCAGTTTTATTTTGCCATTTAAGACACAGCAGCCACAGTAGATCTGACAAGTACCAAAGACAAGTGGACACATTTGTTATTGGTACTTGACCCTATGTATGGAGATCTTCTGTTATGCACACAAGTGTACATACAGCCCATACAAGTTGCTTTCGGAATAATTAGATTGAAAATTCTTGGATATAAATTATATAGCTGGTAATTTTTTGTGGTGAGAGAGGCCCAGTCTTTGTGAAGGAGCACTGATGTTAAAATGCTACAGTAATATTGAATACCAGGCAGGGTTTTGAAGTTACTATGATCCTATTTTAAATGGTTTGGTAAAAACTAATCCTATTTGAAAAATCTTAAACTACTTTTCTCTTGGCCAAGACTCTTCATAAACACACATTTTTGTAGCATCTGATTCCTGTTGAACAAGAAGAAGAACCTACCAATGTTATGCAGAAACACGCACAACCCAGATAAAACACATTGGTTAGAGAAATGCAAAACAAAAGGTCTTTGATTCTTAGTCGTTTTCTTTGGAAATATGTCATGCATCAAACTAACGTAATGCCTCTGCTTTTAGACTCAAATATAATGAAATTGAAAATTGAGGAATCTGGCCCTTATTCCCTCCTAATTACTTCCACTTGACTCACTTAATCTTTGGTGATTATTCAATCATACCTGAAATGAGAAAATGATGGGAGTAGAATTTCCATCTCTTGTTCTGAGAGCTTATAAACATTAGCAGAACTGTCATGGGGAAAAAAACAAATGTAAATCGCTGTTAACAGTGCCTTGTTTTTATATATTAAAAGAAATCCCCATATTGTGATGGAAGCAGCTCAAGTTTCTAAGGACAGAGCTTATCAAGGCTTAGAATCATAGAATAGAATCATAGAATATCAAGGTTGGAAGGGACCTCAGGAGGTCATCTAGTCCAACCCCTGCTGAAAGCGGGACCAATCCCCAATTTTTTCCCCAGATCCCTAAATGGCCCCCTCAAGGATTGAACTCACAACCCTGGGTTTAGCAGTCCAATGCTCAAACCACTGAGCTATCCCTCCCCCTTCTGGGTGATTTAATTATTAAAGATGAAAATCTATCATTTGGAACAAATATTTCATGAAGGAAGGTTGTGCAGCAGCTCAGGAGCTGGGTTGTTTACTTGCACCTGGGCCAGCCATGAATTCAGGCCAAGAAATGGCACACCAGAAACCTCTGTGCTCAGTGTG
Source organism: Eretmochelys imbricata (assembly GCF_965152235.1). Classification (NCBI taxonomy): domain Eukaryota; kingdom Metazoa; phylum Chordata; order Testudines; family Cheloniidae; genus Eretmochelys; species Eretmochelys imbricata. Next base: position 102,195,195 of record NC_135576.1, on the reverse strand, counting down.
TTCAGAATGTCTGTCATTGATTCCATCACTCAGCAAGGTAACTTGCTACAGACAGTACCTTTGCCCCTCTGCTCAAGGGTAGAATGATTGGCATGTTTTAAGTCACAACGAAATTGCACTGGTGACTAGCTGGATGCTCATATGAGATGGACTATGTCACAGCCAGGAATACAGTATATTTGATTTGCAAGTTTGAAGTGAGCCACATTGCATAGTCAAATCAAAGTCTGGTTATTTCAGAAACTACTTTAAGAACAGATGATATCCCTATAACCCAGCCTGAGTAAGGGGCACATGTAACTATGCTCTCACAGAAGCAAAGCGGAAATTAGATTGTCAACATAGAGCGGGTCAGCATTTTTTCTTAACTTTTTTCTATGAAAACAGGCTGGTTGACAAAAAACAGAAATTTTCATGAGAGAATTTGTTTTTATCAACAATTGCGGGGGGGGCTTAATCAGGAAAAAATAACTCCAAAAACCAATTTTAGTTTTTGACAATGTAAACCAAAAAATTAGTTTTCAGGCTTTCAGTGAAAACCTGAAAATTTCTATGGAAATTTCTGACTAATTTTTTTAAAAATGTTTGCAAGAAATAAAATACATCTTTTTGACCAGCTGAAACTATGATGCTGAGAGTCACCATCTCTTTTTCTCCAGGGAGTATATAGTTTGTGCTTGCCCTTTCACTGGCATAGATAACTTCCCCCCTCTGCAATGGTTCCGGTGCACTGCCAGATGCATTAGTGGGGTGGAGACTAGGCTGCGCAGACATTCTTAGTGGTTTCCTAGCACCATCTTTGCAGGAAGGAAAATAGCAGACCAGGGGCAGCTGTTTCTCTTTTCCCACTCACCCCTCACAGTGTAGGCTATATGGAGAAGAAAGGGTGCGCCTAACACCTTTATTCCCTTGCAAGGGTGTGTAGTATGTCTCATGACTGACCTTTTTATAGTTTTTGTTTTGCAGTTGTGCAACTGACTGCAGAATCCACCTCTTTCTCCAGAATCTAAGCTTTCATTTTAAAAATAAATGTTTTTAGTCCTCATAGTTGTGAAGAAACCCTTCCAAATGTGAGCTGAATGTACTGAATTGCAGTGTGGTCTTTCTGGGAGATAATTACATGGGTTCAGAACCCTCTGCAGACAGACAATCAGAGCACAGCTTTCTTCCAGAGTTTTTTATGAGAATTATCCCTGATGGCTGGGCAGGTCAGAAAATTTTGTGTTAGCACTGATTGTCCTGAGGGAATCATTCCCAGTGCCAGATAGAAAACACATGTCACAAACAAAGCAAAATAGAGAGAAATGTGTGTCATGTACTTTGTGTATATTTGGTTGACATTTCTGTTTAACACGCATATCTAATGTGCAAATACCCAAACTACTTTTCTCTCGGTTCTGTTAACATACTTTTCCCTTAATTGTACCTGCCTGTGCTTCCTATAGAAAAAGGTGATCAGTTCCATGCTATGAAGTAAAAAGGACCAATTAATTTCAGACAAGCAATTTTACACAGGAACCTCTGGAAATCTTCACTCTGTGTAAACATTTATTTGAAATCTTTCTTCAAAAAGGATGGTTGTCTTTGTTGTATTATTATTTAATTTTATATTATGATGATGATGAATCAGGTTTGATAGAAATTAGCACCACTTCTGCTTCTTATGTTAAGAAAAATATAGATAAAAAGAATGTGAATATGTTTGGCCCCAGGAGTACACATGCACTTAATTTCATAAAAGGCCATATTACTGCTGGTATCAGTAAAGGCATAAGAACCAGTAAGTAATAGAAAGCAGACAGGAGTTCCTGGCTACAGTAGAAAAAACATCTGGGCCCTTGAGCAGATTGTAAATATGGGAGATAAATAAGAACTGATTTCCAGAACTCATATTAAACTTGATTTTTTTCTTTGAATTTTTCTATGCTTTGGGCTTTAGATAAACTCCAGAAAAACAAACATACATACATACAAACATACCTTTCAAACATCTTTTACCCTTAGGAATATTAAGCACAACTGTTGCATAATTTTTTGTTTCAAAGAGAAAAATAATGTACAGTATACATGGGCTGAGCAAATTATTTTAACTAATCACAGTCCTCATTTATTATTTCAATGTTATTTGTCTCTGTTATAGTTAATGTAGTCACACTGCTTTGAATATATGGGCCTGATTCTCCACTCCATTACCCCAGTTTTACACCATTGTAAATCCAGTGAAGTCAATAAGTCATACCAATGTAAAGTAAGAGTCATGCAGCTTAAAGCTGGTCTAACAGAGTTGGGAATGATTCAATGTGTTTTTAAGGCTTTGAGACAATGAAGCTTATCCTTGAAGAGCTGGGGAAACCCTAGACTCATTGCATGAAGCCACCAACAGATCAATCCCAGCACGAAATCCTGATGTTGCCTGACCTTCATGTTATGTCAGTTACTCACTGTCATCACGTAGTGGTGCAACATGATGAATTCACAAATTAATATCAGCATCATGCACCTGACTATTTTGTGGCTTTCCATAATTCTATTCAACATTGTTGCCTCTATCCCTGGTTCCCTATTCCTGAATGTGGAGGGATAGGGATGTTTCTCTTTTCCTCTCTTGCTTATTCTCTCCCTATCTTCCTCCACTGGATTGTTGGAGGAATTGGGTTAGATCCTGGATTTCTATAGTCCACTTACTTAGCACTCTCTGTATGGCCTCTCATGAGACCAGGCAAAGTGAAAGATGCTCCAATTAGATCAATAGGGCCTCATTCTCATTTACATTAGGGCCATTTTACAGCTACAGCTCTGCAACTATAACTCTTTATGTCTACTTTATATTGCCAAAGTGGTCTTAGTGTAAATGAGAATGAGGCCCATAAACTCCAGATGAACTGTATATGAGGATAACAAAACCTTACATGTGTCTTTAGAGCTACAGGCTGAGATCACTATTTTAAGACGTCTTACAAATGTTTATACTGTACACATCACTTCCCTGCTCATAAAGGAAATGTTGGTCCCATTTGATAGTTTCTCTAATGTGCAGCAGTCAAGCCAATATTTCAATTCTGTGGAGCACTGTGCAAAGAAGAGAGCATCTTTCTTGGATTTCTTTTGCTCACCATTCCCGCACTCCGTCCCCCTCCCTTGGTTCTCAAAATATTTCCTTCTGTGGGACATCAGGATGTTTTGTGGCCCATATTTTGAGAACCACTGCTGTAACAGAACAGTCATTTATCAGGATTGTATATAGAAGAATCTTTCTCTCTCCGTTTCCTCTTCTAACCCTTCAGCCTTTCTTCATTATCACTGCCCAATATCTTGGTGATCATTTTCCTGTGATGATGGTTTTTCCTTCTTATCTCTTGTGCTTCAGTTGCGATCAAGCTCAGAGCTTGACCAGGACATCCTCAACGATTGCCTCACTATTCAGCCTCTCCAACCAGCCCCTTCACCACATGATGCTGCAGACAATACCATGGGACGATCGCCAGGGCCTGTTCATGACATCTACACAGGTATAGTAAAAAGACAGGAAATGATCCCAGAACATTTAAAGTTAGGTATGATTGATGTATACTTCTGGGATTTTTAATGTGTGAAAAACTCTCTAAAATCCACTTCTTTTTCTTCCTAAACTACTCCTGAGCAGGACAGAACAATGTACAGTATATTAGAAAGGTATGTCTCTATCTGATATTTAAGTCTTTTTTTAGCAGGTCTCATTTTGCCCATGAAAAGACATACCACAATAAGGAATATGTTTGCTCTGTGGGAATTGGACTCTTGCCAGAGGTTCAATTCACCCATTCCTTCTAGGCTCCTTAAGTTCATTAAATTTGATTTAGAACTGAAAGGGAATGTTTCCCTCTTTGCTATTCATCTATAATTTTTTTAATAAAGGTATATAAATTAGGTTAAATGTGGCATTTTGTTAGAAAGTATAATAAACCCTTGTCCTATAGGTAAATATAAATCCACCAATAAACATATCTATATTGTTTACATAACAAGCCTTTTTTATAGTTTCAATTAAGTGTTTGGGAATTTCACTCTCAAATAATGACTGATGTTGGTTTGCAGTGGTTATAGCTGTTCAAATTTAAGAAAATATTGAAATATTAAGAAAATAAAAGTGACAATATTTTCCAAAGTTCAAGATCATCTGTAACATGCAGTGGATGACATTTCAGCATTTAGTATGAAATATCTAGATAACTGCAAAAACACCTATTTTTCAGTATTTGCTAGAATATTGTTGCATCTCCCAACAGTCTTCATTCTCTCTTAGCTGAGAGTCTAATCGAAAACCTCATTGGCAAGTCAAAGAGTTAGCTGAATCTTACAATGAGGAGGAGAACAATATAAAGTGGCTATTTTAAATAATGTTCTACTCCTCATTGTAAGATTCAGCTAACTCTTTGACTTGCCAGTGAGGTTTTCAATTAGACTCTCAGCTAAGTGAGAATGAAGGTTGTTATATGTGTGAGTGTGTGTGTGTGTGTGTGTGTGTGTGTACACCCTATATAGTAGTTTCATTTTGCTGTAAGACATGCCTGTTCTCAATTTGTTTTTCCCAAGGCTGTCATTGAACTATATAGTACTTCTAATGTCGTTTTTCTCATTTGTGTTTGATGTGTAATGTTATGATTGAGATTTACACAAAGAAAAGTCAGGAAATTGAAAGTTGTGGTTCCCACAGTGACTACAACTCAGGCCTTTTTCATATAAGAACTGTTTTGCCTTACTGCATATGATGTTAATTTTTAATGCCTTAATCCACGTAGTCTATTCAATTTCTTTCAATCTGAGTGTTGAGGAAAATGTCAAAATTCAAAGTTACATTTGTGTAACTATCATAATTACTTTACTAACATAGGTTTGTGTACTTCTGATTCTCTTTTATTGCCCTTTGAGGAGGGGATGGGTACTGAAGAAGTTTGAATAAAATACTTGATGTGCTGGACCTTCATTCATCTGAACAAAAACTTAAAACTTTTTTCAGGAAAGAAAAAGGTTGGTTATTCCCCCCTCCTCCCCCCCCCCCCAAAAAAAATATATCTTTCATTGGTGACTTGGGGACAGACAGGGCCAGAGTTCCAGAAGACCTCAGCATGTTCTCACAAAAATGTCTCAGTGGGAGCTGCTGAGATATTTTACAGATCTGGCTTATATGTGCTGTTGAACTTTTCCGTTCTAGGTTGCTGATTCAAATCCAGCACAGGCTGGGAAGGACCAGAAGTTTCTAGGCCAAAAGAATTAACGAGCTCAGTCCAGTTCTTAGTCAACAGTTGTCCACTCTATAAATGATACAATTTAGCACTCTCTTTGTCAGTCTCAGCAGAGAGATCAAGGACCAAATAGGCATGGAAAACTGAACTCCCCTCTCGCTTGCAACTGGTGTTTTAGGATCCTAGTGACACAGAATAGAGCTAGTAGTTCCCCTACACGTGCTTTACTAGTGGATAAATAGATGGCCTCTGACTCCAGCATCTTTCATTAGATTTTTTGTTTATTTTTCATTTCTGCATGGTCCTATAGGGAGCAAAAGTGACAATATACTGTGAGAATTAATATTTCTAGACTTATTCAAATCAAGAAATATTAGAAATCTCATTAATTTCTAGCTAAGTTTTATAGACTCAGGAAGTTTGGATGAGGTTTGCATAAGCATCCAAACTTTTGTACTTTTATCCATATTGAATCTCAAACCTTTAAAGTAACTGTGGTGATTTGAATAAATCCCCCAGTTGAGCTCTTTGACACAAGAAATTACTGACTAGTTATAAACTTTAGTAGGTTTTCAGCTCAGGACATTTTATATGCAAATCAGTTTATTTTCATTTAAATTCCAGTAATGCATTGGTTTTATGCTGAAATACAAGTTTGAAATGCAACTGGGCCACTAAGGCCTGATCCAAAGGCCACTGGTATCAACAGACTTTAGATCAGGCACCAGTGCAGAAACTGGAAGCTCAGGAGGAAAGCTGCTAGGCAAGAAACTTAGTGTTGCCAAATCTTGTGATTTTTATCAAGGATTTTTTTTTGCTATTCAGGATGAGGGTTTTAGCTTTTTATGATCCTCTGCTGCTTTCTCATCATAAATTTTTGCCCCTATTGTCAGTGGCTGCCATCTCCCTTTATTGTCAATAGCACTGAAGGCACAGGTTGTTCTTAATCAAGATGACTGCCTTTCCCCTACAGTATCTGCATGTGTAAGAAGGGCTGCCAAAAAGTTAAAAAAGAAAGTTAAAGTGCCCCAGTGTTTCCAATATGATTGAATCCAGGCTGCGGGGAGGCAATATGGCCACCCACTCTACTCTGTCACTGGGAAACTGTGTGGGGGATGGAGGGATATGTTAGAAGCAAGAGAAAGACCAAGGACAGGGTATGTCCATTACTCAATTTGGCCGGGCAGGGAACAATAACAGAAAAATGTGGAAATGGCAGAAGTGCTAAATGACTTTTTTGTTCCAGTTTTCACCAAAAAGTTTAGAAGCAGTTGGACATATCACTTAATGAATGCCAGTGAAAATGGGGTAGGATCAGAGGCTAAAATAGGAAAATAACAAGTTAAAAATTACTTAGACAAGTTAGATTTCTTCAAAGTCACCAGGGCCAATTAAATACATCCTAGAATACTCAAGGAGCTGACTGAGGAGATAGCTGAGCCATTAGCAATTATCTTCGAAAAATCATGAAAGACAGGTGAGATTCCAGAGGACTGGAAAAGGGAAAATATACTTCCCATCTATAAAAAGTGAAATAAGGACAACCTGGGAACTACAGACCAGTCAGTTTAACTTCAGTGCGTGGAAAAATTATGGAGCAAATAATTAAGTAATCAATTTGCAGACACCTAGAAGATAATAAGATAAGTAACAGTCCTCACGGATTTGTCAAGAACCAATAGTATAAAACCAACGTAATAGCTATCTTTGACAGTGTAATAAGTCTTATGGATGGGGGGAAGTGGTAGATGTGGGAGATCTTGACTTCAGTAAGGCTTTTGATACTGTTTCTCATGACCTTCTCATAAACAAGCTAAGGAAATATAAACTTGATGGAGCTACTATAAGGTGCGTGCATAACTGGTTGGAAAACCATTCCCAGAGAGTACTTATCAGTGGTTCACAGGCAAGTTTGAAGGGCATATCAAGTGGGGTCCCGCAGGGATCAGTCCTGGGTCCAGCTCTGTTCAATATCTTCATCAGTGATTTAGATAATGGCATAGAGAGTACACTTGTAAAGTTTGCAGATGATACCAATCTGGGAGGGGTTGCAAGTGCTCTGGAGGATAGGATTAAAATTCAAAATAATCTGGACAAACTGGAGAAATGGTCTGAAGTAAATAGGATGAAATTCAGTAAGGACAAATGCAAAGTACTCCACTTAGGAAGGAACAATCAGTTGCACACATACAAAATACAAAATGGGAAACGACTGCCTCAGAAGGAGTATTACAGAAACGTACCTGGGAGTCATAGTAAATCACAAGCTAAATATGAATCAAGAGTATAACACTGTTGCAAAAAAAACAAACATCATTCTAGGTTGTATTAGCAGAAGTATGGTAAGCAAGGCCTGAGAAGTAATTCTTCCACTCTACTTTGCACTGATTAGGCCTCAACTGTAGTATTGTGTCCAGTTCTGGGTGCCACATTTCAGGAAAGATGTGGAAAAATTGGAGAAAGTCCCAGAGAAGAGCAACAAAAATGATTAAAGGTCTGGAAAACATGACCTATGTGGGAAGCTTGAAAAAATTGGGTTGGTTAGTCTGGAGAAGAGAAGATTGAGAGGAGACATGATAACAGTTTTCAAATATGTACAAAGTTGTTACAAGGAGGAAGGAGAAACATTGTTCTCTCTAACCTCTGAGGGTAGGACAAGAAGCAGAGGGCTTAAATTGCAGCAAGGGAGGTTTAGGTTGGACATTAGGGAAAACTTCCTAACTGCCAGGGTGGTTAAGCACTGAAATAAATTGCCTAGGGAGTTTGTGGAATCTCCATCACTGGAGATTTTTAAGAGCAGGTTAGACAAACACCTGTCAGCGATGGTCTAGATAATATTTATCCTTGAGTGCAGGGGACTGGACTAGAAGACCTCTCGAGGTCCCTTCCAACCCTATGATTCTGTTTGGGAGGCAGGGAAGAGAAGTGGTAGAGGATCTGAGGGTCAGGGAGTGGGCTGAGAGGGTGTGGATGTGAGGAGCCAGGGGCAGACTGGGGAGATTGTGAGGAGGCAAGAGAGGAGAGCGTAGGTGCAGGATGGTAATGTAGAGTGAAGAGGAGGGAGATGAGAATCTAGATACAGGAAATAATCACAAGAGGAACAGGGATGTGTGAAATATGAGAGGAGACTGACGAGGTGGATGGGGAATAGGGGAAGAGATGTGTATGAGGGATAGAAGAACATGAGGGGGGGAATGGAGAGCAGTTAGGGGACTTGGGACTGTGGAGGGAGTCAGGAGGGGAGAAAGTAAAAGGATAAGTAATGAGTCAATGCTAAACCAGATTGAGCGGTAAAGTGGAGTCCCCGGCAAGCTGGCAATTTTTCTGTGTGTGCATTTAAGTTTGAATTTTGAACCTGAGATCTTTTGGGGCAGGTAGCTTCTCCCTTAAGGCTTTAAAAAAAATAGAGGGTAGTGAAGAAAATAAATGTATTTTAATAGCTTGATTTCCAATCCTATTTCTTGATATTTTACAGTCTGATTCATAATTTTTGCTTGGGGTTGGCAATATTGCATGACTGTTTGGATTCCTGGAGGAAATCGGTAATTTTTCATTTCTCACTATTTGTCTCTGCTTCCTACTGAACAGCAATTCTTGTAAACTAAGAGTTAATCATCATGCTTTTATGAGCTGTAATTTCTCATTAGTTAATAGACTGGTTTCTCTAACGCATTTATTTATTTATTGCTGCATCTATCAATCAGTTGACACATTTATTTGCTTTTTTCTTGGTGCACAGAAGACAGGTAGTATTGTTTCCCATCAATTAGCTTGGGATTTTATGTCAGGGATAGACAAAGCCATGTCATTTCATTCTGACAACCTCCCAATCCATTTGGAAGAAATTATTTCATTAACTACTTATCTGGGCTACTGGATAATGAAAAAGTGAAATAATAAAGGAGAGACTGGATTTTTAGGGAATGGCAATATTAAAATTATTCATGCTGCAGAGAATGGAAAAGCATTATAAAGTTGGCTGTGGTGTCCTAGAGAAGCGACTGTTCCAGTTGACAAATGGAAGCAGCAAAAATGATCCCACACTCAAGTTGAGGAGAAAAAGGGTCGACACAATCTGAAGCAGAAAATAGATGATACTCACTTTTACTGTAAACTGTTACACAGGACCTATCACCTGAACTGTGTCTGTGCTGTTTTCCGATTATAGACATGAGCAGATGTCTCTGTTACCAGTGGCCTTCATCAAACTTTTTACCAATTGGAGATATTTTAATAGTTTATACATATTTAAAAGCAAGAAATTTTTTTAATTATTTTTCGTCTAAGGGATGCACAAAATATATACTTGAAGGGATACTGTCAACTTGAAAAATCACACTTCTCTTTGGAACTGTTGTACCCGCTCAAGTTACAAGTATTGCCTTAGAAAACTATAACTGAAAGAAATGAGTGGAAATATATTTTTTCTCTATTTTTCCCAGTTTACTTTGTGCATTTGAAAGCACGTTGTATGTAGCCATTTTCACTTTTCTCCTGTATATACAATTTCTTCCATTCTGAAAAGATATTTATAACCATCAACAGAAGGAGCAGAAAAACACTTATATGTGGTTTTTTATTCAGAATGTAATATTTAAAGGGTTTTCTGTCAGAAACTGGAATCATTTCAAATAAGTCAATTTAAAAACTCCATGTTGAGGGTGTCCCTTTAAAGCTCTGAGCTAGCTTTCAGAGGAGCTGGGTATCCATATCTCTCAGTGATTTCAGGTGCTTAGCACCTCTGAAAATCAGGCCATTAGTCCACTAAACATTAATTTAGACGTGAATTGTAAAGCTAACCTGCATATTTAAAGGTCCTAAGTAGCCCTACATTTAATTAGCTTTAGAAAATGGGATAAAAGGATTTTTTATTTAAAAAAACCACTGTAGTTTTGTGGTTCATCGTAGTGCACTAGTAAAGTCATTAGTCTTTTTTTAATTCAGAAAACTGTACAAGACCATTTCTTTTATTTTTTTCTTTCTTTTAAGAAATGGCAAAAATGAAAAACTTTGAGACTAGCACATTTTTATGGCTTAAAGTATAATCATGCATAAAAGTGACTTAGGGCTTGTCTCTATAGACACTTAGTGCAAGGGAAGCCATTGTATGAATCTACAGTGCACTAGTTTTCCATGCACTACTGGCCATGTGGACCCTGCTACCGTGCACTAAAAGTTTCATAGCACACACCTCAGCTTGCTGTGCACTATGTTTTTGTGTAGAAAAGCCCTTTCTTTTGAAGAGCCTGATTCAGCAAACATGTACAAATGTGTGTTTAACTTTAAGTGTGTGTGGTCCCTTTGATTTCACTGAAATTACTCATACTTACAGTTAGGCACATGCATAAAAATTTGCAGTATCAAGGCCTAAAATGAAACCTATTCTGACTTGTGATATAAGAAGTTTAAATATAGCATAATCATCCTAATAATACAGTGGAGTACACTTATGGATCTTTTATTACCAAAAAAAGGTGAAAACAGATCCAAAAAATAAAATTAGCATTATAGATTAGAAAAACAGTTATAATAACAATAGTATAAAATATATAATTATAACAATGTTTTTTCATAAGCTATAATATTTGAGAAATTATTAAAATGTAAAGATTTATTGTATTTTTATAAACCTTCTAGATTTTAGAAAAACTTGTTATTTTTTACTGTTTTCTATATGAATTGCATGGTTAGGACTAACCTCACCACTAGGTATATATTTAATTCTTGGTCTAAATTCTGATCTGTGTTGCACTGGTGCAAGGCAGAGTAGACTTTGACTCAGAATAATTGAGGGCCTGAGTCTGCAAACACTTAAGCAAGTCCAAAACTTTACTCATGTGAGTAGTTCCATTGAGGTTGATGGGACTACTCATAGGTGTAAATTTAGGCATGTGCATATGTATTTGCAGGAGTGTTACTTAAATATTCCTTGGACCAGAGTGAGAGTGAGACTCAGCCTATAACCCCGTGGTTAGGGTATGCACCTGGGAGACCCAGGTTCCAGTCCCTGCTCTAATGAGTATGTAAGTATTTTATACAAAGTAGAACAGCTTCAACAGGAGAGACTGAGAGAGACCCACCCTAGTGGTGCGGGCACTCACCTGTGAGGTTAGAGACCTGGGTTCAAATTCTTGCTCTGAATCAGGCAGAGCAGGGATTTGAACCTGGGTTTCCCACATACTAGGTGAGCACACTGGGGTTTTGGGCATAAGGGTGGCACCATCACTATCTCCTCCTCATTTTTTTTTTTTTTACAATTTTTTTGTGACAAAGGGCTGGCCCAGCTTAAGCACCTAACTCCAGGAGAGTATTCATGGTTGAGAATCACAGGTGGAGGGAGGCATCTCCTTCTGGATCAGAGTTAGGCACCTAATTCCCTTTGAGAAGCAGGGCTTAGGCTCCACCACTTTCTTCTGCATTTCCTACTGGCTAGCTTAGCCAGCTCCCCACTCAGCTTACTGGCTTTTGTGAATCCCATTCTTAGGTTCCTAGCTCTCCCCACACATTGTATAAGGAACCTGGGTGCCTAAATTGCAGCTATGGAATCAGGTGGGCAGCAGAGTGCCTACATATTAGATGTTGCAATGCTCAGTGTAAGTACCCCTTTACGGATCTAGCCCTATGTTGTCATTTAAAAAAATCCTAGTCATTCTGGTTTATTCAGTATTATAGTATCATGAAATTTTCAGTCAGAATTTATAAATGATGTATTTTCTACTACATCCCTATATCTTAAAATATTTTGTGCCCCATCTCCTAGAATTTCTTATGCCAAAAAATCCTAAATGCTGTAATATAGAATATTTTTTTAGTTTTTAAGTTTATTGTGCCATATGTGGCAAAAATTCAACAGTTTCACATTTTAAAATAAACCAAAATGTATAATTTATAAATTCTCTCTGAAAATGTCATGAATTGCACATTCTCCAATGCTCTAAAATGAAGCAAGCTAATTACTGCAGCTGTTCACATTTGCAAGTTTTTCTTTGCACCGGAAAGACAGAATTGTTGTAATAAGAGTTTTTAGATTCTGCGGAATATTTTTGCAACGTTGCCCTGAAGACAGTGTTGTGAACCACTGTTCTAAGTAATATCATAGGGCCCAATCCTACAAATACTTTCATACATGCTTAACTTAGGAACGTAAGAATGGCCATACTGGGTCAGACCAATGGTCCATCTAGCCCAGTATCCTGTCTTTGAACAGTGACCAATGCCAGATTCTTCAGAGGAAATGAACAGAATACAGCAATTATTGAGTGATCCATCCCTTGTCATCCAGTCCCAGCTTCTGGCTGTTAGAGGCTTAGGAACATCTTGAGCTTGTGGTTGCATCCCAGCCCATCCTGGCAAATAGCTATTGATGGACCTATCCACCATGAATTTATCTAGTTCTTTTTTGAACCCGGTTATAGTCTTGGCCTTCACAACATCCCTGGCAATGAGTTCCACAGGTTGACTGCATGTTGTGTGAAGAAATACTTCCTTTTGTTTGTTTTAAACCTGTTGCCTGTTAATTTCATTGGGTGACCACTGGTTCTTGTGTTATGTGAAGGAGTAAACAACTCTTCCTTATTCACTTTCTCCACACCATTCATGATTTTATAGATTTCTATCATATCCCCTATTACCAGAGCCATCCCCTCAGTACGGTGAATTGGGGTGACTGCTCTGGGCCCTGCACTTTGGGGGGTCCCATGGGCCGCTGGTGCAACTGGCTGGCCTCAGGCACAGTCGGTCCTGGAAGTGACGAATTTGTCATTTGCTCCCTAGGCCCCGCACCTCCATAGGGACGGCCCTGCCTATTAGTCATCTCTTTTCTAAGCTGAAAAATCCCAGTGTTTTTAGTCTCTCCTCACATGGAAGTGGTTCCAATCTCTAATAATTTCTGTTGCCCTTCTCTGTACCTTTTCCAATTCTAATACATCTTTTTTGAAATGGGGTGACTAGAACTGTACACAGTATTCAAGGTCTGAGTGTACCATGGATTTATATAATGGCATTATGATATTTTCTGTCTTCTTACCTATCCCTTTCTTAATGGTTCCTAACATTGTTTAGCTTATACATGTGAGTAATGTTACACATGTGCTTCAGTGTTGGTTTATTATTATTATTTGAAATGTAGAGTGCCTGGGTGCTCCAGTCAGGGGTCATTGTGCTAGAAGCTGTACACACATATAACAAACAGATGCCCCAAACAGCTAATAGGCATATGAGGCAACTGGTGGATACAACACACAGGTAAGGGGAGCACTAGGTAACTCTGAGACAATTATTATTATAAGCATACACAGCTGTCACAGCACATCAGCGGCCTAATCATCATGACAAAGGAGGAGTTAGAAGGAAATCAATATAGTGAGTTTGTGGATAAAAGGCAATATGGGAGAAAGCATGAAGGTGTTGGTAGGAAAACTGGCCTTCTGAGTGATAAAGGCTGACATGTTGGCATAGCAGAGGTGGGAGCAATAGCTCAATGCCAATTAAAAGATGGCAAGTGTGGTGTGGTTAAGCTGTGAAGGGCTATCAAAGTGAATACAAGTAGTTTGTGTTTGTGCAATGGAAAGGGGGGAGCCAGCAGAGGGATGAAAAGATAGGGGTGATGTAGTCACGGCAACAAGTCAGTTGTTACCTTTTAATTACAATCAAGAAGAAACACTGTGTTTGTAGGACCTGCTATCTTTTGTGACCTACTATTGAAGAGGCAGGGAATGGAGCACACTTAACCAACCCTAGAGGCATTACAGGAGAGAACAAAAAGGTGGGTCACATCCAGGGCCTGCCAAATTCAGCATCATCTTTACCTCTTCAAATATGACATTTCATTCTTTTCTGTTCTGAAGCTTTTCATGGGCGGCATTTTGAATGGGTTTAACGTGGGGCAAAATGGGATTTGTCAAAGTTGGGAATTAGGAGATTACAATAGTCAAGAATTCCTGCTAATATTTCATATTCACAAACATTTTCATGAATACCCTGCAGTTGTCCAAATACTTTCAAATTATGAATAATGTGAGCCATTAATGGTAGCAAAACCAAACTTGCTGTGTTTATTCATTGCTATATATTCACAAATCAGGATTGTTTACTATTGTTACTATTTAGTGTGATCTAGCTGAAATATTCTGGTAAGGCCAGGATCGTGCAAACACTTATGACTGTGCTTATATTTAAGCAGGTGAGTAGTCCGTTTAAAGTCAGTGCACTACTCCTGGGTATAAAATTAGGCATGTGCTTAAATGTTTACAGAAAATTTGGGCCTAATACTACATTTGACCCTTATCCTTGGCGTCGAATAACATTTTTTGAGGTCCAGTTCTGAATTTGTCAAACACCTAAGGTTCTCATTAAATGAACTTTATTGTCAGGATCAGGCCCATTTTGTACATATACTTTACAAGGACTCACTAACTTTAATATCTTACATATTTTATGCAGAATGCAGACATTTCCTGCAGATTTGTCCCTTACTTCCCCAGCTTTAGTTTTGAATTTTAGAAGTTTAGTTCTTAGTGTAGCTTTAAGGTAGCTATTTCCACTTGGATGCAGTTTGCTGGTGCTATGTGAATTGCATGCATGCATCCGATGAAGTGAGCTGTAGCTCACAAAAGCTTATGCTCAAATAAATTTGTTAGTCTCTAAGGTGCCACAAGTCCTCCTTTTCTTTTTATGGTAATGATTTTCATTCAGCTTCTGAGAGAAGGAAAGCTTATGTGTATTGGTGAATTAGCATTACCATTGCAAAGTAACAAGTGACAACTGTGTTATTTCTATTTCCCTTCTTCATGCTAAGAGAAACCTAAGTGAAAAGAAACTACAATCTACTGAACAAGTAAGAGTCAGGCAAGGATATGATATAATGACCTTCAGTTGAAGCAAGAACCTCAGGTTTTAATCCAGATCACAAACTTTATTGCTTTGGGGATTTCACCATCTCTTAATCACAAAAGTAATAAGAATTTCCAATATGTTCAACTGCTGTGCTTAATCAATTGTTCCAGCTGCCAATCACTGGCAATATCAGAAAGTACTGTGGACTTAACAAATGCCTGCCAGCCAACAAACCAGCTGTGACCCTTTGCTAACACTGAAGGGTCTAGACAGTGAACTTTAACCTCTCCTCAGACGTCCCTGACATATTACATATTGTATCACAGCAGGCTCATAGTTATTGCAGTACGTACTGGACAGATTTTATTTTGCTACTCATATTATGTGTACACGGAAAGCAGAAACCCATGGCAGCAAGTCTCAGAGCCCACGTCTACAGACTTGGGCTCTCAGTATGGCATTACAAATAGCAGTATAGACTTCAGGCTCAGGCTGATGCTCAGAATCTGAAGGCTGCCTCCTGCCCTAGGTTTCAAACCCTGGGGACCTTTTTTGGCAACTAGCATCCTTCTCCAGTAACTTGCTGTAACACACTGAAACATCAAGTTGGCTTTTCTATGGTGTTGGGAAGAGTTTCTGCCATTTTATCTCTTCCCACACCTCCAAGGTGAAGATAGAGTTAACACTCTGCAGCGGGCTGCTACCTCAGAGCCAAATATTAAAATGTGCTAGATCATCAGGTCAGGTGATCTGGATTATCATTAATAAAGAAGGAGGTATGGCTTCATTTTCAGCTTGTGGACTGCCTGCAAATTTCTGGTGAGTGTTAAGATCTTTAGTGAAGAAATGCCAGGCACAAGCGTCAGAATAAAGCAAAAAAGTCTCAGAAAGCTAGGTTTGTAAATCTCAGTTCATGTTGCTAGCTGTTATTTGATTTCCTTGATATTGTCTAGTGGTTTTTGGAAGCCCTGAGTTCTCACTCCTCTTCTGCCAATGACTTCCTCTGTGGCTTTGGAAAAGTTACTTAAGCTCTCTGCCTAGTTTCCCTAGCTGTAAAAAGGTTAGTAAGTATCATTATCTCCAAACTCCCAGGTTGTGAAGATTAATGTTTGTAAAGGACTTTGATCCAGGTCTTCAAACATATTTAGGCACCTTATTCCCACTGAAATAAAATGGGAATTAGGCATCTAAATACCTTTGAGGAGGATTTGGGCCTTTGAACATGGAAACACAAAAGGGGGAGCTGAAAGGAGGGAGATAGGCATGAGGAAGGGAGAAACATGGCCTGAATGCAGCCAGGTGAGCATGTCCGTTTTTCTCTTCTGATGCCAAATATCCTGTTCACAAGGATGATATAATTATTCCATATACAAATTGAATGTTAAATACAGTGATTTAAAAATAAAAAACATGCTAGCAAATATGCAACTTTAATTGAAGCTGAACCACAAACAAAAGGCTTATGCTGTCTTTTCTAAGTGGAAAGTATTTTCAACCTTGCCTCAAAATCTTTGTGGGCATGGGTAGGAGGAGAGACATTTTGGGGGCAGAAATAGATTGACAGAACACTGATTTGACAGTAATAAATCCATGGTAATAAATTACACCATAGTTGGTAGTTTGCGAGAAGAAAGGTAGTAATTCTGCATTTTAAACATGTTTCTTTAAATTACAGGGTTCTTGCTCCATTAAGAGAAGAAATTGAATTTTTTAAAGTATAAATTCTTTAATATTTTAAAATGCTATTTCTCTTTTTTCTTACTTGTGAATCAAGTTTCTTTTTCCCTCCATCCACTTCATTTTTATTGCATGTCAATAGAATGCATAAGAATGCAGCTCCACACAGAGAAAATCTGTAGGAAGAGAGATGCCTGTTGGATAATCTTTGTGTTGGTAAATCCTTCTGTGATGAGACCTCGAAAATGGCAGCTTGAATTTTTCCTATATAATTATCAAAATTAGATGACCTAAAAAGGTGTAACTCAATCTTAGGTTCACATTCAAGTCCAAAAGACTATCTATCTGAAACTATGCCGTAACCTGAGCTTCTTAAGGATCATGGCGGAACAACAGCTTTTTCATGACATTTATTCCTGGGAATTTCTTTTGATGGGTTTTATTTATGTTGGAGTATTATACAAACAATTGAGTTTCATATTTATTGAAGAAACAGGAAAATACTTTTTTACCGAGGAACGCTTTGTTAAAAAAAGCCCTTTTTCATAATGTTTCTATGCAGATCTAGCTTATGGTAAATTGGAGATAAGAAGAATGTTTGTTGTCACAGATGTTTACTAGGTTTCATGCTATGCAAACTATGTGCTTAACTTAGATCAGGCAGCAAAAGGCAATTACTTAAGAGAAACTGACAACAGAAAGATTTGCTTTCTCAAATAATGATGCTAAGGACCCTCCAAGTAATTTGGAAGTTACTATCATACTGTACAGTATATTGAAAAATTAGAGATTCAGATCTAAGGGTACGTCTACACAAGAGCTGAAAGGTGTAATTCATAGCTCATGTAGACATACTTGCACTAGCTCTGATCAAGCTAGCACACTAAAAATAGCAGCATGGCTGTGGTGGCATGGGTGTTAGCTTGGAATAGACATCCGAGTACATACCTAGGACCGCAGACGGAGTTGTACTGTATGTCTACCCAACCTGGGAATACACCACCCAGCTGCTGTGTAGACATACGTGTAGATACTACAGCCATGAGTGCTCTAGAAATGCACGTAAATATCTTCCTATTGATATGCATCTGAAATCATAGCTCCAAATGCTGGCCCCCAGCTTTCCTGTAGCATTGAGGCTGTCAAGGCTGTGTGACATAACATGGCATGACGTGGAGGCTGCTGTCTTCCATGGATGCTGATGGAAACAGTGCTCCATAGCATCCATAAAGCCAACCAAGCCCTTCTTCTGCCCACTTTTGGAGTCCATAACTCCACTGCACCCAGACATTGACAGCTGAGATTAGCGAAGGGCTCTGTATTCAGCAGGCTTCCCTTACTCTGTGTGGGGAAAGAAGGGGTGGATTCCTTTTGGACGATCAAGAAACAGGGAAGACAGAGCAGGGGTGGAATGCAGAACCCATTTAGGGCAAAGAAAACAGCACTATTGCAATAAATAGGGAAGGACAGAGAGAGAGAGAGAAAGACCAGATCTGTGGAAAGCTCCGGAGGGGAACATAGAACTTACTTGTCAACATCTGCATTACGTGTGTGGGTCAGGACTTGGTCCATCTATATGTCAATGGCTAATTGTTAATTGATAAGAGTTGTGTATGTGTACATCCAAAAGCAGAATTTGGCACACTAACAGTTATGGGAGCTCTTTATATGTGTGCTAAGGGGACATTATACATCCCTACATTACTCAGATGAAAACAAGCAGATTTTTTTCTTTGTCAGCAGATTAAGGTCTCTAAATAGAAACATAGATGTTGGAGATAGAAAAGACCTCTTAGGTCACTCTATGATGCCTGTCAGTGCATGCTTGTTCCCTACAGTACTTTCTCCAATTTAGCTTTGTCCCAAGCAATGTGGCTTCTATCAGTTCCCTTGGAAACTATTCTCCAGTTTAATTGATCTCACTTTTAGGTAGTTTTTCTTAATATGCAGCCTACATTTTAATTTTCTTAATTTCATCTAATTTCTCTGTCATATATCTTGTGTTATCCTACACAATTCCTCTTCTCAGAAACTTGGAAGACT
Source organism: Eretmochelys imbricata (assembly GCF_965152235.1). Lineage (NCBI taxonomy): Eukaryota > Metazoa > Chordata > Testudines > Cheloniidae > Eretmochelys > Eretmochelys imbricata. The sequence goes on along the minus strand of NC_135576.1, from coordinate 102,176,419 downwards.
TACCTCTCCTTTTTGTTTAGCTAAGCCATACACTTTTTGTTCTTTATCTTTTTTGATGAAGATTAAGTATCTAAGTTTTCACTCAAAATCAACTGCATGACGTGACACGGATGTCGGTAAAAAGCACCTAAGTTCCTCAGGGACCAAGTTAATGTGTCCCTCTCCCTGTTTACTGTTTCTTTGCTTTGCCAAAAGTAAAAACATCTGTGCTTTACATTTGAAAGGAAACTTTTTGCCTCTGAGACAATTTGCAAGACAACAAGGATTGTCTACAGTCCTCACACAGTTGCTAAATGCTGGTGTCCTCATTTATAGCATCTCTGAAAATGAAGCTACTGATCTTTAGGTCATCTCATTAGCATGGAGGGAGGAATTTCTATAATGATTTTAAGTTAATCATTCAGCATGTGACTAGTTCTTTTTATTTGTTGAAAAATTATGAAAGTATTCAAATTTTCAAAAAGTAGTAAACATTTGTTTTTAATTGTGATATTTTATATCAGTTTTTAGATCAGCTCTAAGAACTATGCTTTATAGCTTTACAACTTGTTCTGCAATATGAAACAATGATAGACCCCAGATTTGCAGTATTTTTTCAAGCAAAACTCCCAGGACTGGGTCCATAGTGTTGTCCTTTTTGATTTTAGACAATTGTCCATTGTGAACTGTCCAATCACATGCATATTTTCAAAACTCAATCAGTGTTTCTTTCATTATAACATAATTTGGGTTGTTTTTTATGGACCAGTGACATTTTTTCAAACGGAAAGCAAGATTTGAAAAAAAGTTGGTTTCTAAGAATTAGCATTAAATCATTCTGTGTCTATGTCTGGGGAGAGAAAGCAGAAGGAGACTCTGCTAGTTGGAAGGCATGAGATGCGCTGTCCTGAGATGGGGGGTTCCACGACCACCACTCCCAAGAGAAGGAGGCGGGTGGTGGTGGTCAGGGACTTTCTACTCCGGGGGACTGAGTCATCTATCTGCCGCCCTGACTGGGAAAACCGAGAAGTCTGCTGCTTGCCGGGGGCTAAGATTCGCGATGTGACAGAGAGACTGCTGAGACTCATCAAGCCCTCGGATCGCTACCCGTTCCTGCTTCTCCACGTGGGCACCAATGATACTGCCAAGAATGACCTTGAGCGGATCACTGCGGACTACGTGGCTCTGGGAAGAAGGATAAAGGAGTTTGAGGCGCAGGTGGTGTTCTCGTCCATCCTCCCCGTGGAAGGAAAAGGCCTGGGTAGGGACCGTCGAATAGTGGAAGTCAACGAATGGCTACACAGGTGGTGTCGGAGAGAAGGCTTTGGATTCTTTGACCATGGGATGGTGTTCCATGAAGGAGGAGTGCTGGGCAGAGACGGGCTCCACCTTACGAAGAGAGGGAAGAGCATCTTTGCGAGCAGGCTGACTAACCTAGTGAGGAGGGCTTTAAACTAGGTTCACCAGGGGAAGGAGACCAAAGCCCTAAGATAAGTGGGAAAGCGGGATACCGGGAGGAAGCACAGGAAGGAATGTCTGTGAGGGGAGGGCTCCTGCCTCATACTGAGAATGAGGGGCGATCAGCAGGTTATCTCAAGTGCTTATATACGAATGCACAAAGCCTTGGAAACAAGCAGGGAGAACTGGAGGTCCTGGTGACGTCAAGGAATTATGACGTGATTGGAATAACAGAGACTTGGTGGGATAACTCACATGACTGGAGTACTGTCATGGATGGTTATAAACTGTTCAGGAAGGACAGGCAGGGCAGAAAAGGTGGGGGAGTAGCACTGTATGTAAGGGAGCAGTATGACTGCTCAGAGCTCCGGTATGAAACTGCAGAAAAACCTGAGTGTCTCTGGATTAAGTTTAGAAGTGTGAGCAACAGGAGTGATGTAGTGGTGGGAGTCTGCTATAGACCACCGGACCAGGGGGATGAGGTGGATGAGGCTTTCTTCCGGCAGCTCGCGGAAGCTACTAGATCGCATGCCCTGGTTCTCATGGGTGACTTTAATTTTCCTGATATCTGCTGGGAGAGCAGTACAGCGGTGCATAGACAATCCAGGAAGTTTTTGGAAAGCGTAGGGGACAATTTCCTGGTGCAAGTGCTAGAGGAGCCAACTAGGGGGGGAGCTTTTCTTGACCTGCTGCTCACAAACCGGGAAGAATTAGTAGGTGAAGCAAAAGTGGATGGGAATCTGGGAGGCTGTGACCATGAGTTGGTTGAGTTCAGGATCCTGACACAGGGAAGAAAGGTAAGCAGCAGGATACGGACCCTGGACTTCAGGAAAGCAGACTTCGACTCCCTCAGGGAACGGATGGGTAGGGGGACTAACATGAAGGGGAAAGGAGTCCAGGAGAGCTGGCTGTATTTCAAGGAATCCCTGTTGAGGTTACAGGGACAAACCATCCCGATGTGTCGAAAGAATAGTAAGTATGGCAGGCGACCAGCTTGGCTTAACGGTGAAATCCTAGCAGATCTTAAGCATAAAAAAGAAGCTTACAAGAAGTGGAAGGTTGGACATATGACCAGGGAAGAGTATAAAAATATTGCTCGGGCATGTAGGAATGAAATTAGGAGGGCCAAATCGCACCTGGAGCTGCAGCTAGCGAGAGATGTTAAAGAGTAACAAGAAGGGTTTCTTCAGGTATGTTGGCAACAAGAAGAAAGCCAAGGAAAGTGTGGGCCCCTTAATGAATGAGGGAGGCAACCTAGTGACGGAGGATGTGGAAAAAGCTAATGTACTCAATGTTTTTTTGCCTCTGTCTTCACGAACAAGGTCAGCTCCCAGACTGCTGTGCTGGGCGTCACAACATGGGGAATAGATGGCCAGCCCTCTGTGGAGGAAGAGGTGGTTAGGGACTATTTAGAAAAACTGGACGTGCACAAGTCCATGGGGCCGGATGAGTTGCATCCGAGAGTGCTATAGGAACTGGCGGCTGTGATTGCAGAGCCATTGGCCATTATCTTTGAAAACTCGTGGCGAACGGGGGAAGTCCCGGATGACTGGAAAAAGGCTAATGTAGTGCCAATCTTTAAAAAAGGGAAGAAGGAGGATCCTGGGAACTACAGGCCAGTAAGCCTCACTTCAGTCCCTGGAAAAATCATGGAGCAGGTCCTCAAAGTATCAATCCTGAAGCACTTACATGAGAGGAAAGTGATCAGGAACAGTCAGCATGGATTCACCAAGGGAAGGTCATGCCTGACTAATCTAATCACCTTCTATGATGAGATTACTGGTTCTGTGGATGAAGGGAAAGCAGTGGATGTATTGTATCTTGACTTTAGCAAAGCTTTTGACACGGTCTCCCATAGTATTCTTGTCAGCAAGTTAAGGAAGTATGGGCTGGATGAATGCACTATAAGGTGGGTAGAAAGTTGGCTAGATTGTCGGGCTCAACGGGTAGTGATCAATGGCTCCATGTCTAGTTGGCAGCCGGTGTCAAGTGGAGTGCCCCAGGGGTCGGTCCTGAGGCCGGTTTTGTTCAATATCTTCATAAATGATCTGGAGGATGATGTGGATTGCACTCTCAGCAAATTTGCGGATGATACTAAACTGGGAGGAGTGTTAGATATGCTGGAGGGCAGGGACAGGATACAGAGGGACCTAGACAAATTGGAGGATTGGGCCAAAAGAAATCTGATGAGGTTCAATAAGGATAAGTGCAGGGTCCTGCACTTAGGACGGAAGAACCCAATGCACAGCTACAGACTAGTGACCGAATGGCTAGGCAGCAGTTCTGCGGAAAAGGACCTAGGGGTGACAGTGGACGAGAAGCTGGATATGAGCCAGCAGTGTGCCCTTGTTACCAAGAAGGCCAATGGCATTTTGGGACGTATAAGTAGGGGCACAGCGAGCCGATCGAGGGACGTGATCGTCCCCCTCTATGCGACATTGGTGAGGCCTCATCTGGAGTACTGTGTCCAGTTTTGGACCCCACACTACAAGAAGGATGTGGATAAATTGGAGAGAGTCCAGCGAAGGGCAACAAAAATGATTAGGGGTCTGGAACACATGACTTATGAGGAGAGGCTGAGGGAACTGGGATTGTTTAGTCTGCAGAAGAGAAGAATGAGGGGGGATTTGATAGCTGCTTTCAACTACCTGAGAGGTAGTTCCAGAGAGGATGGTTCTAGACTATTCTCAGTGGTGGAAGAGGACAGGACAAGGAGTAATGGTCTCAAGTTGCAGTGGGGGAGGTTTAGGTTGGATATTAGGAAAAACTTTTTCACTAGGAGGGTGGTGAAACACTGGAATGCGTTGCCTAGGGAGGTGGTGGAATCTCCTTCCTTAGAAGTTTTTAAGGTCAGGCTTGACAGAGCCCTGGCTGGGATGATTTAATTGGGTATGGGTCCTGCTTTTGAGCAGGGGGTTGGACTAGATGACCTCCTGAGGTCCCTTCCAACCCTGATATTCTATGATTCTATGATTCATAGAAAGGGTGATCACTTACCTGGTAGTACTGACTGATCATTGAAATCATGTTGTGCCTACCATGATACTGAATATTGCTCTCCCTCTGATTTCAGCTACAATGTTCTCCAGTACTCATTCAAGTCGGAGTGGAACAGCTGCTGGGGGTGGTCCACCATCACATCCTGTCAGTCACCCTTCTCCAGGGCATAATGTACAGGGTAGTCCCTGCAACCCACCATCTCAGTTACCTCCTCTCTCAGCTGTCGACTCCAGCACTGAGAGGTAAGACTATCTTTATTCATTTTAAAAATGAGAAGCAATTGACTCTGAACATTACTAAGTTTAGTAGTAGTTTTATTGTTACTCTTGTTTGTTTAGAATGTTGTTAACAGCACAGCCGGATTATGATGATACTTCAACATATATTTTGTGTTAGTGCACAAATGTAGAGTAAGTGACCACTATTCTAAGTAAATCTCAGAGTATAAACTTGTGCCTCTGAGATTTACTTAGCTATATTCACTGGTAGTTTGAGAGAGATTCTTACTTTTTTAAAAATGTATTATTTGTACTATAGTAGTGCCCAGAGGCTCCAACCAAGACTGGAGTCCTGTTGTGTTAGGTGCTAACACATCATAAGGCACAGTCCCTGCCTAGAAGAGCTTATACTGTAAATAAACAAGACAAATAGTAGGAGGGGAAACAGGGATGAAGTGACTTGCCCAAGGTCACTCAGTAGATCAGTGGTAGAACTGTAACAGAACCTCAGGTCTCCAGACTGCTAGTCAAGTGTCCTATCCACAAGTCCATTATATGAAAACTATAAACAATAAGTAGGCTTGGAAGGATTAGATTTTCATTGGTTAAAGTCAATAAACATCAATTTCACTTTACATACACAAACCAACAAAAATATATTTCCATCAATGATTATCAAAATTTACAGAGAAGCAAAGTATGCACAATGTTGTGTGAGAACTTATTAGAGTATGATTTAGGGATATTTACTTTGTGTTTTTCGACATTTGATGCTGACAATTTGTGTTTTGACCATTAGAAACCTTTAACTTTTGAATCTCGATGTCTACTGTCAACAATTATTGTCTGACCCCCAATAATTACCTGCAATTGTAAAAATTTAAATAGATACAATTTTTAAAATGCTTAAATCCTGTAATTTCTGCACAACCATGAAAAGTTAAACTGATCATCTTAAAAAAAAGCTTTAAAGTAAACATTGCTATTATTGATTGAAATTACAGAAAAATAAAAATAATGGAATTTTGCCAAGCCTACGAATAAGGATAGTGTCTCTCCAATTTAAAATTGCATTGAAAGAGAAAAGAGAAGTTGGAGGAGAGATGGAGAAGCTTTCTTAATAAGAATGAAAATGCTAATTATTGAGTTACTCTGTGTAAGTGGCTTGGGAGCCATGATTATTAGAGCCTCACTAACATTTATATTCTTGTCCTACTTGCCAACATGTTGAAGTGGGCAGGTTGTCAGTTTGATTATTGCTGACTGACTTTGCTTTTGAGAAGTGTAATACATATGGGTTGAACTCCTATTGCATGTGTTTGTATTTGTTTTCAGCATGTTTAGTAGGAGGAAGTTATTTAATCATGAAAATTTGCAGGCTGAACTTGCAAGATGCTGCATGCCTCCAGTGAACTTATAAATGCCCCTCAAGCACAGTGAATTTGTAGAGTTCAGGTCACTTTGCACCTCTTAGGAGCAGATCAGCACCTTGAAGGACTGGGACCCTGATTTGCATGTTAATTGACATTTGCCGCTTTGAAAACTCTGGTGTAAACTAAAGTTGCTTTCTCGACTGAAATAAGCTCATATTTTTGCAGGAAGCTGATATCTTCTATATTGTGAAACTAGTGTGCAATGACTGGACTTGACTTCTAATTTAGTAGCAAAGGACTATGAGTCATAGTCAGAAGTCATTCATTGCTGGTTAGGGACAAGATATCCCATCTTTATGGTTTCTATTACTTTAGATATTTCAGTGATATAAAAGCAAATCCTCTGAAAGGGATCCAGTTTTCATCTTTAAATATTACCTAAATGATTATTGATCAGATATTGCATGATGTTAATGGTTTCCACTTAGTATATTAAATCAAAATTCTGACTATAGTGCATGAGACCTAGGTAAATAGTTTTTCAGTAGAAACATATTTCTGATATAAATTCAATGGTACACATATTACACTTTAATTTTAATATAAATATTCTATTCTTACTATATATCTATGGACATTTTTAAATATAGTTTTGCTGATTTTACATAATTTTCAACACACTAAAATACACACTTCTATATTTCACTAATGTATCGCAAGGTGTTTAATTTTCTTGAGGAATAGAAATATCAGTAATTAGGAAAGCACAAAAAATCCAATTATAAACCTCAAAAGAACATTCCTGGATTTCAGTTGCTGATAAATGGACCTAATTCCCCCATAATGAAAACAGTACTACAGCTCTGCCTTTTATCTTGAAGATGGAAGAATGGGATGGCTTGCGCGATTGGGCTAAGGTGTCTTTCATGTCTAGGTTGCCACTTTGAGTTCAATTAGTTCAGTCATGGCTGAAAGGGGTTAGAACCATCTGCTGTATGGGGGCAGTATCAGTCCACTTCTAGTGGAAGTGCCTCATCATAAATACAATCATCATTGCTGCTAATTGTTAGTATCCTTGTTAGGAGAAGGGCCAAGGAGTGAATGATATATAGACTCCTCTTCCCTGTAGAAGTGGTTCCTTTCAGTCGGAGTTGAGGGATATTGGCAAATGCTATTGGGAAGTTTCTGCTGCCTTTTGTTGCTAGACCACTAGCAGGGTCAGTCCAGTATTTATTACAAGCATTGAAATCACTGTTTAAAAAACAAGTCCAGATCCTCTTATTAGCACATTTCTGAGAAGATTACTGTTGGGAGACCACTGTTGAAGCACTTTAATAGTGATGTGTATAAATAGTTCCTACCTCATTGGGGCCCTGATCCTGTTTGGGACCTCAGGACACTATGATGATACTGACAATAATGAATAATAATGAAGTTCTGGTCTGATACACTCCTTCCTTACAAGCCTTTTTTTCCCCTTACTCTAACCATATACACATTTTCATAAACTGTTTCATAGTTACTCCCCGTCTATGTTTGGGGCTTCTTTGGATTCAAGACTGAGGAAGTGCCAATAACTACATTAATGCAATGTTAAGAGGAAGCATTTAAATGCAGGAGAGTGAAGATTACCACAGCAGTGATAACTTGGTCACAGGGCACCTATATATATTTAGGCAAATATTTAACAGGAGAAATAATACAAAACACTACATATAGCCAAGGCACTGTGTATTCTGCCATCATGGAATTTTCCACAGAATTCACCCCTTGCTGCAGAATCTCTATTTCCATTTAAAAAAAATTAAATGTCAAGCCTTCATGGTTGTGACAATAACCTTGAAAATGTGAACTAAGTATAAACTTGTCTGAGTGTGCAAAGAGCCTGAAATAATGGTTCTGAGCAGTGTGAACTGCCTCAGCCATCTCACTCTGGGACCCACCGACTTAAACCTGGTCTAAACTTAAAATGTAGGTTGACATAACTATCTTGTTCAGGAGTATGAAAAACAGACACATCTGCATACTGCAGCTATGCTGACATAACTCCCAGTGCAGACACAGCTAGGTCAATGGAAGAATGTTTCGGTCAACCTAGCTACTGTTACTCAGGGAGGTGGAGTTCCCACAGCAATGGAAAAACCTCTTCCTTTGCTGTTATCTGCATCTACACTACAGGGTTATAATGGCATAGCTATGGCACCGTAGCCAATGTCGCACCCATAGTGTAGACATGGCCTTAGTGATTATGCAAGCATGAAATGTGCCATTTTTTCCAAGAGAACACAGAATTCTGCATACAAAATTAATTGTTTAGCTGCAGCCAAGAGCCCAGCATTTTGCTTTGTCTCCCTGGCCTGCTGGGACCTGCCTGCAGCTGTCTCTTGCTCTGGACCGTTCTGCACAAGGGGAAGTTAATTGGACTACAGTGCATGCTCACATCACTGTTTTATAGAACAAGGCAGGAGCGAGGAGGGCTGGTGCCAATGCTCAAGTCCAGGTTGCAGCTAGGGAGAAGGGGGAGGCAGAAGGGCAGGCTGGACAGCTATGCTGCCAAGGGGCTTGGGGAGCTGAGATGATGAACTAGGGAAGCAGACCACAACCTCTGCCTCCCCTCTTCCATGGCACACATGAGGAAGGGGAAGGATAATCTGTCCTGGACCACCTAGGCAATGTTGTAACTGCTGAGGCCCTTGGAGCTGGGCACGTAGTGTACAAAGTATGGTTGAGAATAATCATTGGTAAATTGTACAGCCCATTATGAGTCATAGTCGTGTGTTTGGTTGTGGAAGGGGTGAGAATGCAGGATATTTCCCGGAGATACAATAAATTAATACACGGAGATACAAGAAATTAATATTGCCACAGAATTTAGGAGTTCTTACCGCACTTTGTTGCCACTGTGCCATGTAGTACATGAGGTGCTGTATATTCTGTATGAGCAATGTGGCTCCACTAACACAGTGGAACCTGAGAGTTACGAACACCTTGGGAATGGAGATTGTTCGTAACTCTGAAATGTTCGTAACGCTGAACAAAATGTTATGGTTCTTTCAGAAGTTTACAACTGAAAATTGACTTAATACAGCTTCAAAACATTACTATGCAGAAGAAAAATTCAGCTTTGAACCATCTTAATTTGAATGAAACAAGCACAGAAATAGTTTCTTTACTTTGTCAAATCTTTTTTTTTAAGCTTTCCTTTTATTTTTTTAGTAGTTCACATTTAACACAGTACTCTACTGTATTTGCTTTTTTTGTTTGTTTGTTTTTGTTTCTGGTGCTTCTTGCTTGCATACTTCCGGATCCAAATGAGGTGTCTGGTTGACTGGTCAGTTCGTAACTCTGAGGTTCTACAGTATTACCCTGAGAACCTTAACTACTGGATTCTCTGCATTTTGAATAATTAACTTCTCAACCTTAATGTTGCATTAACATAGTTCTTGCTTTTAATATTCAATTACAAAAATTAAATTTTTAAAGGAAAAACAACAAAAAACAGAGGCTGCTACTACCTAATTCCACACCCACCAGCAGAAATTTCTCTACCGCTATAACAGAACAAGGCTGTCGCTTGTTTTCCAGCTGCAGAAATACTCACATCCATCATCTCCCAAGGTGAAATGTCCCATTATAGGTAATGGTATGTCATTCAATGTAGAATCTACTGACCCATTCACATGCACACAAGTCTGCGTTGTTTCAACATTAAGCTCCCCTCCTACACATTCTTTTCTCCTCTGTCTGAGTGATGGTTTCCCTGGACAAGGAGACTCCTCTTCGACCCTTACATTTGGGCAGCAGGCTCAGGATTCTAGGGAAGCCATAGTGACTCTCATTCCTTTCACTCCCATGGACAGTAAGAAGGAGAAAACTTGGAGGAATCAGAGGCTTCTCTTCAACTTTCTCTTCCTTTGGAAAATGGGAAGGAGGCTGTAGAGAAGCTGACGAAGCCCTGTGAACCTGAGCCTCGCAGTTGTGGGAAGGGGAATTGAAAAATAATGCACACATCTTGTGCAAGTTTGGTTCCATGCCAAAAGTCAAAGCACCAAGATTGGTTTGGGGGCAGATTTTCATATCCAAATTCTCTAAAATTCAGGTGGTGGAAGCAAAGTTAGGATAAAACTGGAATTCAAATCTAATCTCTACCATAAAATTCATTTTTTCTAATTGTTTTGTTTTTATTTTTTTTAATGCTCACCAAATTTGAAAAGATTTTGACTGTTTAATTAAGAGAGGGTATGATAAAGGTATACAAAATATTGTATGGTAGAGGGAAGGTAAATGCGGCCTACTGTTCATCCACTTTTGAATACAAGAACAAGGGAACATTCAATTAAATCAAAAAAGCAGCAAACTTAAAAACAATAAAATGAATACTTGTTTACATGATACTTAATTAACTTGTGGAACCCACTGCCACAAGATCATTGTTGCTCAAATGCCCAGTTTAAAGGGATTAGTTGTATTTACAGATAATAATATCTGCAGTTACATTTTGCTTCTTAAGGCATGTTTCTGGACATAAATGACCCAATAACTGACTGGGTTTGGGAAGACATTTCCCCTATGGGCAGGCTGTTCTGTAATTCTCCACTGTGAGGGATCTCTCATGTTCCTCTGAAGCTTCTAATACTAGCCACTATCTGAGACAGATAGATGTTGAGCTAGATAGACCTGGTATAGCAATTCCTGTATTCCTAAAGCATGAGAAATTTTAGCTTGAAAGGAATTTTTTAGGCTGTTATTAATGGCTGAATAGAAGGATTTAGAATTGAAGTATTCAACTTTATTACTGCAGTGCTATAATAAGAGTTGGAGCAGTGCTTTTATTTGCTTATTTGAGTATGTGGTTATATTCTTTTTATGGCTTCACTATAAAACAGCAAGTAATTCCCAGCCAGACCTCCAAAAGCAAAAGCCCCCAAGTGGTTCTAACTGAAGAGTCAGGGCAGCTAATGCTTACATATTACAAAGCTTCTTGTCTGTGGTATGAAACAGGCTGGCTCTAAGAAAGATTCCACTTAAAGCACATAACAATGTTGTTCTGAAATAAGTACAGTAATTTCCTCCCATGGTTTGGACAGCTGGAGATTTGTCTGCTAAGAGGCTGTATCTTTTCTGCTAGTGAGGAAATGTCTGCCTGTTAACAATGACAGACTCTGAAGGATGGAGGTGAGCAACTGATCAAACCTTGGGCCCTGCCTTAGCCAAGCTAGCAAAGCCTGATATTTCTCTCTAGTCTGTTTCCATGCTTTGTCTCTTTTTTAGAGAGGTTATCCGCCCTCACTTGCCTTTACCAACAGCTTAATTCTCAAGCATAGATGTAACCCACCAATCATTGTGTTACAGGTCCCCCTCTGTGCTGACCCACAAAGGATACGAGTTGTTACAGCCACAGTTAAGGAGCTCTAGCTCAAGATGTAGCAGATTATACTTCTAGTCCTGGAGATCCTCTGTTCAATTCCCACTATGTTGGTCAAGGTGGCCGTTATCATATCAGAGTAGCCACTGGCAGTAAGAAAAGGCTCTTCACCTGCTGATGAGTAGAGTCAGTCAAGGGTGAATCTTCACTCCTGAGTCTAGAGTGACTACATTTTCTGTGACAAACTGAGACACCAGTCCTGGGGGCAGGAGTAGAAGTGTGCCATTGACTGTTCTGGGCACACCTCCTCATACCAAGGTAGGTTGGTCTTAGCAACAATGCCTCCTAATTCTTAACCAAGCAACAGTCTCCTTTCTATATTTGGAAAGACTATGGCTGCCAGCTTTTTTTGGAAGGAAAAATGTAGAAACACTTGCGTGCTGTTACATGTAAGCAAAAAGTCAAATAATTTGCACATAACCGTAAACTGCAGCTTTAACAAAAAAAAAATGCATGGATTTAGTGTTGGTGAAGACATGAGCTTGACAATGCTGCTGAATGAAGTTTTCTGTGTAACTACAAATAAAGCATGCATCAGGGCAAGCTTCTCATGCACTGGCATGCTTCACACCTGATATGAGGGGAAGGGGATTTCCTTTACATGTAGCAAGGCTCGTTCAATCTCCATAGCCAGTGCAATTTATGGCCTTTCTGCTGAGTAAGTGTAGTGTGTGTGTGTGAGTTTGTGATGTTGGAGCTGGAACTGGACCAATCTGAGTTCCCTTCTGGCCTCTGTGACCTCATTGGCCCCTGCCCCTCACAGGGGCTCAGGTGAACAGGCTGGGGAGGAGACACTTCTCCCAACCCCTCTCATTTGTGGGGTAGTGGAGGCAGCTTTCCTAGTGGCTTGGCAACTGCCAGCTCTCCTGATTTTTTTCATGCGTCATGGGATTTCAGCCAGGGCTGGAACCCGTCGGGTCATGTCACGAGAAGCACCAGCACCAGTTTCAGACCTGCATGCGGGTGAGGAGGAAACACCTTCCAGCTGCCTGCCTCCCCCACTGCCCCACCTCCTGGGGAAGAGCAGCCAATCAGATCTGCTGCAGGAGGCAGGCAGAGCTTTTTCCCACTCCCCTCAGGGGCCGACACCATCCTCAAAGGAGGGGAGGGGGAAAGAGGGAGCAGCTAAAAGCCCAGCAGCTCAGGCCTCTATCCCTCCTTTCCTATGAGCAACAGGGACAGTTCCCCTGCTGCTCCCTCTTCCACTCTCCCTCCCTGTACCACCTGGCCTGGGAGGGGCAGAAGGTAGAGTGAAGAGCCACTGAAGGCTGAAGCCACTCCCTCCCCTGTCCCCCCAGATAGAAGTGGGAGAGGGGACCCTGCTGCAGCCTCCCAGGTCTGGGAGAGGGGGTGAAGAGCCCCAGGAGGGATGCAGTTGAGGCTGGAAGGGGCAGAACTGATGTGGAGGCACAATTAATTGGTGGGTGGGGGGGATGAACAGATGTAGAAGTCAGGGTTCCTGCAGCAGGGGCCAAAAATCACCTCAATAAATCTGGGCGTGTTGGCAACACTAAGTGTCTCACACATGCACTGGGTGTGGGTGGGGCAGTTCGGAAATCAAAAGTCAGGCCCAAAACACTGTATAATCTTTTTTTTGTAAAAAAAAAAAACTTCATGGTTTTGGGGGATCTGACACATGGCTTTTGAACCTTTGTGCTTGGGAATATTGCAGCCAGATCAACAGCACTGCTGCTGACACAAATCAGGGAGCCTTCCTCAATTGTTCAATGGCCACTTGAGCCTGCCCCAGCCCTTATGTACACAGCAGGGCCCTGAAACTTTGCAGGACTCCTGTCACTCAGAATTGGGACACTCCCTGTTTTATGGGAGTGCACCATGAAAATCAGGATGGGTGACAAGGACTCATGCAGAAAACTGGCTTAACTGGAAACCTTATGAGGAAAAGGTGTCAACAAGTGATGGGCCTGGTGGGATAATCTACCTAGGTGTTTATACCAAGCTCATCGCTGTGGTATTTGCAGCTATAGGTGCACATATGCTTATCCATTCTGATGACAATTTCACTAGCTCAGCTGACTGACATTTCCTTCAGGTGACCAGAGTCTGCCTGTGGTGCACACAAAAATTGGGACAAAATCCTGGGACCTTTTGTATAACCATCAGGGACATTGGGACAGGCTCAGGAAACTGGGTCAATCCTGGGTTTCAGGAACACGTTTGCCTCACTTTCAGGGAGACAAAACTATTCTAAGATTCTTCTCTCCCCAGTCAGATAGAAAAGATACTGCTGGGGAATTTGTCTCCTCATCCCTGGAGGTTACGAGAAAGAGGGTTTGTCCTCCAGTGATGCAAATGCAGCCTGCTGAGCCAACCAAGTTGGAACAGCTAGCAGGACAAATCAATGTTCCTGTAGTAGCTCAGTGACGCTGCCAGTGGAGTTGGTGACAGTAGCAGGCACGGAGGTAAGGAAAACTCTCAGCCACATTCGGATGACAGACGTTTGTGTGCTCAGTGGAAAATCTAGTTTTGATTTGCCCATCTTCTGAGGGTGAGGAGTGTTGTGTCACAGCTGCAAAATTTTGCTATTTTTGTCTTTGTAAAACCTTAGGCAAAACGTGTATATTCATGACATTGTTAGAAAAACATTGAGTTTCACACAATTCTGTTTTGCAACAAATCACATTGTTCTTTAAACATGTTTTTAAACAGAAGTTTTTTTATGTCACAGATCTGGTAGACACCTGGCATTCTGGTGCATTTCACTGGGGTATAGTAGACTGTGAGCTAACAGGACTTTTTACTCGTCCACAACGGCAAAATGTGGAGAGTTGGTGAAAGCCAGAATGTAAGGCGTCATGGGGATTTTTATTTTTATATGAGAACTGCCTTGGAACTTCGCCCAAAACTTCCTGGCTTTGACTAGAAATACTAACATATGTAGAAAAAGTCTGTTCCTGATTATTGTGTGCTGAGCACTACACAGAGCACTGAGGTAGACAACAGCTTGCCCCATGCAGCTTACATTTTTTCCCCAACACAGTCAAAAAGAAGGAAGTTCAGGAAATCTAATAAGAGCCTGATCTTATGACCATACCAGCTCAAAGACATTTTGTTATGTTCAGAAAGCATTGGAAATATTGGTTGTACAGCTGAATCTTCAATCTTTGTAGAGTTTTACCTGTTGCTGTTGCACATCCAGTGTGTCAGTTACTGGGTCACTTATTCTCAGAGTAAACAAAGATATTTGGCTGTGCACAAGCTAGCTACACACCTCCTAAATTTTATTGCTATGTTGAGAAAAGTAGGCAGTCAAGATAAAGAGACTTCCAACATAGACTACATCTCCACTAGTGGTCACTGGTAACATGACATGTCATACTTTCACATGGATAAACCATTGTTGAACCATTTTTTCCCTCCAATTTAATAGTTACAAATAGGCATGCTTGCCTTCCCTTTCAACTAATTTGTTTTAACAAAAATACTTTTTTGTGGCCACTCAATGAAAGTGTTCCCTAGTGGCTAGAGCACTAGTTGGCCCCTGGCGTGCTGGATGACCCCAGGCAAGTCACCATACTATTTTGTGTGTCAGTTTCCACATCTTTGAAATAGGGGTAGTGATGCTTATCCCCTTTGTAAAGCACTTTGAGATTTACTGATGAAACATGATATATAAAAGCTAGATATTATTACTGTTATTTTACAGGAATTTATTCTTGATTTGTCATCTCTTTTAATCCCCCACAAGATTTCCACAGTGCAGAATAAGTGGAATTGTGTATTTCAAACAGTAAACTCTTCTTGAGGGAAGCTAATTGCTGGGCAGGGTGAAAGGCAGAAGTTTACGAGCTGGTTAGGATTGATTATCATTTTCTTGGCCTTGAAAATCCATTTTTATCTCCCAGCTCTGAACTAGCACCAGAAGAGAAGAGTTCAGAAAAATAATAGGGAGTGAGAAGTGATAGTGCCAGGATCAGTAAGTAGCTAGCATTTGTTACCTCTTGGCCTGAATAGTTAGCCAATATTCAGAGCCTTGCTGGGTTGTTTCCATTAGGAGGAAATATTGATTATGAATCAGGTTATTCTTTGGTGCAATCCTGTTTATTTACAAAGTACACAAAGTCCTGGTTCCCCGAACACAGTAGAAACAAACACAATTTGCAAACCTGCCTTTCCAGCCAGTCCTGTGCCTCATGGAGCAGGGCCATGCTCACCACTGCTTCTGTGGCTTTTTGCTGCCTTTCTCTTTCTTTTTGGTTGCTTTCAGCTCTCTGCAACGAATCAAAGACCCAGCCTCTGTGTTTGCAATCCGTCCCCAGGAAAAAAACTCTCAGCCAGCAGGGTTTAGTGTCTGGTCAGCCTTGCATATGGCTAGTGCCTTGGACAGAGGCTTCCATTGTCTCCAGGTATCTTAGTCCATTAAAGTAGCTTAATTGCTTCTGCCATGTAGCCTGAATGAAGGGTGGATAGCACGCTCATCACTTTTAACCAGATCTGTGGTAGCCTAGAGATCAGACATGGCCAATGGCAACCATTAATACCTTCCAGCCTAACAATATTTGAAGTCTGTTCTGGCATCCATTTGTCCTGAATCCGTGCAACTTTTGTGCACACTTCAGGGGATACAGTTGACTCCCTTAGACTACAAACTGTGTAAAAGTGCACAACTGCTATTTGCTTTGTTCCCTTTTCTGGTTGAAACAAAGGGAATGCCTGTGACCTTATTTGAATGCATAAGCAGTCAGATGCTTGTCAGTGCATGGCCACTAGCTCAGAGATTAATTGGTCTGAAACCAGTTCACTGTTGTAGAAGATTCACACAGAGAAAACAGAACCAGAAGAAGAAGGGGGATTCATGGAAGGGAGTTCAGTAGACATGACAACTCCAAGAAGATCAGGCAGTGAAGGTGAGGCAAACTCAGTGAGAGATTTCAGTTTAAGCACACTGTCGAATATTACTAGGCCAGTCATGTATTTCCATGTCCCCATTGAGACTGGCAGTGTGAAATCAGATAAAGGAATGCTGGCCAAAAGGAGCACTAGCTAAGAGAATTCCAAGGTGACAACTCTTTGAAAGTCTTTCGAATACTTCTATGAAGAAGTGGAGCACCATCAAAAAACCTTTAAGAGGTCAGGTTTACCCTGAATGGTAATTTTCTTTCTGCTTTGTTTGATTCTAACCAGCTTGAATAAGGACAGTCAATTGATACCGCAGTCATAATACTGACATCGGGTTCTGTGAAGGGAATCCAGCAGCCTGGATTAACAATGGAAGTTCTGTTTTGTGTGGAATTGCAAGAATGAGGATTTTCCCCTCCGAATCACTTCTTAGAGTCTGTGAAGCACAAACAATTTAGCAACAGTCAATTCTCTGGCCAAGAATCTCAAAACACTTGTACAAATTCTTTTTCCAAACATATAAAAACTTCCCACTCATCACCACCACCTCCAAATAATCATTTTCAGTGTGCTGGGTCCTGCATGTCACTTAGCAAAAAACTACTAATACCAAACATGGTTTCTTGGTGATAGTGGTAGTGGTTTGGTTTGGTTTGGTTTGGTTTTTTCTATTGATGCTTGCTAGGAGTTTGCTCATACTGTACTCTTAATTTACATTATGTACAGGTCCAGCCAACACTTACCATGACATTTATTTCATTTAGTGGTGATCCATATTGACGAATTAGAAATCATCTATGCATGTCACATTGTGTAAATTAATCTGGTCAGTTAAGCTTTGAAAACATAATCATCTTGGTTCCCCCTATCAAATCTTGAAACCATTTCAAATCTAATCATTCATTTACAGGACACCTTTCCTCGCTCCCACTGAGGAATGGCATACTGTGTAATAGTTCCTAGAATATGCTAGTTCTAGTTTTGAAGACCCCAGACAGCATGGAGGAAGGCACCTCTCTACAAATTTGGCTACTCCTGTTTGCATGGGCTGCAGGGCATGGCCACAGTTCAGGATGGCAGTTTCCTAGCAGTTACAAGCTGGTCCTGATTGTTTTAGAAAGAAAATTAAATTTGCAGTTCCCCCAGTAACACACTGTGATTTATTCGGGGACAAATCTGGATTGAAACAGGTCCAAGTTTCTCTTTTGTGAAGCAGAAGGGAAGTATAAGTAGATACTATAGTCACTCATATGAGTAAGCCAGGAATTCATGAAGTGATTCATAAATCATTATAAAGACTACTAAAGTCTACTAAAAAGGATCCCTGTCTAGCTATACAAAGTGGTGTATTATCTTTGGGAGGTTTTTTAGATGTGAAATCAAATGTGAAATCTTTAAAACTGTGCTTTTCATTTTAAGTCTTTGAAAAGGATTTTTTCCCTGTTGTTGGCTGACGGTTAAAGCCATTTTTCATTGATTAGTTTTCACAAATGAATTTTGAAAACACAGAGGATGATATCCCACGATTCTTTAAATAATAATGTAAAAAAAGACCAGTGTGTGCATTGTTGCTGATCTCTGGCAGCAAATCAATAATCTTTCTATGTGAGTGCTATCCAGAAAATTAACCCCAGTCTTTCCTCTTTCTTGGGAAACCTGTAATCCTGCAGTTGTAGCACTTTTTTAAAGCCCTCTTATATTTTCTTTTATAAACACTTACTGTATATTTCTTCTTTTGTTAGCCTCAATTGTTACTGCAAAATACACATACCTCATCCCCACATTCCTTTGCATGTATTTTAAATGTATAGTGCAGAAGTTACCTGCAGCAGCAAAAATATGTGACGTGCTATAGACTGAGTTACTCATGTCTACACTACGAAATTAGGTTGATTTTATAGAAGTTGATTTTTAGAAATCGATTTTATACAGTCGATTGTGTATGTCCCCACTAAGCGCATTAAGTCAGTGGAATGTGTCCTCAATACTGTGGCTAGCATCGACTTACGGAGCAGTACACTGTGGGTAGTTATCCCACAGTTCCCGCAGTCTCCGCTGCCCATTGGAATTCCGGGTTAAGCTCCCAATGCCTGATGGGAGAAAAATTGTTGCGGGTGGTTTTGGGTACATGTTGTCAGTTGCCCCGCCCTCCTTCCCTCCGTGAAAGCAACGACAGCCAATCGCTTCGCGCCTTTTTTCCTGGGTTACCCGTGCAGACGCCATAGCACGGCAAGCATGGAGCCCACTCAACTCACCACTGCTGTTGGGAGCATTATAAACACCTCGCGCATTATGCTGCAGTATGTGCAGAACCGGGCTAAGAGACGCCAGCATCAGGACGATTGTGATGAGGTCATGGACACAGACGTTCCTGAAAGCCTGGGCTGTGGCAATTGGGACATCATGGTGGCCGTGGGGCTGGTTGATACAGTGGAACACCAATTCTGGGCCTGGCAAACAAGCACAGACTGGTGGGACCTCATAGTGTTGCAGGTATGGGATGATTCACAGTGGCTGCGAAACTTTCACATGCGTAAGGCCACTTTCCTTGAACTTTGTAAGTTGTTTTCCCCCGCCCTGAAGCACAGGAATACCAAGATGAGAGCTGCCCTGACAGTTGAGAAGTGAGTGGTGATAGCCCTGTGGAAGCTTGCAATGCCTGACTGCTACTGGTCAGTCAGGAATCAATTTGGAGTGGGCAAGTCTACTGTGGGGACTGCTGTGATCCAAGTAGCCAGTGCAATCACTGACGTTCTGCTATCAAGGGTAGTGACTCTAGGAAATGTGCAGGTCATACTGGATGGCTTTGCTGCAATGGGGTTCCCTAACTGTGGTGGGGCGATAAATGGAACGCATATCCCTATCTTGCCAACCAGTTCGTAAACTGCAAGGGGTACTTCTCAACTGTGCTTCAAGCACTGGTGGATCACAAGGGACATTTCACCGACATCAACGTGGGATGGCCAGGAAGGTGCATGATGCTCGCATCTTTAGGAACTCCGGGCTGTTCGAGCAGTTGCAAGAAGGGACTTACTTCCAATCCCCATTACCGTTAGAGATGTTGAAATGCCAGTAGTTATCCTTGGGGACCCAGCCTACCCCTTGCTCCCATGGCTCATGAAGCCATACACAGGCAGCCTGGACAGTAGTAAGGAGCAGTTCAACTATAGGCTGAGCAAGTGCAGAATGATGGTAGAATGTGCCTTTGGACATTTAAAAGCTCGCTGGTGCTGTTTGCTGACTAGGTTAGACCTCAGTGCAACCAAGATTCCCATTGTTATTGCTGCTTGCTGTGTGCTCCATAATATCTGTGAACGTAAGGGGGAGACATTTATGGCGGGG